>NC_056505.1:5604622-5608465 GCF_014905685.2 Nematolebias whitei
TTTGGCCACTTCTGCTTTGTCTTAATGTAATTCTGTTGTATTTTTTTCAAATGTGATTCCAGCCACTTCTGCTTTGGCCACTTCCACTTAAGCTTAATGTAATTCCGATTTTTCAAATGTTCGTTTACACCTCATACGATTCTCTGGTAGATGAGCCACGGCTGACTGGGTCTGCTGGATAAAACTTTTTCTAAGAATCGAGTCTAGCTGTCTGAACCGAGTAGGATTATCGTGTCCTTGATGACGGAGTATCGACATCAATGTTTTTTTTAATCAAGCGTAAACGTTTAGAGGAGTTTCCACCTCGGACAGAACAGAGTAAAGGCTCGGAGCAACAGGTGGGAGAAGAAGTGCTCTAAGACCACCTCCTTTATACCGTCGCTCTGTTCTTGCAGGAGTCGCCACAGCGAGTGAACTCGCAGAACAGATTAGGAAACTGTTTAATGCTGAAGAAACCTGGGTGTGAACCCAAAGCGTCAGGTTTACAGGACCACGGCACTGACTGAGCTACTGCAGCATTTTATTAACTTTTCCACCAGAACTCTGTGATCAAGAAGACAATTCAAACATGCAACATGTAAAAAAAGAAATGCTTCATCAACAAATTAGGTGAAGGCACCTGCAGAACTTTTTTTTTATGACCAAATTTTAGCCTAAATATCTGAGGGATTCTTATTAAGTATTAAACATTTGAAATAAAAAGCAACCGTTAAACGACCTGACTGATGACTTCCTGCTTTGTTGCTGTGATCGTAGCTCCCTCATAATGATGCTTTTCCCAAACTGCTGAAACGTTTTCAAGTCCTAAATTTATAATCTGGTGAAATTTCAGGTCAGCTGTCAGATTCAATTTGAACTTTAGCGCCTCTCTCCGACTAAACAGTTGAATTAAATATTGACTTTAACCCTGGAGAATGCAAATTATTTAATTATTTATGACAGCAAAACCGCTCTCTGTAAAGCCCTTTGAACATCAGTTCCTGATCTAAGTGATGTATAATAATCTACAGGTTTGTTCCTCCAGGATTAAAATTCACATTTAAATCAAACGGCTGAACATCACCTGGACAAACTGATCAAAGGACGTCAGAGATTCGAGCAGTGTTTAACGTGAAAGGAGGTTTACTCTTTGAAGACGTGCGCACCGTTCACACATCGTGCATCATCCACGTGAGAGCTTTCATACTAAGAGCAGCAGCATGTGCATCATAGAGGATCCAAACATGCATTAAACAGAACGGGACCAGGGATCAAAGAACCGCTGGCAGAGAGAAATCACATTCACGCTGCAGGAGAACAACGAAGCAGCTGAGGAGAACCGAGCAAAGCTGCCTACCTGGTGCTGTTGTCCAGCAGAGAGACAGGGGCTGGACACACACCGAGGACAGCAGTGACCCGGCTGGATCACCAAGTTCTCACGCTGAGGGAAAACAATAACTTTGTGATTATCTATATGTGATTAAAGCATGTTCATATAACCGAATTGTTTACAGCTGGACGTTTTAACAAAAAAGTACGAAACAGTACCTCTAATTTTAAACTCTTAGTGACGACGAGATAACCTGTTTGTCAAGGAATTCATATCACCCGCTGACTTGCATGCAAATGTTTTAATAAAATGTCCTCTGAGTACGTGTTGAGGATGACTGTCAGCTACTACCACACTAAAGCCCTGGTTACATGAGAACGACCAGTTTGCCAATATTTATTGGGGCGAATAAACGAGAAAAACAGACGTGTTAACATGGATTCGCTGTAGATTTCCATGCCAGGCAGGGTTGCCAGATAAGAAATGACGAACTATTGTACTGTCACTTTGATTTTGACCAAAACTGTCAAACGTGCTGAGTGGGGGGCGGGGGGGGGGGGTGTTTGGTGAACATGTGTACAGAAAAGGAGGGTGTAGAAAAATGCATTTATGTTTATCTGGCAACCCTGATGCCAGGCTCAGCTGCATGTATCTCACAATCAGAAAGATCACAGTTACATCCAAACTGGGGAATACACAAATGCTTCTATGGACCTAGGATGTTGTTGGTTTGACCTTACATGCTGAAAAAGGACTCTGCTCTCTGCTATTTATTGTAACTGTTAAAGCAGAAAAAACTTTTGACAGCAACCACCTGTGGAGCATACGTGCAATTTCACACCTGTGGTATATTTAACATTTAACAAACAAATGAGATATTTTGCCAAAAGAGTCGACAAGTCAATGTAGCTATAAACCCATCTTAAAGTACCATTGAAACTGAGGTTTAATCTTTTAATAAAAGTTTATTCTGGTTCTAAACCGTTCTTAGATCATCAGTTTATTCGTGTCTCATTAAGTTCTCACTCCTCGTGCTGTTTTGTGTATTTTAGCTCGAAGAACCTTTTTATCCTCCTTCTGAACTCAGGTAATAGAACCGAGAGAGGTTTTACAATAAAATAAAACCTTTCGCTAAAGTGTCGGTTATTTGAGGTACACACCGGTTTGCAGGCCACCTGCTGACACTCCACCGCTGAACACTGGACCCTCCCGCTGCTGCAGGAACATCTGGAGCAAAAGCTGGGTTTCCACTCCTCGCCGTCCCTGTAGACCAGCCCCTTCCAGGCGCAGGACTCTGACACACACCGGGAAAAACCGCTTGAGTGAACCGTTAAGATGGATGTCATGGAACGAGCTGGCTCTTAAAAGCAATGTTCGCTCAGTCATTAAGGAAGAAAAGAATATTTAATAATTAGCTGCGGTCTGCTGGGATGTATTCCAGCTGCTCCAAGAATTTATTTAATCTAATGGTAATCTCAAGAGTCGACGCTGCAGCTGTGTGCGTTTTAAAAAAACACCGTCATATCCAAAAGATGGGAAGGCCGAAGAAGCACATATTATTTTTTTCTAAGAAATTATATACAACTCCTCCTAGACATCAACAAAATGCCACGCAGATTATGTTGTGTATAAAAAGCAAATTTACAACCTCGTCAAATTATAGATCTACATCTGTAAGACTCACTGAGTTATAGCCGTTGTTGCAGATCGGTTGACTGCAGCAGCCATCACCACAAGCCCTCATACAAATTTATTTATTTTTATAATCTGCAAATGTGACCCATGCTGGCAAAATGAGTCTGAATGAGCACGAGCTGCAGAGCAAAAACGTGAAACTATTGCTTGTTGCCATAGTTTAAGTTTAATGAGTCCATAAAGACATCATCTAATGATCCAAGTAACTAAAATAACATTTATTCTTCCTAATCTGTCTTTATAGCAAAGTCTTCTAACACATATTGTATGTCTTTAGAAATATTCCTTTCAACTCAAATCCTTTAATTTATTTTGAAATTGACTGTTTTTCGATTTTTTTTTGACTGGGATGTTGGTTAGTCAGATGAATAAATTAATAGATGGTTGGCTGGTCTGTCAGTCGGTTGGATTGGTTGGTGGTGTTGGTCAGATGGAAGGATATTTGGGTATATGGATGGGTGATTAGTTGATTGGCTGGTCTGTCGATTGCACGGATTGATGGATGGGTGGTTGAGGGTTGGTCAGTTAGTTGGTAGGTTGAATAATTCAATGGGTAAGTAAGTAAGTAAACTTTATTTATATAGCACTTATCATAGATACAATCACAAAGTGCTGTACAACAATGGGCAGTCGGTTGAGTAACTGAATGGATGGTTGGTTGGTTGGTTGGTTGGATGGTCGATCCGTTGGTCATTTGGATGGATGGGCTATTTGGTGGGTTGGTCGGATGGAAGAATATTTAGATGGATGGATGGATGTAGGTTACTTGTTTAGTTGGTTAATGGGTTTGTGGGTTGAATAATTGAAAGGATGGATAATTGGCGAGTTAGTCTGTTGGT
>NC_056505.1:5608475-5632763 GCF_014905685.2 Nematolebias whitei
TTTGGATGGATGGATGGTTGATTAGTTGGTTTTTTGGTTAGCTGGTCGGTCGGTCTTATGGATTGATGGATGGAGGGTTGAGGGTTGGTCAGTTGGTTGGTAGGTTGAATATTTGAATGGATGGTTGGCTGGCTCGTCTATCTGTCAGTTGGACGGATGGAACCCCTAAGTTGTAATTTAGAGCGTGGAAGTTTAGGATTTTATTTTTGTATTGGTTTGTTTTTCAGATTAATGTTTATAATCTGTGTACTACGGTTACATCTCCACTGATATTCTAAAATGATCTACAAAACAGAGCTGCTGTGTTGGATAAAATAAAATAAAACTCCACCAAACAGAGTCTGTTAGTGAAATTATTAGCGCTCCTGAAGCAGCCCTCACCTCCATCTCGACCACACCTGGGGCAGCACTCCCCTGCAGGGATGAACAGGCTCTGATCCTCCAAACAGGTGGGCTGGGGGCAGGAGCGAGCGCTGCAGGACACACTCCCTGTGGAGCAAACACACACCGAACAGGGAGAGGGGCTCCATTGGCTGCCATGCTGTGGGAAGACAAACAAAAAGAGACAATTACACTGAGGGGGAGGCAAAGAGATGAAAAGGGCTGGTTTGGTGTCTGAGGAATAAACACTTTGTAAGTCTGAGTGACAGAAGAAAAAACAGCCACTCTGAGTGGATAAAAAAAAACATACAAAAAGAGACCTTAAAAGAGCAGAAATCAATGAAATAACATGGAAACATTAAAAAAAAAAAAAAACGAGTTTGTTTTCAGTTTGAGTAAAAACAAGTTTGTCCAGTTAAAGAAAGGTTGGAGCCAGAAAGCTCTACAGAGGGTGGTGCAAACAGCGGAGGACGTCACTGGTCGCAGTCTCCACACCATCCAAGACATCTACTACAACCGATGTCTGTGTAAAGCACGCAGCATCGTTAAGGACCACACCCACCCAGCACAAGGACTTTTCCATCTCTTACCCTCAGGCAGACGACACAGGAGTTTGCCATCGCGCACAAAAAGACTCAAAGACAGTTATAATCCACAAGCTGTATTATAAATAAAAATCAGATTTGTCAAGTTCAGACCATCATACAAAATCAAAAATGGGCCATATATGGGTAAACAGGACTTGGGTCATGTTTGTCTGCAGTGTGAACGTAGCTTTAGTCTTAAACTGCGTTGGGTGATTTGCATTCGTTAAAGAATGCGAGGCCTTTATTTATTATGTGTTGGTTTAAATAGTTGGACATGAGGTAGAGATTTGATTCTGATTTGAAAGTGACAAAACTGGACTGAAAGAATCCAGAATTGTCTAACGTGGATCCAAAAGCTGATTTATTTATTTTTTTAACTACACATCCGTTTGTTACCGTTTTTTTCCCCCTTTGAAGTGAAACGGCAGCACGTTGTGGTCGCAGTCTAAAGCCGAGGGCGAATCTGATAGTCTGCGAAGCGGCGTGGAAACCTTTTGCCTTCAGCCGACACCTAATTAGTCGGAGTGTTAATGAAACATTCATCTCCAAGCGTTTCTCACGGCAGGAAGTTGGTTTTCATTTGTATGGTTTTCTCAGTCATTAATGAATAGCCGAATGTCAAACGTACATTTGATTAAAGGTTTAGCTCATGATGATTGATTTATGAGCTTTTTTTTTTTACACTTCAGTGGGTTATTTCAAGCCCAATATTTAGTTACTGGTGTAAGTTAGCAAATACTTAGGCCGTTCTGTGAAGGAACTCATCATATAATCTTTGAACCTATTTGTTGGTTTTTATTTTGCAGACATTAAACAACCGCCTGCGGAAAAAAGGAGCTGCAGCAGCGTAATATCATTCAATGCCCTTCAGTAGAAACGTATTAAAGCCGTAAGAAGATTTCTCTGCAGATCTCTTCCCTCAGTGGCTCAGATCTGTTCGAAGCGCCACTTTACCGGAGCAGCAACAGAATCTGAAAACCCTGCCAAGAAAATAACTCGTTTCTCTAAAGAGCTTGTACCGTCTGAATCGACTGACAGAAGTTGACGGACACGATGGAAGATAAACAATCCAGCAGAGTTTTTGTTTGAGGTGAGAGGTCGCAGGAAACGAGCTTTATACCGAGCAGAGCCATCAAGAAATACCGTTAAATAATAATATACAGTTAAAGATGTGCTCAAAGTTTTGGGATCCATCAAGTTAGGTGGATATTTTTGTCTTTTCGATTCCTGGAGAAGAAAATGTCTCAAACATGTATTTTAATCTAAATCTGTACGTTTCTTAAATCCTTACAAGAAACTTTAAAATTTAGCGATGAGGCCTCCTCCTGTCAAATCCGGTTGTGTTTTACATGAATAGTTTAGTACTTTTAAAATTACATTCATTATCATTTTTTTCTTAACTACTAATTTGTAGTTTGACACAGAAATGCGTTTCAAAATGAAACGATCGTCTCATTTTCCTGAAACTTGATTTAGAAAATCGGTGAAGAACCGTGCTGTTATGATTCGTGTTTTCCAGTTTTTTTTGATTTGTGGTTTATTTTCATGTTTGGTCTCCCTGAGTTTCCATCCATCCTCAGTACTTTGCACTGTTTTGTTCGCTGTTGTCATTTTGCCCAGGTGTCTCCACTCTATCCATCAGCTCCAGTCTATACGTCTCACGTCACCTTCGGTCTGTCATTGTTTATCATGCCCTGTCTGGTTCTCCTCCGTGTCTCCTCGAGGTTTTGTAATTACCGCAGCCCCGTCAACCAAGTTTTATTTCTTTAATCGATCCTTCATTTTTTTATTAAGCTCCTCGTGTCCTGGGTCCTACTATATCTCTTTATAGATCAACATTAAAAACTTTTCTTTCCAGTTAAATAAATTAAATGACATCTTGGTTAATGTTGGTCATTTTAAAACCGTTTCTTCCAGTAAATCTCTGGTTTTAAATAGTAATTATGATCCTTATTACCTTAATTTCTGCAAATGGAACATTCTACAATGCCAAATGGACAAGTAGAAACATTATATAGCACCACTGCAGTGACGGTTAATGCTGAACAACACTTTTCAAAGCGGTGCAGTTGCACTTCCAGGTTTTATTCCTTTTCTTCACATTTTAAAATTCAGCGACGGCGCCCAGCTTTTAACACCGATCCTCACGTTTAACCTCTCAGTTCATCCCAAACGTATCGAATGAAACTGGGATCAGGACTTTGTGCCGACCCAGAAACCAATTCTTTGTGAACAGTTTTTTTTTTAATGCCTGAGGGCAGTGTCACACTGAAATAAAGAGAAGTCAAACAGAAACCTCTGCAGCACGGCTGGTCCTGAAATATTGTTTAAAATCATCTGTGGGCCTTAAGAAACGGGATTTAGAGAAATATGTTTAAATAAATAAAACTGATCCATGCATATTAACATTAAAACCAGATGTTTTGCAATCGGGGAGAAGTGGGGACTTCAGCAGAAACACTGTTCATTCTAAACACAAATAAAACAGTGATACAATTTGTACTTCTGTTAAACTAAAAGGTGTTTGTGTCTCCTTCTGAGACAACACAAAGACTTAGGCTCCACACTATGTTTCAAGTTTCAGTCAATTCAATTTAAGACCTTTTCACTCTAAATAATAATAAATAAATAAATAAATAATACAACAAGCTGGTTTTAAGAGCAGATAAATCCAATTCAGGATCAAAAAACATAGAAAATTAGGCTACGTTCATGAAGAAGAATGAATTCCTGTCATCTGACAGGACTTCTGCATTGTGGTTTTGTTGCACTGTATTAACATATGGAACACTTAAAGCTGGATTAAAAAAAAAAAAAAAAGGTTAAATGAAGCATTGGATTAATGAACATACGAAAACGAGCCACTTCCTGTGTTTTATGTAACAGGCCCTGTTTACACAAATACGGTTTCTGGTGAAAATGGAAGACATTGATTGCAGTTGTGCTGTCCATTTACATGAAAATAGCAAATGTTTCCTCTGACAACGGCACAATTTGAGAACAGGTTCCTGAGCGCAATGGTTCAAAAACGTCCCGGTGTCCGTTGTCGTGTAAACAGAAAAAATAAATCTTTACTGGGAATCCCTGGTTCTTGCGCTTTATGACGCAAAACATAACAGCTTCCTACAATCCACAGAAGAAGAACCTATCGACAACGGGCTGGCATGATTCCTAGTCAATGCTCTCTTGAAATTTGGTGATTTTATAATTCAAAGTCACTCTCGTGTTTGTGCTGCTGTTCGACGTGATGTTTTTAATGTTATGAGTGCTTAGTGTATATTTAGTTGATGTTTTTCTGAGTTCATATCTTAGATGCTATCACTGTTTTTCTTATACTTTTTATTGTTGGATGTAACTGGGACCCTGTGTACATAATTTCGCTCCACCACATGAGGTGCGAATGACAATAAAGTATCTCTCACTAAGCAACAGTTGAACCTCATCGTCTGTACATGGAAATATTTTATTCTCTGCCATCTCGACTGTTGTAGCTTCTTTAAGGTAGAACGTCATTTTTTTACGCATGAACGCTCAGAGCAGGGGTGTCAAACTCACTTACAAAAGGGGCCAAAATTAAAACCTTTTTCAAACTAAGAGCCAGTTTCAGAAATTACATTAACTCAAATCAAATACCCAACGTCTTTTCTTGGTCACAGGTTCCTCAGCAAGAGTTTGACTGGTCTCATTTGATGTTCTCTGTTGTGCTTTCCACATCATAATTCAAGATTACTGAAAAAAGTCAAGAGATAGAAGTATTTTCCGTTTCACAAATCATCTTGGGGGCCAGACAAGATGTCACATTTGCATTTGGCCCCTGGGCCTTGAGTTTGACACATATGGCTTAGAGTTTCAAGTCTCAAAGAACATAGCACCAACTAGTGGCGTGGAGGGGGAATTACACCTTTTCCACGTCTACCGTTGCTGTGTAAACAGAGATTGTAATTAGAACGTTTTCATGTAAATGTGTTAATAGAAATGGGAAAAAAAATCAGTTTTCATTGGATTGTTGCCGTGTAAACAGGGCCTTAGAGACCAGCGTTGAAATTGGGCGTAGTTTGGTTTGTGATCCATCGTCTGGTATTTATCCGTAACGTCTGTACCGTGACCGTCCAGCTCGAGTACACGAACTGTTACCGCCCTACTCGCAACATTACTATTAAATGTGCAAAAGATGACATAAAATATGAAATTAATTCCTCTTTTGTACAATTCAACCTCATCCCATTTAAACCTTCAAATAATGAAGTTATTTTACTTTAAAATGCGGTCAGTCTCATTATGATGTCACGGTGGATAGAATGGCGAGTTCGCCGGTGCTGCCTGGTTTTGTGCTACAGTCTGATGCCAAATATGAGTTTGTTAGAGAAGCACCAATTCAGCAGAATAAATGGTGTTGAAAATTGAGGCCAAAGGCTGTGAAGACGAGCTCCTCCATTGTGTTGCCTCGACAGAATTAAAGCGACAGCAGAGGGGTGTTTTAACAGAGCAGACAAGTTATATATATATATATGGTGATTGTAATTATGATATCATTATGCGTGATTCTTTCCTATTAATCATATTCTATTTTATTATTCATTTAAACTTTTAAATTATTGTTTTGCATCTGCTTCAATCAGTTGGAAAAGTGGATAAAATTAAATAAAGAGCATCGTGAGGCACTTACTCCATATGTAACTCCTTGGTGGAGGCAGGAGTCGTGCGACGAGGAGATGCACTCTGGACAGCACTCGTTGGGAGGGATCCTCAAATATTCACCCTGTGGGGGGGGGACAAATGTATAAAAACACAACCCGTCAGGAAGACAGCAGGTTCATTTCCACAGAAACTGACACGAGGGGCTGATGAGAATAAAAACACAAAGTCTATTTTAAATGCATGCAGCACAAATATACTGCAGACAAAACAACACGTTTTAAAATGCTCTCTTCTGTACCGCACGGTAACTGAGGCCGACTCTGCGGCAGGAAGCAAATAAGAAAGCAGCGACAGTCAGGAGTTCATGGTTTATTTGAATAAAAATGGTATTGGATTATAAAAATATATATATTTAAAAAAAGAAGAATGAAGGAATACAATTTGTTCAGGGTGAGAAGAACATCCTCCCAGAGATTCTGCAAATGTATTGTGTTAATTGAAAATGGAGGAAGAGACAAACTGCATGTGAACAATAAAAGAAAAGAAATTCTGCAGCAGAAATAACAAAACGACAAAAGAAAAGTGAGCTGAAGCATTAATACAGACAGACGGAAGGTGTTTATTGGCTTTTCATTTTAGCACTTCTGATTAATATTTGACAGCAAAAAGATAATCGAGTTACGGCCACCTATTTGGATTGGTAAACTGAGCACTGAACATTTTTATACGTTACGCTTTGGCGTCTGCGTAGCTCAACGTTTTGAATTAAACTTGATTTAAGATTTAGCAAAAAATAAAATGTCGGCGGTACGGGAAGAAGCAGTGTTTCACAATCGGAAAGTTTCTCTCGTAATCTCAGTCCGTGTTTCCAGATTTGACTGCGAATTGACCGTTTTGTGTCGAGTTTCTTACCAAAAGAAAACTACCTCGACCAGAACAATGTGGAGGCAGTTGTCCTCCTTGAGTTTTCAGTCTAAAGGTGGTCTTTGCTGCGACAGTTGGAGAATCTAAACTGCAAGAAAGACACGTTTCCGGTAGAAGTCTGGGTGTCTGCCACACAAAAGAGACCAGGCGCTGGGTTTGCTTTTGAAAACGACAAACTGTTTATATGTAACTGTATTCGAGCCCACGCTTATTATTTTGATGCTCACATCCGACCCACTTTAGCAGCTTGTATCCACTAGGGTGCAATTTAAACAAAGAAGTTTGGCTGATCTGAAGCCGTTGTTGTTTTTTTTACAACAATTATGCATCAGGGAAGAGCCGTAGGTGTCAAAAGACAGCTTTAGAGTTTAAGGAAATGAAATATATTTTTATCTTACTATATATTATCTTACTTTAAAGTGTGATTATTTGTATTGTTTGTATTTTATATGGCATTTTATATCACAATTTTATGCGTTAGAAGAGAAAGCAGAGTTTCTGTACCGAAGAAGTTTTGTTTCTGGTAGGAAGAAGTTCTTGGTTGCACGCCTGCCTTTCTCACAACAGACAAAACGCCAGTTTTGAGACATTTTTTTTTAATAACGTTGGGGCTGTCACTGCACGGTCTGTTCCGGAAGCACGATCCGCACCGTCCGCTCATTTGGGCACGCGCTAAAAGGAATACTTCCGGATCGCTGTTGAATATGCTCGATTAAGGAAAATGTACTGGAAATAATACTTCCAGCCTAAGGTGTGCTAAATTATATCCAGTGAGCTGATTTAATACAACACATATTTGATATTAATAAAACATATTTATGAAACATGCAACATTTATTAATATTATATAAAATATATATATCAGTAAATCGATTAATTTTCCTAGACAATGTTATAATTCTGTTTATGAATGAGAACTGTATTAATTTACTTAGAAAAGTACGTGACCTGACCTCCAGCCTGGGCTGAACGAGAAAACCCTGCGAGATACAGAATAAATTATTTCCGTGGTGATGTAGCGCCGCCGCTCAGCGGTGCAGCTGCGCTACATCACCATAAATATGCGCCGCATATCATTTTCACCTTTCCTAAGTAAATTAAGACAGTTCTTATTCATAAATGGAATTGTCTAGGAAAATTAATCAATTTATAGAACAAGATATTTTAATTAATATTGACAAATATGGTATGTTTCATAAATATATTTATTAATATCAAATATGCGTTGTATTAAATGAGCTTACAGGATATAATTTAGCACACCTTAGGCTGGAAGTAATTACTTCCAGTACATTTTCCGTAATTTGGCATAATCAATGGCAATCCGTGCGACCCGGAAGTATTCCTTTTAGCACATGCACAGGGCTGGGGAACGGATCGGAACAGATCGTGCAGTGACAGGGGCTTCTGTCAGAGCACTGGTCACATGATGAGGGTAGAGGCTTCCCTGATGACAACCACTTCCTGGAGGCGTGGCCAGTGTTGAAGAAAAGCTGTTGTCACCCCTCGATGCCATTTTGAAAGACGCAGCCTCGTGGTGTGTTTGAATTGAATTTTGTATTTTACATGTGCGTAAAATAAACCTTTTAGTTGAGCAATAGATGACTTCTCCGGAGCTGCTACAGACCATTCTGAACACACGCTGACAGAAACTACATTGAGATGTGTTCGAGACCAGTGCGATCGACTCTGTGACTATTTTGAGACATTTGTCGAACAAATCTTTTGAATATTCAAGAGTTAAGTCTACGAGCATCTGGGACACAACAGGAGACATTTGGAACCACGGAAAAGTTTTGAGACGTTCTGGAGACGCTCACAAATGCAAGTTTGGCGACTACTCTCCGACAGTCGCAGCTCCGTGAGACACCACCTTAAAAAGTACCAAAAGGTTGACCATACTTATTTAAAGGGTCTCAGTGAAGAACGTAAGATGCTAAAACAGGAAACGTCAGTGAAATTTGCTCAAAAGCCAAAATTTTTCTAATCAGTTTCTGTTAACTGTGACAACTTTTAATTTATTTGTTTAAAAACGTGGGAAGTTTCTTTATTTCTTTTATCATTCAAAAGGTGTTGGATAAAGTTGTGATTTTACTTGTGAACTGCTGCGCACAGGGAAGTAAATAGGTAAGATCTTTAAAAATTGCTAAATATGAAAAATAATTTATTAAATAACTAAAATATTGGACTTGGAAAACATCACTGCTGGATGGAAAGCATTAAATAAAAGACTGCAATTAGCAAACATCCAAAAACAAATGAGACTTTTTGTTTTTAACAATTCTCTTTTTTTTAATCCTGAACTTAAGAGCATCCCGGCAGGTCCGAGTAGGACCTGATCCGATACCCTAAGCGAGCGACCCGAGTTCTGAATCAGACTGATGAATAATTTTAATTCTTGGTATGAGTTCATGAGCTGAATATGTCCTGGACCTTCTGATTCCTACAGTCATATTTATTATTATTAGTTATTTTTATGTAGTTATTTGGAGGGGCAACTAATCTTTAATATCGTATTTGGTAATTAATGATAAAAGATGATGGAGCACAAAACTTTAAGATGATAAAGAGCAGACCTGTAGAGATGCACATAAATGGAGGATTATTAAACCAGCGTGAAACATAAAATTCTGTCGATGCGTTTCAGAAAGATCGGCTGAAAAGAAAGGCACCCGACTTTAAAAGAAAGCTAATCGAGACTGATGATATAATCTGTTGTTTAATATTTTACCAGTGTACACGACAGGGGGCCACATTTTAAAAGTGTTTTAAATAAAACAGAGCACACGGGTTGCTGAGCGCGATGACTAATTTTTAATTAACGTCAGAATGCGAGCCGGCAGAGTGAAATTCATTAGACGTCGATTGTTGCCTTGACGGAGCGTGGGAACTGGATTTGAAGGCGTCACCGCGGGCTTAATGTTTAAAACCACATTCATGAAGAAACGTGAATAAGTAAAGATGTGCAGATGGTGTAAAAGGAAAAAGAGCATTTAAAATGTGTTTCTAGGAATTTCACAGAGCCGAAACAGAAGAATGAACCAGAACGACTGAACAGCTGCCACTGAGAGGAGTAAAACATCTCTACAGTCAATTCTGTGAATCCTTGTTTTACTCGCTCTCGAGCAAGTCGGATGCTTTTCCTTCCCTATCCTGCCTCCCTCCTGCTTTTTGCTCTCTGTCCTGTGCTTCTATGTACACATCGTCCGAATCGTAAATTACTGTTATGGATTTGGTCAGCTGGACTTTCAACGCAATTGATAACATTTTTTCAACCAAGCGACGGGGTGCTGGAGAACCTCGTGCTCTGCTGTGATGCACGTGGCGGGGTACGTCATGGATCCGTGGGGGGAGTGGAAGATGATGTAACTTTCTGTGTTGTCTCAGGAGGATGTCGAAGATTTATACATCAATGGATTAATGATAGCAGGGTTTCTGCTTTTTGGCACCAACAGATACTTGTGTTATCAACTATTGAGAAAGATGGCGGCAGCAGTTTCGGCCATGGCAAAGCTGCCGACCTTATGTGAAGGATTAATTTGTGCTTCTAACTCTCAGACTCAGCTGATTTACGAGCTCAAGCGTAAGATGGAAGTGATTTATGAGAATCGTAGGCCACTAGCAGCTTATGGAACTTGCCAGCATGTTGGAGATGACTTTAGAGGTCGCTAACAAGCACGAACCAGCAGAAAGCCCACAAATCTGGCCTTTTTGGATCATCGAGAGTACCAGCAGAACTCAAGGCTGACGAGGAAAAAACAACTGTTGTTTATCTGAATCGGACTTCCCCGTTCGGCCTTGAAGCAGACCAACTTATCAAATTTCTCCTGGGATGTGTGTAAACTAAGAACGCTCTGCTCTACCCCCCCCCCCCCCACACACACACACACACACACACTAATCAGAGCTGTACTGGCTGACATCAACATCTTATCAGGACTATGGCGCTATCTGGAAGTGCTTCATGGACAAATCTCACCGTCTCATTGTCAAATGCAGTAATGTGTCTATAATTTAAAAAAAAAGGCTAAAAACTCATCTTTTTAAATCTGCCTTTGCTTAAATTTGTTTTGTGCACTTTTTTTATTTTGTTTGTCAAAGCACTTTGTGATTTTTATCTTGAGAAGCACTATATAAATAAAGTTTTACTTACTTACTATAAATGTGCTGCTGGTAGTTTTTTGATGTCTTAAATCATGTCCTGACAAGGACATGGTGTGAAGAGATATATTTTTTTAATACCACTATCCTTTCCTCATGGTCTTTCCCCTTTTCTATCTAAAGAATAAAGGGCTGCGCTCCTAGAAGCTGCAGCCACGTGCACCCCGCCCATCTTTTCGGACGACTGTACAGAATATAAACTCTCTGTACTTCGGTGCAATGATAAAGCTTATTCTGATTCTGTTGGACTCAAATGTCCGTTTCTTTTTGTTTTCCAACACCAGACCATCAGGTAAAAACTTCTCATCACACCTCATCAGCCTGGTCAAAGCTGGCCAATCTTCAGGGGTCAAATTATTTTTCCGAACCTAAATTCTAGGCAGAAGCTCCCCAGGACTCGGAAAAGAGAAGCTGGTAAAGAAAATGGATGAAAGCAGCTCGTTGACTCACCTTCTGGAAGTCACAGCGAGGGTTGGGGCATTGGACGGGCCTGCAGATGGGCACGTCGCTGAAGCAGCTGCACTCCTGACACGACTCGGGCCTCCATGATGTGTTGTTCTGTCGACACAAAGAAGAAGACCACGTCATCATACCTGGAAACACCTATCACTTAGGCTTCCTGGACAAAAAACAGCTCAATATGAGGCTTTTTCATTGATGCTGAAACAAAATGTCTGCTTTTTACTACAAACTCGACATCCTTAATGATTTGCCACGTCTTCATGCCATCATTAAAATATATTTTTTTAAATTACACAAAAAACAACAAGTACAATCAAACAAGCTAAAAACAAGAAAACAACACAACCTCAAAAAATTGATAAAAAGACAAGAAGTTAAATACTTGGATGCCAAGCTGTTCAAAACTTTAAAAGTTAAAAAAAGAATCTTAAAATTAATATGAAGTGTGCTAAAACTGGAGTGATGTGGTTATGCCTTCTAGTTCCTTCTCAGTTCTGTCATGGTTTAAGTCTTATTTAGCTCACTGATGTTTTTTCTGTGTCGTTGGGAAAATACTCCTCATTCTCTGCATCAATTTCTTGTGGAGTGCCTCAAGGGTCCATTTTGGGCCCAATTCTGTTTTATTTACAAACACTGCCTTTGAGAGCTATATTTAGAAAGTATGACATTTCATTTTGTTGTTATGCTGATAACATCCAAATATATGTTCCTTTTAAAATGGATGTCTCTGCCTCACTGCACCCTCTGTTTAACTGTCTACAAGATGTCAGAGGTCGGTTCAATCATAACTGTCTGACCCTGAACAAAAACAAAACTGAAATTATTGTATTAGAGTTAACTGTTGTCCTTGGCACTCTTGCTCCTTGTTGTTTCTCATCTACTGTATCGAGAATCTTGGTGTTTTTTTTTTTTAAAGTATCCACAGATGTCAATTAAAGAGCTCTGTTGACTGCTGTAGATAAACAATATTAATTGAAAAAAAGCAGAATTTTAGAATAAATTTGAAAGAACCATGTTGAAGTACAGGCACAATGAATAGGTGAGGTTTAACTGATCTAGTGAGCAACAAAAGTTTAAATTTAAAGATAAAACACTGAAGGATTCTTGTCGGAAACAGATTTGAATGAAAAGGAGAAAAAGTTTCAAAAAGCCTGACAGAGGCTTAAACACATCTGCCAGTTGTCCATAGCTCATAACATCTCACTGACTTTGTCTTGTGGGTCGCTTAAAGCCAAAGCTGAATCAATAATCCAGCGCCTGCATATGCTCAGATGTATATCATCTTCTAGGCCACAAATCGGATTTATCTGAATGATTAATAATCCAGCCCTGACGGGACGTTCAGAGGCTTACAGACCCGTCATGTTGGTTTAGGAGGCTTTGCTCCACAAGACGACTAAAGCCGATGTTCTAACGGACATGAAGCTTTTACTCAGAGCTTTACTAATTAAAATGTATTACAAACAAACAGCAGTTTGAAGTGGAGAAAACCACCAACCCGTCTGTCTTCAAGTTGTTAAGAAATAATCTGATTTCAGCAACACATCACCCTAACACAAACAATAAAAATAACATTTAAAAAGTATCCAAGCCAAGAGTTGCTGAAAAACCCAAACAGGATAAAAGAAATATATAGTATATTTAAAAGTAAATAAACAATGAAGAGCATGAAGGGGAATTAAAGCAAAAAAAACATATTTAAAAACAGAGGACGTTCTCATTTTTTATTTAGAAAGACACAAACCAGAGCAACATGACAAAATAAAAAACAAAAAATGGCCTTTTATAAACGTGTGTAAAGTGCTAAACGACAGCTAGAGCTGGTGGAAAAAAGTTGAAACTGTAATGTTAGAGTTAAATCAATTAGATCAAAGGCTAGTTAGCAACACAAAAGCTAAAACATGCTAAATGCTAAAACCTGCAAAACGGTAGCTAAAAGCTATGAACAACATGACAGTAGTTAAAAGATAAGAACAACAGTGCAGTAGCTAAAAACAAAAACCAACAAAATAGTAGATAAAAGTTAAAAGCAACAGAACAGTAGCAAAAAGCATTGGAACTTTAGCTAAAGGCTAAATGTGACAGAAAATTAGCTAACATCTAAGACCAAAAGAACCGTAGTAAAAAGCTAAATCCAACAGAACAGTAGCTAAATGGTAAGAGCAACAAAAGAGTAGCAAAAGCAAAGAACCATACAATAGTAGCTAAACAACAAAAACCACAGAACAGTAGCTAATGGTTAAGATCAACATAGTAACTTAAGGCCAAGACCAACAGAACAGTAGCTAAAATGTAAGATGGACAAAAGAGTGGCTAAAATGTACTTGGGCAAAAGAGTAGCTAAAAGCCAAGAACCACATAGAAGTAAGTAGCTAAATGCCAAAAACAGCAGAACAATAGCTAAATTATAAGACCGACAGAAGAGTAGGTACAAGCCAAGACCAACAGAACAGTAGCTAAAATGTAAGATGGATAAAAAAGTGGCTAAAATGTACTTGGGCAAAACAGTAGCCAAAAGCCAAGAACCATACAATAGTAGCTAAACACCAAAAACAACAGAACAGTAGCTAATGGTTAAGATCAACATAACAGTAACTTAAAGCTAAGACCAACAGAACAGTAGCTAAAATGTAAGATGGACAAAAGAGTAGCTAAAATGTACTTGGGCAAAAGAGTAGCTAAAAGCCTAGAACCACATAGAAGTAAGTAGCTAAATGCCAAAAACAGCAGAACAATAGCTAAATTATAAGACCGACAGAAGAGTAGGTACAAGCCAAGACCAATAGAGCAGAAGCTAAAAGGTAAACAAATAGAATAGTAGCTAAAGGGACCGATCAAGAGAACAGTAGCAAAAAGCATCAAAACTGTAGCTAAAGGATAACTCCAACAGAAAAGTAGCTAACAGCTAAGACCAAAGGAACAGTAGTAAAAAGTTAACTCCAACAGAACAGTAGCTAAAAGGTATGACCAATAGAAGTGTAGCCAAAAGCCAAGAACCACATAATAGTAGCTAAACGTGAAAAACAACAGAACAGTAGCTAAAAGTTCAAAGTAAGATCAACATAACAGTAACTTGAAGCCAAGACCAAAAGAACAATAGCTAAAATGCAAGCTGGACAGAAGAGTAGCTAAAATATAAGATGGATAGAAGAGTAGCTAAAAGCCAAGAACCACATAATGGTAGCTAAACACCAAAAACAACAGAGCAGTAGCTAAAATATAAGACCAACAGAAGAGTAGCTAAAAGCCAAAACTAATAGAACAGCTGCTAAATGGTATGACCAAGAGAACAGTAACTTAAAGCCAAATTAAACTATTTTCTGTCCTCATACTCACATGAATACCTTTTATTTAAGACAGCTCTGTAAAAAAAATACCTTCTCTCCATATTGTTTCATATTTTTCGTATACGATAATGTTTTATTACAAAAAGCATTTCCTGTGTATATGTTCTGTGCATACTTGACTGTTAAATAATAAATATTGTACAAGTGCATAAAAATATTTTCCTATTCTTACAGCTACTGTTGTGGAAAGATGGTTCAACAAATACTGAAAACACGTGAAATGAACATTCCTAATGAAGAACGGTCTTTTAATGATTTTATTTCGAAGCTTCGAGGCCGCACAGCCGAAACGGAGAGCAAAAGGACCGAGTGTGTGCGACCCTGAGTGGAAGTGTTCTGGATATTGATATAAACTATGTGTGTGTGTATCTCTGTGTGTGAGTGAGCGTGTGTCCTGATGCTGCAGAAACATAAAAACAAGTCTGCACTGTTCGTCCCGTGCACGAACTTAAGCCTGAACAATTATTAGCAGGTTTTATTTCAGATAACACATAAACTCCACTACACTACAACTCCGTCAGTAACAGTAAAAACAGTTAATGAGTCAAAAACAGCTTGTTGTTGAAAAGATAATGTGCTAGGAACTCCATTAGTACAGTTCAGAGTTGTATAACCATCTTACTTATAAAAAGACTTTATTTTTTAAATTAAAGGTTAAAATCAGGAAAATAAAAGCTGGCGTACAAACTTGTTTTCCATAAAATGATTTTATCATATTATGCAAAGCTAGATTATATAAATGCCCCTGATGAGAGCGTAATAAAGTGTATTTATTCATTCATCAGTCTATTAAAAGTTTTACATGCAGGCAACTATCTAAAGTTTTATTGGGTTATACCCCCCACCCCACCCAGAGTCAGCAGTTTGTTTGGTGTCAGCAGCACCCGGGGGCCTTCTGCACGACGAAGAGAAAATCTGCGGCACTGAATCTCAACAGGAGGCCTCTCCAGAAGCATGGCTGGCTAATTGAACTAATAAAGTATGACAAAACATCTACAGGCTGCATTACTTAACAGTCTGAGGCCATTAGGAAGCCTCGGTAAAACCATGTTTCCAGTCAGATCAACCGTAACATTACAATCAACCCATTATTACAAGCCAGGGCCAAACTGTGCAGCAAAAAACTGCTCTGGAACCGAACAAAGGAGGTTCTGAAGCGGACGGACATGTTGTGGGTTTTACATCTTCTTATGACCGCAGTCGATTCAGATGACCGCATCTTAGGAGGAGATCATAAAACAGCTCATGTGTCTGTTAGCAGACGTTATTCAAGATGGCTGCCACAGCTAGTTGACCTTCTGTAACACATTGTTTTACAGATACTCATTTTGTTTGATGGCGTAGTGTTTGAGAGTCGTTCCACACATACTAGTTTGAGCGCCACCGGATCACCCAAATGTCTGTTTGAAGCTTTGGTGTGCGAGGCGGCATTTCTTCAAGGAGCACTGGCCTCAGCTCATAGTTGTTTCCACTCAACTGGATAAGACCAGCAGAGACACACGGTGTGACGTTTTGTCTTGTGGAGGTCACCTGACTGTGATCTGTTAGCACCGGCTGACATTAACGAGGTGGATCTGATCGTCAGCTGTTCATAGGTTTCGCTGTAAATCATGTGAAGAGTTAAAAGTTCAGACGGTTTGTTGACTCGGATGATGTGGTCCTGTTGGCGTCATCGTGCCGTGATCTTCAGCTCGTACTGGAGTGGTTCGCAGCAGAGTGTGAAGCAGCTGAGATGAGGATCGGCACCTCCACATCTGAGGCCATGGTCCTCAGTCTGACATGGATGGACTGTCCTCTCTGGGTTGGGAGTGAGGTTCTGCCTCAAGTGGAGGAGTTTTATATCTCAATGTTTTGTTTAGGAGTGAGGGAAGAATGGAGCTGGGAGGTCGACAGACGGATCAGTCCAGCTTCTCCAGTATTGTGTTGTCTGTACCGGTCCATTGTGGTGAAGAGGGAGCTGAGCTGTAAGACAAAGCTCGCTGTTTACTGGTTGGTCTATGTTCCTCCCCTCACCTATGGTCAATAACTCTGGGTAGTGACTGAAAGAATGAGATCATGGATACAGAAGTTGAGTTTTCTCTGCAGGGTAGCTGGACTCTCCCTTAGAGATAGGGTGAGAAGTTTAGTTATTCGGGAGAGACTCCGAGTCGAGCCGCTGCTCCTCCACATCCAGAGGAGCCAGTTGAGGTGGTTCAGACATTTATTAAGGATGCCCTCTTGATGCCTCTCTGGGAAAGTTCAGCTGGGAGGAGACTGGGAAAGACCAAGTTCACACTGGAAAGACCATGCCTCTCAACTGGTCTGGGAACTCCTTGAAGTCATCGCTGGATGTGGATAAATATGTTTAAACCGCTGCAACCCCCCACCCCACCCCCCTGAGACCTGACTCCAGAACAAGATGATGATGTCTGGCTGGGTTTGTTGAATTTACAGAAAAACATGGAAAAAGCAGCATTGTTCTGGTTACAGCCTGCAGTTTTCTGCTTAAATGAATCAGATGCGCTGGTTATTCCCAGCTACTGAAATCCCTTTACATAAAACAATTTCAACACAAATGACCATAAAACATAGAGGTCATTTAACTTTTTTAACCCCAAACACAAAACTAAGTACAAACTGGTCCAAAGGTGGATTTATTTCATTCAGGCTCTGGTTTAAACCTCTTGAAGCTTACAGAACCCAAAGAGAAGCGGTGCGGTCGAACGTGGGAGCACTCGTAGGTCAAACTGAAAGACAAACGGACTCTAAAACGAATATTTAATTAGAGGAAGCAGCCGAGTGAGAAGAACGACGCCCAGAGAGCCCGTTGGTTATTGCCTCCCCCTGAAGAGCCGTTTGAGTCTTTTAAATGCGTCTGGACACGGGTTTAACTACCGCGTTATGGGCGCGGCTCTGGCCAGATGTTCATGAGTTTTACGTGAAGTCAGATGAGTCCGAGCCGACCTCTGAACACGGCCTCGAGGTCCGAGGACAGACGGGACTGAAACACCGGCATCAACATGTTTTCTCAGATTTTTATTTTCATTGTTTTATGTTTGAAGGCGTCAGTTTATAGTTTCTGTGTTTAGTTTTAGGTTTATCTTAGCGTTTGTTTGTGTAAAAGTTTCTCTTGTTCCTGTTTATTTTGTGCCTGAGCTGCCAGATTCTCTCTGACTCCGGCTCCTCAAAAGCAAATAAACGGCCTTGGATCTTTTTGAAGGAATGCACGTCGCCCACAGATTTTCACCGTAACGTTTCAAACTAAGATTTTCTTTTGACGGGAAGTTGCAGCTGTTTTGGTCAAACTTTGTAAAGCCGAGCTCTCCAGACGTCTGTCAGCACTCACAGCGTGTGTTGTTAATGACTCTCGGCTACTACCACGTCGAGTTTTAGCTCATTTGTAGCAAAACAGACTGAGTCGCAGCCATTTTTGTGTTTACTAATGTTGATTAGCTGTGGCAGCCATCTTAAACTGAGTTGTCATAGATGTACAGCCAGTGGTTGACCCAGTGGTTCATGAGGTGTTTTGCTAACAAACAAATGCACGTGTGAACTCAGACACATAAGCAAAACATTTTCCCCCTTAAACCTTTGATGGTGAGTGATGCAAGAGAAATGGCTTAAAGTTTTTGTGCTGCACCGTCTGCGTTTTGAATTTTGTAAAGATCTGCTCTATTTTATTTAGTTATTTATGCTAATTATTACCTGTGTACATTAAATGTGGGTGATCATGTTAGCACAATAACTAATGAACCACTAAAATCGTCTAAAACCAATCAACGTCTGAAGTCAACCTGATTTAAATATGGCCGCCACAGCTAATTAACATTAGCCATCACAGAAATGTTTTTAACAGATATGGAGCACAGGTTTGATGTGGTAGTAGCTGAAAGTCATTCCCAACAAATGCTCAGAGCGCTAACAGATCGTTGCTAAGCGAAGCGGCGGGCGATATGCGTTTCTTTCAGGACTCCTACTTTCATTTTAGGGCATTTTGATCCTGATTCGTTTCTGCTTTGCTTCAACAAGTAAAATAATCAATAGACGTGTCTGAAATCTGGGGATGAATCATTGAACGTGTCTCAGCAGGAACAAGCCGAAACGTTTAAATAATTTAATAACTGCATCCAGACGAAATCTAGAATGAACGTTGAGCGTGTGCATATTTATCATGAAGTATTCAGATCATGTGCGGCTAAATTCAGTGACGGTGTCACTGGGGTTAATAATAAGTCTCAGGAATCAGTTTCCTCTCACGACTCCGGGCTGCTGCTCGTCTTACCCTTCACAGGACTACGTAAGATTAGCTCGGCAGCTCCTGATTGGACGGAGCGCCGCAGGTTTCAGAGTCAGACCCGTTCTACGTCCTCCTGAACAAGCCAAACGGGCCTGCTCGTGTAAACGCAGCTTTAAGAACAGGAGCAAAGACGAACCCACGATCCAGCTCGGACTGCAGATCTGTGCAGCAGATCCTGAGAGTCGGTGCCAGTTCTTACAGAAAATGTCCCTAACAGTGACCCGTACGTTTAACATTTGTTTGTTAAACCTTCAAGGAGTTTCTGCAAAGCCGTCTGCAGAAAAATCTGTCTGCAGGTTGGATTTAGAAACAAGTCTACATGGATCCAGCTTCCTGAAGAAAAAATAGATCATACTGTACAGTGGGGAGAACAAGTATTTGATACACTGTTGATTTTTCAGGTTTTCCCGCTTGCAAAGCTTGTAGATGACTGTAATTTTTATCATAGGTACTCTTCAACTGTGAGTGATGGAATCTAAAACAAAAATCCAGAAAAATACAATGTATGATTTTTAAATAATTAATTTCCATTTTATTGTGTGAAATAAGTATTTGATACACCAGAAAAATGAAACTTATTTGGTACAGAAACCTTTGTTTGCAATTACAGAGATCAGATGTTTCCTGTAGTTCTTGACCAGGTTTGCGCACATTGCAGCAGGGATTTTGGCCCACTCCTCCATACAGATCTCCTCCAGAGCCTTCAGGTTTCGGGGCTGTCGCTGGGCCACACGGACTTTAAGCTCCCTCCAAAGATTTTCTATGGGATTCAGGTCTGGAGACTGGCTAGGCCACTCCAGGACCTTAAGATGTTTCCTACGGATCCACTCTTTAGTTGCCCTGGCTGTGTGTTTTGGGTCGTTATCATGCTGGAAGACCCAGCCACGACCCATCTTCAGTGCTCTTACTGAGGGAAGGAGGTTGTTGGCCAAAATCTCACGATACATGGCCCCATCCATCCTTCCCACAATATGGTGCAGTCGTCCTGTCCCCTTTGCAGAAAAGCATCCCCAAAGAATGAGGTTTCCACCGCCATGCTTCACGGTTGGGATGGTGTTCTTGGGGTTGTACTCATCATTCTTCTTCCTCCAAACATGACGAGTGGAGTTTAAACCAAAAAGTTCTATTTTTGTCTCATCAGACCACATGACCTTCTCCCATTCCTCCTCTGGATCATTCAGATGGTCATTTGCAAACTTCAGACGGGCTTTGACATGCGTTGGCTGGAGGAAGGGCACCTTGCGTGCACTGCAGGATTTTAATCCTTGACGGCGTAGAGTGTAACTGATTGTTTTCTTTGAGACTGTGGTCCCAGCTCTATTCAGGTCATTGACCAGGTCCTGCCGTGTAGTTCTGGGCTCATTCCTCACCTTCCTCAAGATCAATGACGCTCCACGAGGTGAGATCTTGCATGGCGCCCCAGACCGAGGGAGATTTTCCGTTATTTTGTATTTCTTCCATTTTCTAATAATTGCACCAACTGTTGTTGCCTTCTCACCAAGCTGCTTGCCTATTGTCCTGTAGCCCATCCCAGCCTTGTGCAGGTCTACAATTTTATCCCTGATGTCCTTACACAGCTCTCTGGTCTTGGGCATTGTGGAGATGCTGGAGTCTGATTGATTGAGTGTGTGGACAGGTGTCTTTTATACAGGTCACGAGTCCAAACAGGTGCAGTTAATACAGGTAATGGGTGGAGAAAAGGAGGGCTTCTTAAAGAAGATCTAACATGTCTGTGAGAGCCAAAATTCTTACCAGTTGATAGATGATCAAATACTTATTTCACACAATAAAATGGAAATTAATTATTTAAAAATCATACATTGTATTTTTCTGGATTTTTGTTTTAGATTCCATCACTCACAGTTGAAGAGTACCTATGATAAAAATTACAGTCATCTACAAGCTTTGCAAGTGGGAAAACCTGAAAAATCAACAGTCTATCAAATACTTGTTCTCCCCACTGTATATCACACAGGGGGAGTGGGTGGCGCAGAGGTTAGAGAAGGTGGGCCTGTGATTGGAAGGTCACCGGTTCAACTCCCCAGACTGACAACATCAAAATATGGGTGGGAAAAGTGAAACGCCCACACCTGCCTCCACCACTCCCCTACTCCTGGCCCTTGAGCAAGGCCCTTAACCCCCACCATCTGCTCCTCGGGGTGCCCTAGATAGCAGCTCTCTGCTCCACACAGAGGCTGTGGTAGCTCGGGGGTCTGTGGTCGAGTCAGGAAGTAAAAACAATCGCCAAGTCTTCGTGAAAGTCATCCTGCATGAGGAGGGGCGGGGACAAAACACATTTTTCCCCTTTCATGACAGAAACCTGTCGTGGGGGCGGAGACCTTTAATCCACGCCCATTTCATTCGGTTGTCCACCGGACGACCTCGAGGCGACAACAGGTCGTCTCGGACAAACAGAACCCGCTTGTATCGACCCCCGCTATCGTTAGCAAAACCTTTGCTACAAGGAGCGTAAGAAAATAAAAAAAAAGAGCAAATATGCCGAAAAGTTCCCAGAACAAAGTTGTTGAAGAAACAGAATAGAGTTCGATGGAGTTCTATGAGATACTTTTTGTAAATAGTTAAATATTTCACAAAGACTAAACATTATTAATATTATATTATACTATTATAAACTATGCTAATGATCCTGATTGAAGCAAATGAAGCTCTACAAAGAGACTGCGTCTCCTCTTTTAGGGAAATGATCTTGCAGTTTTCTGCAGGACTGTTCATGTTTTGTCAGCTCTTCTGATTTTGGAGCAATATTTATTTATTTATTAATTTACACTCTCTTCCTCTGAATGAGTCCAGCTGGTGTAACTGAAGCTTGCTAATGTTCGACTCTGCTTCTGATTGGGTTTTAACTGAATCTGCTGCTTAAAGCAGCGTTGTGCTGATGGAGGCCTCCTCTGATTTTATTTATGTTTTATTCCACAAACAATCGACTCGATGATGCTGCTTGTTGCTCGGCGTCATGCTGTTTAAACTCCTGCTCACCCAGAGCTTTGCATTCTGACCACGGCTTTAAGTCGGCTGAACAAAAGAAGCTAAAAGTTAAAGCTGCGCCCGAGTTATAGCGGCACAGTCGCTGTTTTCACTGCCTCGTGTTGGAACAGAAAATAAATAAAATTACAGCAAAATATGAGACTTCAATCATCACAATCAGCCAGAAGTTATGTCCTGATGCTCGATAATCCAGGTGGATAAATCTACCAAAGTTAAGTCAGGGTTTCTGGATGAATTCTTCTTTGTTGAAACGTTATCTTTTATCCAAAAGACTTCTTCAGTCTGAGGTCCTGCAACAAACAGTCTTATAAATAGTGTCCATCATGGTGGATCAACCAGTTTGCTGCTGACAGCCAGGTGTGAGTTAGTGAGTGTTAGCGTGTTCTGAGAGTCGCCATCATCGCACAGACATGTGCAACTTGTGCACGCGATCAAACTTCCTCAAGGGAGACAGCTCCACGCGGAGTCATGTACACAGAATCCTGCATACTTTTACTAACCTCTATGACAGAAAACAATCTCAACCTAAAGATGTCTGATTGAATCCCTGCCTTAAATGTACTGAAAACGCCTCTTGTAAACTCTGATGAGGAGAAGGAGGACGAGGAGGAGAACTCCAGCAGCTCCTGAAAGAGTCTGCCTGGCAGGAGCTTGGAAACTCCCAGCAGTCCACAAGATGGCCGACTGAGGACATATACTGTAAACTTTGTGGGTATATTGGTAGAAGGACGTTAGAAATGCAGCTGCCAGGAAAAAGACAAATAGGAGATATGTATGGATGCAGTTAGAGAGGACATGGAGTTGGAGTGAGGACAGAGTGAGACAGAGGACGAGTCACAGCAGCGACCCCTGAAGAAGGAACAGCCGAAAGAAGAAGTTTTGTATATAGTGCATTACTATACTTATCAAACAACATTTGTCTTGAAATTGTTTTTTTTAGCTCCTTCACTGTAAAAGTTGCAAACAAGCACATTTTGTCAGGAGGTTGTTGCTGGACAACCTGGACAGTGTCCTTTTGTCAACCCCTGCTTAGACTGTAGCCACCGTGGTCTGTAGCCAGGTTCCTGAGACCTGGCTCATAATCATAGTTTCACTTTGCTTAGCTTTGAGTTTTTGCCATTTTTAGCTTTGAGCTACAGTTTTGCACATTTCAGCTACAACTTAGCTAACTCTGGCTTCTGTTCTGCTTGTTTAAACTTGTAACGCTCAGTTTTAGCCGTTTTAACAAATTTTAGCGGTCGTTCAGCACTCGACATCATCGCTGCTCTGTCACGTGAAATACCTCGTTTTGTCTGATTCAAACTTATCCTCACTTGTTTAACAACAAAACAGTTTGTCAAGTGTTGCGTTACAAATTGTGTCTCCGAAACCATTTACCCACAGTAATGCTAGTTTGAAACTTTTAATGAGCAAACTTTGTAAAATGACCTTTATTGACCGAAGCGATGGCCTTCAGTGACATTTAAACCGTGGCGTTCAATCAGTGTGAGCAGAGTTAAGGTCTGAGGCTTCAGGTGCTGATGGTTCACTTCTTAAAGTCAATTCATATTTTAAAGGAAGACTTGATCTGACAAAGTTCACCGATCCCAACATGAAGGTCACCTCGTGGGTCAGTCAGAACCGGCCCGAGGTAGAAGAGAAAACAAACATGAGACGAGCCTGACGTCGAACTGAATATTCAACTATGAGAAGGCGCCGTTCTTCTGCTAAAAGGTTGACTCGTGAAATTTCAAAGCGGTTCTGAGTTCTCCATCCATCATCTGACCCCCGTCACCAGGAGGATCGCTCCGCCGCGGGGTTAGCGTCGTTATTCCAGCCGCCGTGAATTGTCAATTGGGAGAGGAGGACGAGTTTAAAAGTCGTGGCTCAGCTCAATGATTCAACGTTCCCTCACACCTCCGGTCCAATTAAGGGACCTGCTGGTCGGACATGACAAACGACTGGCTGAACGCTGGCCTCCCAGCACACATAAATCCTGCTGTCTGCCGCGGCAGCCATCGCTCCGGCAGGCAAATATCAGCATCGAGCTCATAATGGGTTCTGGACCATCAAACAGACGGACGGGAAGAGACCAACGAGAGGAGAGAGCTGCAGCGAAGCCAGACGGTCAAAGAAAAACAACATCAGCTCCATGTGAACGAAGGAACGTGTCGCAGATCCATGTGTGAAAACACAAGTCACGCTCTAGTGATCCTGTTTCTCTTTATTTGTCGTCTTTAATGGTTTTTTTATGTTTTACTTCAGCATACATCGGGCCTATTGACAATGGCAAAACGTTCAGCTCATTCTGATCACTCCGGCTTTAACTTTCAGGCTTTGTAACTTTTATGCCTTTCGAAGTATTTAATTGTTATTTACAAAAACATTTCTACAAAAATACATTCAGATCGTTAAATCTCTAAAATCTAATTCAGCTGACCTGCTTTGAGTTTCCTGTGACTTTAGCTGGCCTTTTTTTACTTTTAGCTAGCCTTTAGTTACTTTTAGCTTTTAGCTGGCTTTTTTT
>NC_056505.1:5632773-5662432 GCF_014905685.2 Nematolebias whitei
TTACTTTTAGCTTTTAGCTAGCCTTTTTTTACTTTTAGCTTTTAGCTGACCTTTTTTTACTTTTAGTTTTTAGCTGGCTTTTTTTTTACTTTTAGCTTTTAGCTGACCTTTTTTTACTTTTAGTTTTTAGCTAGCCTTTAGTTACTTTTAGCTTTTAGCTAGCCTTTTTTACTTTTAGCTTTTAGCTAGCCTTTAGTTACTTTTACCTTGCAGTGAACATTTTGCTACTTTTAAATAGCAATTTTCAACTTTTAGTTAGCTTTTTTTTTGTTTTTACTTTTTAGCTTTGGGCTAGCATTTTGCTACTCCTAACATTTAGCTCGTCTTATGCTGCTTTTAGTTTTTGCTTGCCTTTTGCTATTTTTACCTTTCAGTGAGCGTTTTGCTCCATATAGCAACTGTGGGCTAACAGTTTGCAACTTTTTGTTAGCATTTTTCTACTTTCAGCTTTGGGCTAGCATTTTGTCACTCTTACTAGTAGTACTAGTTTTATTAATTAACCTTTATTTAAACAGGCAAATCCCATTGAGATCACAGATCTCTTTTGCAAGGGAGGTCTGGGGCTGAAGGCAGCCCAACATGCATGTTTTTGGTCTGTGGGAGGAAACCGGAGTACCCAGAGAAAACCAACGCAAGCACAGAGAGAACATGCAACTCCACATAGAAAGACCCCAGGTCCAACCGGGGATTGAACCCAGGACCTTCTTGCTGTGAGGCAACAGTGCTAACCACTGAGCCATCGTGCTGCCGATGTAATACTACTCTTACTAGCTAGCTTAATGTTGCTTAGTTTTTAGCTAACCCTTTGCTTCTTTTACCTTTTAGCTAGACTTTTGTTACTTTTACCTTTCAGTGGACATTTTGCTACATTTAGCAACTGTTAGCTAACAATTTGTTAGCACTTTTCAACTTTTAGCTTCGGGCTAGCATTTTGTTGTTTTTAACTTTGAGCTAGCTTTTGCTACTTTTATATTTGATGTTAATGAAATGTTGGTGGAGGTCCAAACCCCCAGCAGGTGAAGGTTTTGTTCCTGTGGAGGCATTTTGCTCAGTAGATCCACGTTAGCATCTCACTGCTCGTTACTTCCAGGGAACAATTCTACGAGGCACGAGTCCAGATAAAAGCTTCACTGTGGCTCAGAAAGGCTTCTGCTGCACTTCAGGCCTAATTTGATTTACTCCTGATGGGTAAAAGTAAAAGAAACTATTTTTCTGTGCGTAAAATAAGTCTCCCGAGGAGTAAGAAATCTAGGGGGGAGAAATATTGCAGTGTTGAAGATGAAAGTGAACAGAAACTAAATCAGATTTTGTGTTTTATCTCGTGGCCTGCAGTGAAACAGAAAGAGGACAACCAGCTTTTATTCAATCTGAGCCGCTCCTTTTATTATTTTAACTTTAATCTCTGACAAAACCCGTTCAGATTTATTCATAAGGACTGCACATTGAGAGAATCATTCGATGTGACAGTTTGTTCTGTCGCTGCCGACATTTGGTCAGTTTTAAAGTAACCAACAGAAACTTCATCCCAACAACAAACAAGCTGCCCGACAGTCTGCTGCTCCGAGGAAACAAAAAATAATTCATTTCTGTAGGTAGAGCTCATGTTTCTAAGCAGATGCGGTTCTCCTGCAGGTCCGGACACACGAGCCCCGTTTTAAATGATGCATCTGCTTCTGTTTTGGTGGTAAAAGTCACGTCTGCTGGATGCAGCTACAACGGGCCAAACGCTGAAAAAGCAACTTCAGTTAAAGATTGATGGCGAGCGCTGCTCAGACGTCTTGGCTCGCGTTTGTAAAACAAGTCGGGGTTTTATTTTGGGCCTCTTCCAGCGACGCTGCAGACCCGCTCCTGCAACTTCAGATCATCCAACAGAAGAAGAGAGGAAAAGGTCGGAGGCCGTCCTGTCGGCAGCTGGAACTCAACCTTAAATATAAAAGTAAAAAACATTCAGGTTCAGGCTCCAGTCCACGATTAAATGTCCTCTTGTCATATTTATTTCTTGTTTTTTTCTTCTGCTGCGTTCAGATCTCTTCAATCGTTCGCTTTTAAATCTGTTCCAGCAAAGTGGCTCTATTTTTGTCTTCTTGTTTTACTTTTAGGTTCTCGTCAGACTTTAGATACTTTTAGCCTTTTGTTGCTTTTAGCTAGCCTTATTTTAGTTATAGCTAGCCTCCCTCCATTTTTAGCTTGCCTAGTTTCCTGAGTTTTTGGCTTTTAGTTAGTGTTCTGTTTCTTTTAGCTAGTATTGAGCTTCTTTTAGCTGAGCTTAATTTCAGATTTTTCAGCGGAGTAATTCAGGTTTCATTTCTGGAGAAAAAGCCTTTTTCTCTATGAGGTCTTATTAAAGTTTGATGCTGAGCGACCTTCCAACAGGCCTGACGTTAATTATAGAAAGTAAGTAAACAATATGGAATAATTTTGCATTTATTATTATTTGTTAGAGCCACTTAAACAATGTAAAACTCACAAAGCATCACCAAAAATATTGCCTAAATGCCGGCATACCACAAGGATCTTTACTCGTTACCAAAAGATGCTGCAGTGGAAGAAAATCCAGCAAATCTTTCATTTATTTACGACAAGCTCAAATGATAAGTGTTATAACTTAAACCTGATTTTGGCTCAATCACTTTTTTTAAAAAAACTTGTAGACTTCCTGTAAATAAAACAGAAATCGGAGACGTCATTTACTCTATTTACTGTCTGCCGCGCAAAATGAATCATCATGAAATAGATTGAAAAAAGTCCCGAAGACGCTGAAACTCTTCATCACCGACCCTTTGTCATCGTTTTTCTCAGTATTCACATCTTCAATCATTTACCCGAGTTGTTTGGAGAACTAATCTGCTGCCACGCCGCGTCTAATTGCTCATTTAAACGCCTCTTAAAGACAAATTAGTGCCTTAAAGAGAAGTGTTGTGTTCTTACTGCCAGGTTACAGGAAGCAGCACAAACTTTTTGTTCATGGTGGAAAATAAAGTGCATCGGTTTAGAAAACTGCGTGCGATAAAAGAAACTCATCCAGCAGCATGCGCTCAGAGAAATATGGAGTTCAGGAAGTAGCAGATGATAAAATCTGAATCTAAAGCTCGTAAAACACGAGCGAGAGAGAGTTTGCTCCTCAGGGCCGTAAAAACCAGATCACTGGCTCGAGTTCAGGCATGAGGATGTATCGATTACCAGGGGCGCAGCTCCTGACAGCTTTAGCCATGAGTGTGTGTGTGTGTGTGTGTGTGTGTGTGTGTGTGTGTGTGTGTGTGTGTGTGTGTGTGTGTGTGTGTGTGTGTGTGTGTTGAAACAAGACGCTCTGCTGTCTGCATCTGCATGCCATCATCAGGCTCCACGCTGAGCTATGCGACTAAAATAACCTCTGCATTCAGTTAAAGCTTGTGCAGATCAGGAGAGCCTTTTTTTTTTTTAAGTTGTGTTACTTGAAAATTTCATGAACAATTCATATCTTACCTGTCACAGATAGTAGGGATGAGATTTTTTATTTTAATTATTTATTTATTTTTGGCTGCTCCCTTCTTCAGGGGTCGCCACATCCAACTAACTCGCACAAGGATCTGGCGATTGTTTTTACACCGGATGCCCTTCCTGACGCAACCACAGACACTGAGCTACCACAGCCCTCTGTGTGGAGCAGAGGGCTGCCATCTAAGGTGTCCAGGGGAGCAGATGGTGGGGGTTAAGGGCCTTGGTCAAGGGCCCAGAGGGTGGAGGCAGGTGTGGGTGTTTCACCTTTCCCACATACATTTTGATGTTGTCGGTCCGGGGAATTGAACCGGCGACCTACAGATCACCGGTCCACCTTCTCTAACCTCTATGCCACCACTCCCCAAGTGGGGAGGGGCAGTAGGGATGGGATATTTAGGCAAAAACAGTCTTCAAATGTGTAAATATTTCTTTGAGACTGTCCAATCCAGTGTTGTGGTAGTACAACTGAGCTCACCTGTGAACACAGATTCCACTTCACAACCCTTTCAAAATAAACTACGACGAAAAAAGATGCTGGGATGCTCAGACTTTTTTTTTTCCTTAAAAAAGAAGGGTGGTGATTTGAAAATAAATAAATATAAATAAAAAAGCACACCAACTGTAAAACCCTTGTAAGGAACAACTCTTCATTTCCCAAAACGGAAGTTGTTCAGTTTCAATCGGACCGAACCAACGTGTCAACAGCTGGTCCGGGATCGTAGCGAGTTGCTGCCATCCTAAAATGACTTTGTGTTCCAAAATTTATATTTAATTTCATGAACTCCTATGAAGCTATTGAGTTGTTTTAATCCCCTCAAAGTTTAGTCCTGTAGTCCACGCTTCAGCGGCAGGATTATGTATCTGTTGTGTGCTTTCTTGTCCAGGTTGATGGTGAAACTTGCTGGATTCCCTCTGAGCTCTAGTTAGCCTCATGTGATCCCTGACTGTGCCCCTAAAACCGATCCATCGGTTGTTTTAGAAGTCATCTACAACATGCAAGGTATAGTCAATGGGGGGGGGGGGGGGGTCACTAACGCCGAAGCTGCAGGAAACAAAGCACAATCAGCAGCCTTTTGCACAAACACGCCAACGCCGCTAGTGTGTCAAAATCACAGTGAAAATGGTTCGCTCTCACTCTTATCCTTTGATTCTTTTATCTTTTAGTTAATTGTTATTTTTTACTGTTTGAAACCAACACAAAGCTAAATCAGCAACAATGGAACAATTTTGTAAAAAAAATACTGCCAGTTAAATTTCTGTAAAATGTAGGTTTGGAAAATGGTTGCATTTCAGTTGTCTGTGTCTGAACCGACAAACGGATCTGTGGAGCCATTTTTCTCTCCTACCTCAGGACAGAAGCAGAGCTGCACAACTGAATCAACTATTTATTGTAAACGTGCTCAAACAGCACAAAAGGCTGCTTGGATGCAATAAGTTGTAATAAATGATGATCAAAATGCCACAGGTTTATGCTCTTCCTGTCAGTCAGACAGACCCTCACTGTTGAAACGTGATGATTATTTAGGTGATGGGGGCTGAGATGCTAAAACAAACCGCATTGGGAGCATCGTGGTGACTCAACAGAAAGAAAGGACTGAGGAAAAGAGGTATTAAATGCAACCGTCGCATCTTCCCAACAATCAAACCCATCACTTTTAAAGCTTTGCATCCACTGACGAATAGACAGGAGACAGAACTGGAGGTGGAAGAAATTAAGATGTGGAGGTTCTCCTTAGGAGAGACAAGGATGGAGAAGATTAGGAACGAGATCATCAGAGGTACAGCACAGGTTGAACAACTGGGAGATAAAGTTAGAGAGGACACACTGAGATGGTTTGGACATGTCCAGAGGAGGGACAGTGGTTTGGACTTGTCCAGAGGAGGGACAGTGGGTATATTGGTAGAAGGACGTTAGATATGCAGCTGCCTGGAAAATACAAAGAGGAGATATATGGATGCTGTTAGAGAGGGCATGGAGGTAGTTGGGGTGAGGACAGAGGACGCAGAGGACAGAGTGAGATGGACGAGGATGACTGGTCACTGTGGTAAGTCCTGAAAAGAAAACAGACAAAAGAAGAATACTCATTTAACTTGTTTTGAACATGGGTAATCTGAAAGTAACGGCGTTGACGAGCAGACTTGCTATGACAACCCTGCTCACATCGAGGCGGCGTAAACTTCAAAAACTGGACTGTGTAGACCTGAGGAAAGTCTTGTGGTGCACCTGGACGAGCTTAGAATACAGTTTTGCAAACTGTGCAAGCAAAAAATAAAGTGCAGTTTTCACTAATTAGCTGTGTGAAAATACGACTGCACGGTCCGCTGGTTGAAAACGGTCATCCCGCAGTGGAAAGTTTCCCTATTTTCTCTGGATTTTCTTCTACTTTTTAATCTGCAACGGTCGCAGCCTGCTCAGGTACAATCTTTAGAGCTGGAGCCACTAAAGAACAAACTCAAAATATCTGAAACAAATCAAACTTTGAAGTTAATTATTTATAATAAACGTGTTGCTGCTCCCAACTGTGTCTAACGAGGCCAACCTAATCCTACAAACAGCTGCTGACAGCTTGAGTGATTGGAAAACTAAAGACGACATTTTGGGGAAAATATTCGAGGAGCCAAAGAACCATTTGTTGTCCAAACAAAACGAGTCCTGTTGGACCTTCAGCTTCATGGACACGATTCAAGACCGTCACAGAGAGAACCTGTTAGGAAGGACTGCACATGTTCTGCCATCTGAGGCTCCACAGAACCCCACAGAGGATCAGCTGATCCATACAGAACATTTCAATTATCGAGCCACAGAACCTGCAGCAAAAAGCCCGAACGCTCCCTCACAGGACATCCCTGCTCCTCCCGAGCTCCGAGCATCTTTCACTGAGATAAGACGCATGGCTTTTGTTACAGTCCAAAGTGTACCTGCATCAGCGTGTGTGTGTGTGCGTGTGTGTGTGTGTGTGTGCATGCGTGTGTGTGTGTGTGTGTGTGTGTGATCCATTCTCTCCGCTCTATAATTAGGTTTTGTGCTCAGAGCCCAGCAGGATCTTTCTTTTGGGGAGGATTTGTCGGCTTTCTCATTATTTATTTATCTATTAGTTTATTTTGAGAAGCCGGGCACACTGAAGACCGCCACACACACACAAATTACACCCCCAGGCTTTCCAAACACCCCCTGCAACCACCAACAATATGCAACAGCAATTTCCACACAGCGAGACGGGGTGTTAGGGGCTGCAGAGTGGCGTTAACAGGAGCGTCGCCCCGCAGAGCGACCGCTAATCTAAAGACGCTGCCCAGAATTAACTCATGCAGACGCCGGCGTGTTTGCTTTTATTACAATCACATGGCAGTGACTTCAATTAATTCTTTACAAACATTGTTGTTGTTTTTTTTTTTTGCATCACTCCATTGGATCGTGTCCTCGTCCTGCTGCTAGTGGAGAGTCGATCAGATTGGTTTTAAACAAACTGCGAGCAGCGTGGCTGCGTTTGTTTTACGAACCAGCAAACAAATCTTAATAAAACTTTCAGAAAATATTCACTAAATGTTTGTCTACAACTGATTATCTTTTGGACTCAAGTTAATTTAAAGTGACTGTCAAAGCTAATCAACCTTTGCAAACACAAAAGTGGTTACAGCTCGGTCAGTTTCACAGATATTGAGCTGAAACTCGGGGTGGTAGTAGCTGAGAGTGGTCCTCAACATCTGAGGGTTCGCTGATCGTGCAGCATCTTTGTTTGAAACTTTGCCGTTCAAGTTGGCAGGCAATAGTCTGAATGTAACTTTACTGTGTAAACGTTTTCTATCAACATCAAGTATTTACAGGAAGTTTTATGGTTAGTTACAAACACGTTCAGTGGCAGCAGCAGCTAGCTGTAGCACTCTGGCAGCTTGCAGGACGATCTTCTTTCTGCTCTTTTGGGAAATTGACTGCAACATTGACTATTTGATTTTGTTTTAAAAGTGCTTAATCCCCAGTTTTAAAACTGAGGCCTTATGGGATCGTTTTGACCCAAGGGCAGCAGGAGGGTTGATGGAACAAGTTATTGAAAAGTTAACTTTCATAACCTCTCTACTAAATCCATAATCCTGCAACAAGTATGAAAACCAAGCAGCCACAACTACAAATGTTCAGTTTAATGCTTTAAAACTTACAATAAATATAAAAATTAAATTAAAAAAGCTATGTATCAACTTGTTTTTAGTCCCTCCTCCTGGTGTAAACGCTCTCAACTGGCTGCCACCTTGATTATCTTGCCTGCGATGTGCACGTTACTAACATATGGTTCCACGTCAGCGGCTGCAGACGGATTCATCGGCTCCATCAGGACCGCTCCGCTCAGCACCGACACCAGCAGAATAATCCAACAACATGAGATTTGTTAAATGGAGCAACGCGATGTCGCTGCTATAAATAAATCCGGGAAGTGAAAACTAATTACCCGGCAGGGTTCAGGAATCAAACACAACGTAACGAGCTCCAAGTTGTAAAACCATCCATGTGCTTCTGTTTTATTACCAAGATTAGAAAAAAAGAACCCACTCAAAGTGTGAGTTGCAGATCAATCTCAGCTACTATCACACAAAAGTTTAGCTGCATATCTGCAAAACTAACTGAACTGTAGCAGTGTTTTCTGAGGCTGATTAGCTGCGGCAGCCATCTTGTATCAGGTTGACTCCAAAGGTTAATCAGCTGTAGATGTACACCCGATGAGTACAGTTTGAAAGTCTCATTAAAATATGTCCTATTTGTTCATGAGATATTTTACTAACAAACACACAATCGTGCCTCTCAATGACAGGTTTAAAATAATTCTGCAACAAGCTGAATTGATTTAAATCAAGATGACAATTTTCAAGTTGAAACCTAAGTTATATGACCAAAGTCCATGCTCAATAATCCTGGTAATAATCCAACAATGTTCAGTCAGGTCATCTGGACCATTTCTTTTATTGGCCGAGATGTTTCGTCCTTCATCCGAAGGACTTCTTCAATCTGAGAAGCCACCAACAAACAGTACTCTCCCATAATGGAAAAAAAAAAAAACAGTTTGCTGGTGATAAACTGGCCTCCAGGGCCCACCCTCTCCCCCAGCAGCTCCTCTGAGGCAGCCTTGCCAAAGTGGTTCAAAACACCAAAGTTCATCCGTAATAATCCAGGTAATAATCCAACAATGTTCAGTCAGATCATCTGGACCGTTTCTTGTTTTGCTGAGACGTTTTGTCTCTGCATAAAGGAGTTAAATTACTTTTGGCTACTTTATATGAAGGATTTTGCTAAATTTAAAAAAAACATCTCCACCTTCATTTTCTACCACTTATCCAGGGCCGGGTCACAGATGCAACAGGTCCAGGAGAGAAACCCAGACCCCCCACTCCCTGGCAACCCTCTCCCAATCCTCATGGGAAACACCAAGCCAGTCTCCAGGCCAGAGAGGATATGTAATCCCTCCAGCAAGTCCTGTGTCTTCCCCAGTGCCTCCTATCAGTGGGACGTACCCCAAAAAACCTCCAAAGGGAGGCGTCAAGGAGGCTTCCTGATCAGATGAACCACCTCAACTGACTTTTTTGATACAGAGGAGCAGCGGCTCTACTCCGAACTCCTCACCCTCTCCTTTAAGGCTGAGCTCGGCCACCTGAAGAAGGAAGTTCATTTCAGCTGCTTGGATCCAGGATCTGGTTCTTACAGTCCTGATCCAAGCATAATGACCACAGGTGAGGGTTGGAACGGACCGGTAAACCCAGAGCTTTGTCTTTCGACTCATCTCTTTCTTCACCATGACCGACCAAAGCAACGCCCTCATTACTGAGGACAAGGCCATTATCCATCATCACCAAAGAACAAGACGCCCCGACACTAAAAACTCCTCCATCTGAAGCAAAGACCTTTTAAAAAGTTTAAACTTTTTAAAAGTCAGGCAACTTTTCCATCTTTGTCTTTTTCATTTATTTTATTTCCAAACCCATTTCTAGTCTGAAACTGGGATGATTTTATTTCTCTGCTTTTTATTTTTTTATAAAAAGGTCCTCTGTGTCTTTTTGCTGTTTTTATTTTTCTCATTTTTCCTCAAATGAGTTCTTTTCTTTTTTGGGGGAAAATTTCATTTCCCCTCCGAGTCCCCGGTGGCTTCTTTGAATGTTCGACTTATTACTTTTTCAGTCTGAGACGTCTGCATGCACAAATAAGCTCCACTAGGAACCAGAACCTGGACGGCTTTCGAGTGAAATTCTCTTGAACTCCTGCGTCGGAGACATCAAACCGTTTCATTAACCCTCACAGCTCTCTGAAATGAGAATAGCCTCCTGTTGGAGAATAAATCCGCGTGCTGTAGTCTTGTTTTTCAGACCAATTAATCTCTCTGTGTGCGGCAATATATCTGTCAGAACAAAATTAGAAAAGATGTAAAAGTTTATGGCCTGAAAGGCAGAGAGTTTAGTTTATGGTACCTTCTGTCTGTGAAGAGGAGCAGCTGCAGACAAAAACTGGGACTTCTGCAGCTCTTATCTGAAAAGTCTTTAAGGAGGGAAGTCGGCCAACAAACGGTGCCGCGTTGCATGACTTTACTCAGAACCCAGAGCCAGGAAGTTGTCCCGGGTGTGGGTTCTCCTCCCTGGTGGGCACAGTGCTGGGTAATTATTTTACAGATGCCATCGTCGAACTGATCTGACAGATGCAATTAGGATGTGGATGAAGCAGGACTGGCGTGCAGGCGGTGTAATTCCTCTTCCGTTACAGACCATTATGTCAACATGGATTTAGAGAGTTTGGAACGAGCAGGAAGGGAATTTGGAGTAGAGTTTAACCGGCTGAAATCTGCAGTTCTGGGTTTAATACCATTAAAACATTGTGGAGTATAGGACTCCGAGTGAAGTCCTGCACGTTTGAGATGCCCTTCTGCTCCGACGCACCTGATTCAAATGAATAAATTACCTCGTCAGCATCTGATCACGTTCGACACGAGTCCGACTTGTTAATCTAATCAGGTGCGCTGAAGCCAGGAGGCATTTTCAAACCGCAGGACCAGGAGGAGAAACCCTGTCTGATGGTTACTGCTTTTCAAATAGTGCCTTAGAGTTTGCAGGTTCATACAGTTCCTTATAAAGAATATCTGCTGTACAGGTGCACAGGTACTTTATAAAATATTTAGAGGTTTTGTTTATTTCAGTGATGAACACAAGATGTTAAACTTAGCCCTCCTGCTGCCCTTTGGTCATTGTACCTCCAGTTTTTAGTCAAGTGACGCTTCTGTTCTGTTTTGATTGTTAGTACAAAGTGTGGCGCTTTATTCTGGATGCGCGACTTGTTAAACGTGACACTTTAACCTATTTCACAAAACTTTAAGGGACCACAAAACAGTTTTTGGGTTTATGTCGTTGGTACAGTTCAAATATGCAACTTTTCTATAAGGTGAGACGCTGAGTCCACAGAATATTCCCTGTTCGCAAACGAGCACAGCGCTCACGCAGGTCGGCTCTTCTATGAATTTTTCAACTCTGCTTCTAAATGTCACTGAATTCTGGAAAGTTCTGGCACCTGTAGAAAATAATTTATCTTTGTAAGGCAGAAAAGAACAATCACGGGTAATTGCAAACCAAGGAACATCTAAAAACCTGAAACCTCAGTTTATTGTGACTACGCAACAAGAAGCACCTCAATTTAGTAATTTCCCTGAGAAGCAAAGACCTTGTTTTAACTTTGACCCTGATTCATGACCACGACTTTGGAGCTAAGGTGATGAAACATGCACGTGACATTCCATCTGCTGATTAGGCAAATAAATACGAAAAGGCATCACGAGAAAGTTTCCTTAAGGGAAAATGGAGTTTGTTTTTCTTGTTTGTGTACTGGGCACATAAACAAGGCACGCAAAGGGCATATTACTGGTACTTGTGGAATCTGCAGCAAAACACACCCCACATTAGTTCATAGGGACCGAGACAGGGTAGAGGTAGAGCTGTCATCTCTAACCTGGGCCCGAAGCCCGGCCCCACCTGACCCAAATTCACTTCTGAAGTATATAAGTAAAGAGGATAAACGTATTCATACCTTTGTGGCAAATAGAATTACAACTATTAGAGAAGCAACAAAAATGTCACAATGGCATTATGTTAACACCAAAGACAATCCAGCAGATTATGCATCCAGAGGTATGAAAATTAAGAATCTGTTCATGGATTACAGAGTGGGATTTTCTCGGGAAGTCAGATGAGCATCAGCCAGAAAACATTGTGGAAAAGTCATTCCTTTGGATGACCCAGAAGTGAAACGAGATTTCCTCATGAACACTATAGTTGTCAGAGACTTGCCTGATGCTACTGACAAGCTCCTCACTTAAGCTTAAGACTGCTGCGGCCTGGTTCCTTGAGATTAAAAAGGCTCCTCGTAACTTTAAGTGCAAGAAGAAGAGTTGCCGGTTTCTAACGTTAACAAATCACCCACTTCAGTGCAGATGGAAATGAAGATTGAAAATATTTACAAGTCTCAAAGTATCTCAGCAGATGACCCTTTAGAGGCACGAGTATGCATCATTTGCTACGCTCAGCGTCAGCACTTCAAAGAAGAAACTGATGGAAATCACAAGAGGACAGAAAATGTGTGTATCAAGTTTCATTAAATTAACTTGAGCGGATCAGAAGTCAAGGGCCGGACAAGAGAAAGTTTACAAATATACATTTGGACGGACAGAGACGACACCAGTATGTCTCCATTAATGGATCCATGTGATGTTGCAAAATGTTGTGCTCCAAGAGCTAACTGACACGAGCCAACACAGAAAAATGGCTGCAGCTCAATCGGTCTTACAGATACCTAGATTAGATTAGGTGTGGTAGTATCTGAGAGTCCTCGCAAACAAGTACTTCAAGTGCTAACACATCTCTTCGCATTACTTACAGGGTTTGACAAAAACAACTTTAACTTTTCTCATCTTCTTTGTCTAAAACTCTGGCATGAAAAGGCAGCGGGCGATACACAGTCCTTCAGAGTACTGGGCTTTTATTTTGTAATGTCATCCTATTTTAAACCCTAAAATCCTCAACGAGGAAGGAGGCGGTTTTATTGTGACTCCAGGTGAGTATCTGACTCTCCTCAGAGTTCCTCATCACCTTTTGAGCAGCTTTTCTCTGCAGAAAACTTTGCTGTAGGAGTTTAAGCAATGTTCTTACTGAGGCCCGCGGGCCGAGCCGGTCCTGAGCAGGTGTTTGTGTGACTGTGACAGCTCCGTCCATATTTAGTAAAGCTCTGTGAGGACACTGCACAGTCGCTCTGCCTTCACCGCTGATTATTTTGGTGCCAAAGACTTTCCAGGCACAGAAGAAAAAAAAAGGGCAGCTGCAGCCGGGCGCCTCGGGCGAAACACGACAGCTATTTTAGTTTCAATCTGTAACTGAATCTGAAGCTGGAATTAATTGGAGGAATTTGGTCAGTTGGGTGAAAAGACGTTTGTAAAAGTGCTCTGTAAGTGGTGAAACCTGCATGCTTTCCCAGAAGTGGATTAATAACCGCCCTTGGTGGAAGACAACGACTCAGACAGCGATTAGCAGACGAAGGCAACATGCGGGCACCTATTATGAATCAGAGATCGCTGCTCCAGGCGCCGCCTGCATCCGAGCAGCGAACATGATACTGCCGACAGACTATTTGTGGACTCATAAAGGAAGCTGGACTGGATTTATCTCTGGTGGATGGAGCGTTTCTGTGTCTCAAAAGATTTTAAATTGCCTATTTCTTTACTGCTTCAGTTTTTTATCAGACAAAGAAATACAACGCGATGCCACGAGACTTAAGTTTAAATTATTTTATGTTGAGAAATGCAAATCGTTGAAAATTAGCAATACTGCAACATGTTGCGCTGAAGGCTCATTTATACTTTGCAACACAGAGAGAACTCTGTTCTCATTGACCTGGTTCCATCACATCAATGTCATTTGGATCTTACAGATGGTGTGAGAACCCGTTCCGTGTACAACCTGCTGGCTTTATTCGTTCTGCGATTGGTCAGAACTTTTAATGCAGAAAAGCAGCGGAACTTCACCCCCAGTTCACGTCGACTGCTCCGCTGAGGAGCAGCTGGCCGAGGTTCTTAGAAAATGCAGCCGTCTTTGCAACTGTTCCAGCAAAACAAAGAACTCGTGGAGATAGCACCATTTTTGTTCAATTTTAGGAGTTCTGCACTACAGATTCTCTTTGAGTATAAAACGTCCATGCAGTGTTTCCCCTACATTATTTGCTTTGGCAGGGCACTCATCTCTTGTGATTGTTTTTGCAGACTGGGGGGGACCAAGAGAAACATCTGTGTTGCGCTGTTTGTACCGACAGCTTTCAGGCGGGGGGGGATGAAGACAGTGGAGACAGAGAAACGTCTGTGCGTCTTTATAGCACTGCGCTAGCTTAGCGCTACGTCAGTCCCACCAGTTGGGGGTGGGGGGTTGGTTCGGTAGGCGGGGCGCTCGGTTCTGTTGACAGCAGCACCCTGCTTGTATAATAAAGGTAGGGGAAACACTGCCATGCACGAAAGAACGTCTCACGTCAGCAAGATCAAATGTCTTACATCTTGAAAAGTATATCAGCCTTCAGAGTGCATGTCGTGAACGACTCTCAGCTACAACCACACCAGACCAGTTACCATTTAGCTGTGGCAGCCGTCTTGAACCTGGGCGGCTCCGAAAGCCACCAGTAATCCAGAAATCAGTTGTTGATGTTAAGACTTTTTTTTTTCCAAGTTCTGTTAAAATTTGATGGATTTATTTCCGGTAAGAGTCAGGCTCACACGCAGGGGCAATAACATTATCGCCCTCCTTCTCAGGCTGCTGGTAATAACAAAAACATCAGGATGCTTTACAGCTGCTCCAGATGCTCCTGCTCACAATGAGCTTCAAATCTAAACATGTGAAGATTCAAAATAAACTAATACAGTGCATCACACAAACATGAGCACATTTTATGACTTTGTGATCAGATCAGAAGAGATTCAGGCTCTGCACTTATTTTTAGTGTGGTTTATTTCAAAGGCACCAAGTCACCTGGGCAAACACCAAAACTGATAAGACATTTTAAAGCTGGAGCCATTAGCAAAGCTGCTTATCTGTGGCATTCAGTTATGCTGTTCCCGTCCTCGGAGAAACCGAATGTGAACTCCAGATAGAGGCTGGCGACTTCAGCAAAAAAACATCTTTTAATAATGAAAAAAATTCAAATAAAACCTCACGGGAACGAAACAAAGGCTGGCAGAGAAGCAAAACAAAGAAAAGGCGGCTGCAGAGTTGGAGCTGGTGAAGATTTATTCAGAAGATGAAACAGAGGCAGGAAGTGTCAACAAGAGTAAACGTGTAAGAAACACCTTTCAGGCCAAAGAGTTCATCTAAGACCAACTTTCAGTGTTGGAAAAAATAAAAAATAAACAGTTGGTCAAATCTGGAAGGTAGGTTACCGTGAACTTCTTGAACAAGGTTGACTCCAAACGGTGAAAATAAACTGATTAAACTTTACCACTGCATAAACTCAGAGGATGGAAACGTAACAAAGGCCAGTGAACACAAGAGTCAAATTTAAATCAGACAAGAAAAATAACCTTTAAACAAAAACAGTAAATGAATCCTGAAATGAAACCAACCAAGTGCGACGATCGACCTATTGATTGTACTGTCGGACCTCGAGCTGTTCTTTTATTTAATGTTTTTGAAATGAGTGATTTCTTGTTTCCCGGTGACCGATGAATAAACATTCCTTACCTGAGTCTCCACCATCAACGATTAGTTTGGTACCGAAGCTTCAAGAAGTTCTGACTTCTCTGAATAAAAATCTAATCTCCTCACGCTGTCAACAATAACGGGACCAGAACGGGCACGGTGACGTCTCTCACCATGTGGCACCTCGCTGCAGACATATCTGTCTCAGTGAGGACGGTCATTCTATCTATTTGCTAATTATAGCTAAAAAATTGTTCATTTGAGTTTTTACTAGTTTTCCTAACTTTAGCTTTAAACTAACTTAGCTACTAATCTTAGCTATTAGCTACAGTTTTGATACTTTACTTTCTGGATAAAATTATAATAATTTTAGCTTTTAGCTATGATTAAGATAATTTAGCTATATGTAGTTTTGCTAATCTTAGCTATTAGCTAGTTAAGCTAATTTTAGTATTTTGGCTACGTATTTGCTTATCTTAGCCTTTAGCTATGATTTTGCTCATTTTACAAATAAATATAATTATAATACAATATATTAATAGTATAATATAATATTGGCATAAAATATAACTTGCTTTTTTTTACTTTTAACTACAATTCAGGCTTTTTTTTGGCAATCATAGATTGTAATTAATATTTTGCATCTTAAAGCGTTTTGCTACATGTAGCTTTTAGCTACTATGTTGCTTATTTATCTTTTCTTGTTAGCTGTTTTAACTTTTCTGTTAATGTATTCTTTAGTTTCATAGTTTTTGTCTAAACACCTTTTTTTAGTTTGGTTTATTATTTGTTACTCTTTTGGTCCTGTTGGTTCTTTTCCACGTTCTCATGTTAAAATGATCTAACAGGAACTCTGAAAAACTCTAAAAACACAAAAATAAAAGGTCTCACCTCCATAAAATAAATCACAGCTGCGCCGTTTGTTCGATTAGACTTCCTGCGGAAATGTTCTGTAAAAAATAAACTCAAAACAGAAACTCAAAAACGATTTTACGGCTGAATTTAAGTCACTTTCTCACACTTCCTCTCACGTACAATCTTTTTAATTCACATTTTCAGTACTAAGAATGTGCACATTCTATTGTCTTAATTCATTTATCTTCAATTATGTCTACTTTCTTTTTATCATCTGTTTATTGTTATCGTTTTCTGTCCTCTTGCTGCACAAACATCAGCCTCTTTTGACATCAAACACTGAAACTGAACAAAAAAGAAGTAAATGTTTCTATAATTATATATTTACATGAAGATAATGGAAGTAATTCTGCACAGATCTTATGGTTAAAATAAAAATTAATCATGTGGATTCTGAAAATAAAGCACTGAGGATGCAAATTTAAAAAGCCCCACAGGGCAAACAAACAAACGAAACAAAAATCAAACCTTGAGCGTAATTTTTCAGGCGAACTTCATTCAAACTATTTGGGGATGTTTTCTGGTCTCATCTGCAGGAGACGGTTTCTGGTGAAAAAATCATTTTCAAGCAACAAAATGAAAACACACGCTTCCTGTCGTCACTCTGACATTGCGAGTTACTTTGCTAAAGTAACTTTTATTACTTTGTCTTAAGGTACACAGGAGCTGGACCACCACACCCTCCCTGTGCATCGTAAAGAGACTGGATAAGTCAGAGTGGACAAGACACCATCTGCAGGAAGGGGCGGAGCCACCTGCACCTCTTGAGGAGTCTGAGGTCCTTCAGCGTCTGCAGGCAGCTGCTGCAGATGTTTTACCAGCCTGTGGTGTTCAATGTCCTCTGCTGGGGAGACAGCAGCTTGAAGGAGGACATGGACAGACCAGTGAGGAGGGCTGGCTCTGCGGTGGACACAGACTCCAGTGACAGTGGCAGAAAAAATGCCCTCTGTACTGAACCCCACTACCCTCTGCCCTGCATCTTTAGTCTCTCTGGATGGCAGCTGGAATGGTGGGTTAGGCTTAGGTATGTTTTATTTATGTTGGAAGGTGGGCGTCTTTTGAAGGTGATCTGTGTGGTGTTTCCATGTCATGTCTGTAGCTGCTGCTGGATATTTCAGAGTTCTTGGAATTAATAAAGTATCTACATATCCATCCATCCATCTAACCATCAGTCTATCTGTTCATTCATTAATAAATTGATCCATCCATTCATCTAGCCAGCCATCTATCAGTCCAACCATCAATTTATCTGTACATCCATCCACAATCCATCCATCCATCCATCCATCCAACCAGCCACCTATAAGTCCAACCATCAGTCTATCTGTTCAATCTTCCACTGATCCATCAATCATCCATCCATCCATCCATCCATCCATGCATACATTCATTCATTTATACATCTGCCTAACCATCTATCTGTTTATCCATCCATCCACCCACCCAGTGTGGGTGTGACTCACCTTCAACGCGAGTGTATAAAATGTTCTGGGATTCTCGTCTGAAATCCTCTAATGCAAACAATTAAAGTCCCCCCCCCCCCCCCCCCATGGCTCTATATTTGTTACGTTTATTTGGTTCAATATTTGGGAAAATTACTGTGTTGATTAGCTGTGGCGTCCATTTTGAATCAGGTTGACTCCAAAACATGAGAAGTTGTAGATGTAGATGTAGAGATTACTTCCTGAAAGTTGAAACTAAATCCATCTAGTGTTTAATGAGGTGTCTTCCTAACAGTTACTCATATAAAAACATGTTTGCCCTCCTTTCATCAGCGAGTGACAGTAATGGTTCATTGTAAATCCAAAAAAAAAATCTCTGAAATAAAATTATCTGCTACAGTAAAGATATTTTTTACACAAATAAATAAATAAATTTAGTTTGCGAAGTTTGTGTTTGATCTTTGAAGCTTTGACCTCCTTATTGTTGTTTTTTTTCCTCTGTTACATCATTTCTCTGTGTGGGATTTTTAATTTACTAAAGTTCTGCCTGTTAAAATGTTTGAACCAATCCGAGGATATTTGTGTGAAAATGATTCTTGTATTGATTTTCTGAGGCTGACGAGGAGTTTCTGACCTCGGTTGTGGACTGTTGGGGCAACAACACAGTCAACTCCCCCAGCTAATTATTTACATATTTCACATAACTTCTGCTGCTGCGCCTCCGGGAGCACAATTTGCCTTTTAGAAAGCTTCACCTGGGGGGGTGTTCACTGTTTGTGTGGCTCCATGACACAAGGAATGACCGTTTTTTTTCCTGTCGGTCCTCCTGAGTGAGATGTCTGAGTTTTGACAGGCTGTGGACAGAACCGTGGGTTTTACAGGAAGAGGACCTCGTCTCACCGTGTCCTGAAACGCCGTTCAACCTTTGAACAATCACCGCTTCGCTGAGAGGTGGAAAGAAGACGTGACTGGATTGTGCACGCATGGATGTTACAAAAAAAGATCCGTATAAAACCTTTAACTTGATGCTTTTGAAGCGACTGCTGACCACTCTCCTAAACTCTGCGCATATCGAAGGCCCATTTTAAGCAAATTAGCAAAACGTTTGAGTTGATTTGAGTGTCAGAATGTTCCACAGCGTCTAGATGTTCTCATCCTTCATTAGGAGTCCGGTCACGGAGGAGCTGCTGCCGTCAGATCCAGCTGCAATGTCACTGATAAGAGACAAATCTGCGTGTCCGCCCCGAACCTGACAAAAACTGAAGGCCGAGCATCGCCTGAAGAAAAGCATGTCGCCTTTGACTGACTTTTAAACCAAGATCATTTCGTGTTGAGAAAAGATGAAGTCGAACCTTGAAAAGAACGCTTTGCTTGATTTAAAGTGATATCGGGAGATGTCGGGCTCAGAGTAGGGGTGATGAAAGACTCTCAGCTACTACCACAGCAAATTCCAGCTCAATATTTGTACATTTAACAGTTAAAACCACTTTTGAATTGGCTGATGTCTTTAGCTGTGGCGGGCATCTTAACTCAAGTTGACTCCTAAAGTTAATCACCTATAGTCCAGTCAAGCCAAGGTTCGTTATTGTCATTCACACCACATGTGGTACATGTGGTGGAACAAAATTGTGTACACAGGGTCCCAGTTATAGCCAACAAAAGTATGAATTGTAAAGAAAAAATAGTAATAAGATTTAAGATATTAACTAAGAAATACCTTAAAACTAAAAATACACTAAGCACAAATAGTACAAAAACAATACGCCGAAGAGCAGCAGCACGAACAGGAGTCTGTGTGAGTCTTTAGACGCACATCCAACGATTCACTACCCACTGAAACACAACCTTTATGTACTCAGAACTTTAATATGTTCACATTTCAAGAAGGAAAACATCAAAGAAGCTCTTCAAATGTAGAAACCCTAACTGGGCTTTTGTCAAATCAGCTAAGAAATCAAAATTAAAAAAAGTGCCACAGAAGATAAAACAAACACAAAAACATTGTCTTCCTGATCTGGTACATTCAGTGATGGCTAAAAAATAAGTTAGCTTAGCTAACCGCTAGACAAATTTAAAAAAAATTAGCGGACGCTAACGCTAAAGCGCTAACTTTCATCATCCACTGCTGTCACTGACGTTGTGAAAGTCTGTAATGTGACAACGTTGTAAGTTAACATAACTCAAAATGGTTCATAAATCACAGGTAAAGTGTCCATATCCCGTTCAAAGGTGAGCTTTCAGAAATTAATTAGGTCCATCAGAACCAAAGAGGCGGAGCAGAGTGATGCATTCAATGTGTGTCGGACGAGACGTCTTCGTGTCATGTACTAAAATGAATTAACTCACTTTGGTGATCCTCTTGTGGCTAACTTCTTTATAAACTAACTACAGAGTTGCTGAGTGTCACCATCAGTATTATCTCAGTTATAAACCTGTTTGTATTAAAGTAAAGATGTGTGAAATAATGTGTGAAAGAGTCACATACCAGAGAGAGTGTGAGTGTTGCAAAGCATGCTGGGTAGGAATTATGTGTACGATGTTTCTGAGTGAAAATTGTTTTTTTTCTATTCTGGTTTGGCATTTATGTTAAAGTCTCTCTTCTGTTTGATTTTAGTGAGAAGAACTCTCTTTAAAACAATTGTAAAATTGAAATGACCAGATTTAAATTTAGCGGACTCTAATTATGTTAAATGTTTTCAAAGTTAGCAAAAATGCTAATCAGCTAAATGGGAAATTGGTTCTGTAATTAGTGGAACTGTGGCCACCACTACATCCATCCTAAGGACTGAACCCCCAAACTGTGCGTGCAGTTCAGTGAAAGTTCAGATCTCTATACTGGAGAAACTAAATAACGTCTCCACAGACGCAGCAGTCCACCTACATCTCATAAGGGATGCTCTGCTGAGGACTGAAATGCGCATATTTTAGACAGAGAGATGACGGATGTTTGACTTGGGGGGGTGGACATTTATGTCAAACAATAAAAACAACTTTAAACAGAGGAAGTCTCAGATTTCTATTACTTACAGTGCAGCATTAAACCTGATATTCAGTTTCACTCTAACTCATACCCTCATGCACGGAACCAAAACATCTCTCTGGTGAGCCAGGCTAACAAGGACCCTAATGACCCTCCATTGTGAGGGGCGGGTACTTTAATCTGCATGTGAATCAAGGTGCACAGTTTCTCATGCAGTTTCAAAGAGAAATATCTTCAACTAGACGTCCAGGTGTTTTGCCTTTACCATGTCCTGGATGACAGAGGCTCTACACCAGCATACATCCAACTTGTCTGGGAATTCTTGAGATGTTTAGCTAACAGACAGAGACAGGCAAAAACATCATGGCCTGCCTGTCGGTTTCAGCAGAGGGCGATAAGAACACGCCTGCCTGAGAGATGACTCCTGTCTCCGCTCCCTGACTCCGTGACGGGTTTTTCTGCTCTTGCTCAGCCCGGTGACTCAAAAAGGAAATTGATCTTTGGATCTCAGCTCCTACTTTTGGATAAATCACCACTCGCTCTGTGCCACATGCCACCCTCTGACGGCCTCTCATTTGTCTTATGTTCCGGAGAACACGGTGATTTGTTCTGCGCTGTGTGAAAGAAAATTAAAATGGCAAAATCAGCTGCCAACAAAGTCGACTTCAGCTGCTTTCAAACAAAAATACATCTCCGGACCACTTTTTTCTCCAACATCTCTAACAAAAAGCCATATCTGTCATTTTTACTCTCGGCTTTCTTCGTGTTGTAAATTAACGGCTTTAAAGCTCCACGAGAGCAGCTCAGGATGAAACATCTCGGGTCTGGACTTGAAGCTGGTGTTGCTACAATCAAACTGATACGTTTTATCTCTCTAATGTAAACCTCCACTTCAAAATGAAAACTCTGAGAAGCTTAAGTCCCTTTCAGCCTTCACAGGAATGAAACTGGCATTTAATGAGTGAAAGAGCCTTGAATAAAACTAAACTGAAATCAAAGCAGCAGGGAAACGATGAAGTAAAGAGGACAAAGGTGGGCCTCTTATTTTTGTTCTTTAATGGATTCAAACATCAGCAGCGATGAAACTGAAGCTGATGTAAGAAGCATTTTTAAAGATTGCTGTTTGACTAATAAAGTCATGATGAAATCTTAAGTAACTGATCTGAAGTGATGAGAGAATCATAAACAAGAGAGCTGTTATATAATATCCAAAATAATCACAACGTTGATGTATTTATTGTTTTCCTGTTGTTTCTGTGTGTTTCAAAAACTGCTGCTTCTTATTTTTTTAGTGCTGTTTTAGCAGTTTATCAGCAAAACATTCAACTCATTAAAAAGACGGGAGCGCTTTTTTTTAAATTCATTTTAAACTTTTTTTTTTTTAAAGTACATTATTTACCATAAGTTTCCTATAGAAAATCATTGAGATCTCTTTAATTTCTTCAAAAACAATAATTGTTTTGAAATCGGCATCAGTGTACAGGCTCTATTTTTGTTTTCTTATGCTTCTTTAAACTCGTAGCCACTTTTCTGCTACTTTTAGCTTTTAGTTAGCATTTTGATTCCTAAAACAATAGCGCAAGAGAGAGAGGAAAAGTGTCTTAGGGAGACAAAAAGTGGGTGGAAAAACACTAAATAAGTTTAAAAGTACTAATAAACTCTTAAACAGTCTAAAACTTGGGAATCACGGTGGGCAACATAATAATAATAATTATAAACTTTATTTCTATAGCACCTTCCAACAACGCCTTGCATTGACCAAGGTGCTTCACAAGACAAAACAAGATTAAAAACAGGACACAATAAATCAGTGCAAATTAAAAACACAGCGAGAATAAAAGAAGGTAAAAGAGATAAAATGAATAAATAAATACTAAATACTAAACTACTAATAGTTAAACATTAAAAGCCCTTTTAAATAAGTATGTTTTCAGTTTGGCTTTGAACAGAACCAGATCAGAGATGGCACGCAGCTCATAGGGAAGAGTATTCCAGGCTGTTGGGCCTGCAACAGAAAAGGACCGGTCCTCCCATTGTTTGCACCTTGAGCAAGGCACCACCAGCAGATACTGACCAGCAGACCGTAAAGCTCTGCTGGGCTGGTGGACTTTCAAAAGTTCTGAAATATAAGGTGGTGCAAGGCCATTCAAAGCTTTTCAAAGCTCCACTCCTAGATTTTTTACCACCTGGTTGGCGTGGGGGAGCGGAAAACCTAGACTGGGAGAGATGTTGCATGAATTACTGGAAGCACCAAATAAAATCCATTCAGTTTTATTGTTATTGAGGTGGAGAAAATTCTGAGACAGCCAGTGCTTAATGTCGTTTAAGCAGCTGGCAACAGAGTTTAAACTGAGTGAGGAACTGGGAGTGACCGGCAGATAGATTTGTAGATCATCTGCATACAGATGAAAAGACAGATTATGGCGTGCAATGATGGGTCCTAATGGTAGCATGTAAAGTGAGAAGAGAACAGGCCCCAGAATGGATCCCTGCGGTACGCCAGAGGTCAAAGAGACTGAAGAAGAGGACAGATCACCAATCATAACAGAGAAAGTTCTGTCTGTTAAATAGAACTTAAACCACTCGAGCACAACTCCCTGAAGGCCAACCTGCTGAGTCAAACGAGTGATTAGGACCTGATGGTCTACAGTATCAAAAGCTGCTGAGAGGTCCAACATCACCAGCAGAACAGATTTTTTGGCATCAAGGGACAAAAGAATATCATTCTGTACTTTGAGTAGTGCAGATTCAGTGCTATGACGGGGTCTGAAGCCAGATTGAAATTTTTCAAACAAGTTGTTGTGTTCTAAAAAAAAGATTGCAACTGAATGAAAACAACCTTTTCCAGAACTTTGGATAAAAATGATAAGTGTGAAATTGGCCTAAAATTAGAAAAAGCTGTAGGATCTAAACCCGTTTTTTTAAGAAGAGGCCTGACCACAGCATGTTTGAAAACAGACGGGACATAACCTGAACTTAGACAGCTATTGACATGCATCAATTCAAAAAAGTGATCTCTTTATTTTACAATTGCAGTAGCAGGCTCTTTGATAACACCGCAAACAAGGATAGACACCGCCTGGATGCCTCGGTGCGACTTTTAAATGGACCGAGACAGTGAGGGGGTCAAAGCCAACCCACCTCCATGCTTCTTTGTTCTGCAAAACGAGGTAGTAATGGAAGCAAAACGGTAGACGTTTTGGCTCATTAACGTGATAACGGGATGAAATCGGATCTGTGTGAACAGCAGTAAACATCAACAGATAACAGAGGGAAGATGGATGATGACGCAGAGCAACTTTGTAGTTAATTTTTAAAGAGTTAACCACAAAGAGAATCACTAAACTGAGTTTATTCATCATGTTTTATAAACGATACCAAGGATGTCCCACACTTGTTGCGCTCCACGTCAACCCAGCTGAGTTCAGCTCAACAACTCTTTTGGTTTTGTGACGCTCACTTTATTTCTAAAAGCTCATATCTCCGCAGGACGTGATCAGCACCACCTGTGATTTCTGAATGTCTAGTGGCAGAATTAAGACGCGCTGGTCTAAAAGACTCCTGTGGTCAATAACGGTGAGGCTGTCGAGGTGGTGCATCAATATAAATATCTGGGAACTGTTCTTGATGACAAATTGACCTTTGACCCCCATGTGAACTCACTTTGTAAGAAGACCCACCAGAGAATGTATTTTTTATCGGAAGCTCTGTGGTTTAACGTTGATTCTACTTTTATGGGAATGTTTTATTGAGTCTGTTAAGTTTCACCTTCATCCGTTGGTTTGGACTTTTGACTTGCAAGAACAGGAACAAACTCTCGGGGATTGTCAGGATGTGCAGCAAAACTGTTGGCATAGCTCCACAGAACCTCACTGACCTACACATGGCGAGGTCAGTGAACAAGTTCCAGGCTGATTCTGGCAGATCCTGATCATCCACTCCACGGTGAGTTCAGGGTGCTTCCATCTGGGTGAAGGTATCGGCTGCCCAGATGTAGAACGAGCAGACTGAAGAACTCATTTATCTCTGTAGCGACCAGGCTTCTCAACCAACAGTGATGATTTCTGTTATTTTAATGTCTCAGTGTCTTGTTGTCTAGTATGGATGTTTTATGTGCCTTCTGACTGTGAAACCAATTGCCCTTTGGGAATAATAAAGATTTTTGAACTTGGTCTGTGGGGCCATTTTGCAGAATTGTTAGCCTAAACTCAATATGGTAAGATTAATAAAAAATATTTTAGATCCTAATGGGTGCTAAAGCAAATCTTGCTCTACATCAGGTGAAACAAATCAACATAAATGATTGAAACTGTATTTATTATTAGCTTGCATACACATGCTTCTAACTGGCATTTGAGCTTTTTTAAAAAATAGACTTTTTATTTAGACAATGCATCTTGCTCGTGACATTTTGTTGCTGTGCATCTCAGCCTGAAGGGATCCTGTTCACTGTCCATAAAGGGTTAAAGTCTCAGGTAAACCGAGGAAAGCTGCTAAAACGTGTCTCTTCTTGTTGCCGTTCGTCTATTACGGTCACTATGAAACATATTCGTAAGTGTTGACAGCTTCACCTGAATTACAGGAGCGTTCCACTTCTGTAAAAGTAATGATTTATTGATGTGGGCTGCCAGAGAGGAGGGGATCTCCTGACCTCATCGTTCCTCCTTTTCAACCTTTCTCTCAAGTTTATCTGAGATGAGAAGCACCGGAGAGAGAGGAGGAGGAGATGGAAGCAGATGAAACAAGGAGGGAAAGCTGAACCTCCTTATGATTCTTTGGCATGAACACACACGGCCTGAAGATAATCCTCCATCAAGAGGCCTGACATTCACACACACACACACAGATCAATACTCATGAGCAGAGGTACAAAGTAGGGCGTGTTAACCAACAGTGGCTTCAATATTGAAAACATATTTGGAGAAACGTAGTAATTTTGAGAGCACTGTTGCATTTGTCTGACTGCTCGAGACCCAGTGAAGGACTTTGACACTTGAACGCACCACAGGTACAGCATCAAGGCGTGGTGACTAATCTGGAAAACGACTGCGCTCAGCGTGACCAGGCGTGAATTGTTTTCATTAAAAAGGCTTTTATTTCTGCCTTCATCGGACAGATGAAATAATTTATCTTCCACAGCTGCTAACCGTCAGCGCGTGACACAACAAAGTCCAGAAATCGAGAATCAGGAGGACACACGGAGATAAAAACACCTCCCAGAGGAAGACGGGAATGTGAAAGGCAACCACGCGCATCATTTCCTGCCGTCAGCGAGAGGTGGCGGTGGCTGATGTCCACCTGTTGTTTCACATAAAGCCTTCGCCTCATCCTGCTTTTCCACTGCTGACAGGAGGGTTGGCTGAAAAGTGGGGAGTTGTGACCTCTCTGTGGAACGAAAGAGCCGAAAAAACTGAGCGTGACGACACAAATCACCTGCACACCACGGGAAGGCAGACAGGTGACCAGCTGAGAGCTGAACGTCTCTGCTGACATTTGAAAGACACCACTGGGTTGTTAAAACCAAGACCAGCAGACCAGAGGCTTAAATGAACTTAACATGAGCTAAAAAGCGCTGAACACAAGCTCAAATTAGCTTAACAGGCAAAAACAGGTTAACAAAAGCTAAATGAAGCTAAATGGGCTAACATGAGTATGTTAAAAATGGCATATCTGCGGCTGAAAGGGGAAAGAAAACAAGCTAAAATAAATCATATAAAAGTCCAAAACAAGCAGAAAATGTGGCTTTTATAGGTTTAAATGAGCAAAAAGGCTAAAAAGAGCAAAACTAAAGCCAAGAGCAACACAACCCAAGCTAAATCTAAAAACAGCAGATCAATAGCTAAAGTTAACAAAACTGTTACTAAAAGCAGCAAAAACAGATGTTAAGAATTACAATCAGCAAAACAGTAGCTAAAATTGTGCGTGACTGTAGCTAAAAGGGGCAGAATAGCAGCTAAAAGCTCAAACTAGCATAAAAAGACATAAACAAATCAGTCAGCTAAAGAAGATTTTGAAGAAAATGTTAGCACAAAAAAGAAACTGTCCAGATGACCTGACTGAAAATTGTTGGATTGTATACCTGAATTACTGAGCATGGACTTTGTTGGTTTGAAGGAACCGAAGAGATCTGAAAGTATTTTTGAAAAGTATAAAAGTTACAAAGACAAAAGTCATAGCTCCCGTCTGCTAAATGAGCTGAATGTTTAATATATGAATAGCTAAAATAGTACAAAGTACACAGACGTAGCTTGATTACAAAAACAGTCAGGGAAAAAATGATAAAACCTTTGATGCGAGTTACGTTGAGGTCTTTAAAAAAACAACACAAATAACATAAATCAACTCACTTTAGCTGAATTATTGTTCATTTAAGATCAATTAATCTGCTTCATCTTTTCCTTTACATCCTTCCTTTATTCTTCTTTTATTCTTTTTAGTATTTAACCTGTACTTTCTCCTCTGTGGACGGCTGTGACTGCTCCGACAGTTCAACACAGCTTCAAAATGCTCCGAGTCGCAGCTGTTGGGTTTTCATTCTGCTTTAATTACGCCTGAAATGATGAAGTGATGCTGCCCCCCACCCCCTCGTCCTTTTCCTCCAATCAAAGGTCCAGCTCTCAGCGAAGTTCAGCTTCTCTCTCATCTGGATTAAACAAGGCTGCTGCTTAGCAGAGATGCCTTAAAATGTTTGCTGTGTCATCAGATAGCGACTTCTTTTCGTTGCTGAAAACCGTTACGATGCAGGAGACTGAAAATGAGCCTCGTCTTTTATTAAAACCCATTTTAAGCTTTTGTACAGAGAACAAGGACATCATGCAACAGTCGATGTGGCCAGAGCCTTCAGGAAAAGAGCTCTTTTAAAGCTCTTTAAAGAAGGCTAAGCTTTTCATTTAGCCTCCATCACCTTCTGCTAAATGTTCCACTCCACCATCTTCTCTCCAAGTGTCTCAGTACCGCTTGATTTATTTCAGATTGTTTTATCATCAGAAAAAAAAAGAATGACTGAAAGGCTAAAAACAACCTCAAAGCTGCGATACCTGAGCTGTCAGAGTAAAACAGGTTGAATAAGAGTTAAATTAACGCAGTTAAGTGTATAAGAGCTTGAGAGACTCGCTTTGCTTCTTGTTGGTTCTATTTTTCAAACGCAATGATCAATTTCTTGATGCTTTTCTACTAAAAAAATGTTTGTGTGTGTGTTTGAATTGACCTTTAGACAATACACTTAAGGATAGTGGAACTACTTTTACAAAATTTTAAGTGAAAAGCAACAAACTGGCTTGATAAGTAGTAAAAAATAAACAGCATGCTTTCCATTGTTTAAGAAAAACTGAGTGTCGTGTTCGGATTTTACAAATAAGCACCATACGTCAACGCTGTTGCCTCCTGATCGGATCTCGTGTCCAGGATCATGGGCCAATCTCGGTGTTTGACTCTAACAGAAGCAAATCTGTCGTCTAATTTAAAAAACATAAATCAAACCCAGTCGTTTACATAAATCCCCCTGTTCTGTTTCCTTCTTTTCCAGTTCTGTGGGGAGAAGACCACGATGGCAGCGGTGGTGAAAAGCCTCCCATGAATCAGCTGTGTTGTAGCTGTAAACAAAGTAAATGTCGATCAGAGCCGGAGTGTCTGAGTTAAATTATCCAGCCGTGTCCGTCTCTGACGGGAAGGTGTGCCAAGAGGTCGACTGTTACGAGCAGGCGAACAAACGAGGCTGGACAAAGACATGTTTTTGGACGCTGCTCTGTCTCTCTGGACGCGCCAAGATTCCCAGAAGACAAAGGCCTCATTCAAAGCTTCTCCTTTATGACTTGTAAGGTTTTATTTATCTTTTTTTTTTTTTTTTGGTTCAGAGCTTTTCCCTAAGCATCCTCTTTGTTTCCTTTTACTACACAGTAAAACAAGAGGGCTTCTCATTTTTCAGACACGAAACAGAGCCGGTGCCTTAATTCGAGCCAGACTGGATTATTGTACCATCATTTTGGAGAAATTATTGGTAATATCATAAAATCACTGTCAGACAGCTGTGAAGCATGAACCGTAAAGTTGAAGCAAAAAACAAAGTTTTCTGCCCAACAGCAACAAATAAAAACTAGGACAATAAAAAACAGTAAATAAATAAATAAAAACACAGAAAAAGATCTTTAACTTGTAAAAGGTATTATTCAGAAGTTTCAGGTCCAACCTGCCTGGACGTGTCCACAAGAAGAAAAGTTGTGACAAAGTGAAGAGGTGGATAATACGAAAGGTACAGCTAAAGAGTCCGGAAGAACTTCCAAAGAGATTAAAGGTGAACAACAAGGTCAAAGGTCATCAGGGTCAGATCTCAAAAGGCCAAAATGGATATAGACAAGACACTAAATGTCTGGGAGAATGTTCTCTGGACAGATGAGACTAAACTGAAGCTTTTTGGCAACAAGTCCCATCAGCTCCATGTCCAAACCCAAAACTGGAACAAAGAACAGAACCCTGTACCTGCCGTGGAACAAGGACCTGAATCTGTGCAGGGTACGATCAAATCTCAAGACCATCAAGGCATTCTGGAGTGAAGTGTGCTGCCCAGAAAGCTCCGTCTCAGTCGCAGGTCATGGGTCCTCCAACAGGATAATGACGTAAAACACAGCTAAAGACGTAAGTATGGATCAGAACCAAACATTGGACCGTTCTGAAGTGTCCTTCTGAGCACAAATCTAAATCCTGATGAACATCTGAGGGAGGAGCTGAAACATCTGGAGAAGAACCTTCAAACCTGAGACAGCTGGAGCAGTTTGTTCATGAGGAGTGGAGCAGAACACCCGTGGACAGGTAGACCAAACCATCTGTGGACAGGTGCAGAACGCCTGTGGACAGGTGGAGCAGGACACCTGTGGACAGGTGGAGCAGGACATCTGTGGACAGGTGGAGCAGAACACCTGTGAACAGGTGGAGCAGAACACCTGTGAACAGGTGGAGCAGGACATCTGTGGACAGGTGGAGCAGGACACCTGTGAACAGGTGGAGCAGGACATCTGTGGACAGGTGGAGCAGGACACCTGGGGACAGGTGGAGCAGGACATCTGTGCACAGGTCGAGCAGGACACATGTGGACAGGTGGAGCAGGACATCTGTGAACAGGTGGAGCAGGACATCTGTGAACAGGTGGAGCAGGACATCTGTG
>NC_056505.1:5662442-5713841 GCF_014905685.2 Nematolebias whitei
CAGGACACCTGTGAACAGGTGGAGCAGGACATCTGTGGACAGGTGGACCAAAACATCTGTGGATGGGTAGAGCAGAACACCTGTGGACAGGTGGCGCAAGACACCTGTGGACAGGCGGAGCAGAACACCTGTGAAAAGGTGGAGCAGAACACCTGCGGGCAGGTGGAGCAGGACACTTGTGAACAGGTGGAGCAGGACAAAGTGATGCAGTAACTCTGGTGTTTCTTTAGTCTTTCCACCCAGAGCGCTGCATCCTTGATGAGTCAGAGACTCCATCTGTCCTCTGAACAGACGTGGAGTTTTTTTCCAGTCAGTGACTTTAACCGTCAGAGCTCTGCGCCGCCTCCTGCTCCTGTCTCCGACACTCTGTGGATCTGTGTCTCTAATGGAGCTCCGTTGTTTCATCCTGAAGGTCACCGTGGCGTTATTCAAGAGCTGTGACAGTTGCAGCTGCGAGTCCTTGTCAGACAAGCGACGCTCGAATCAGAAAAGACGGTTTAAGTCAAGGACTGTAAACACACGTTGTGTTCAGACTTTTGTTTTACAGTCTTCAATTCTTTCCTTCTTCACAATTTCCTGCTTTGTCCTTGTAAACTCACTCCTTTCCAATTTACCTCCTTCCTTTTGCCTTCTTCCTTCCTCGTCTTTATTTTCTTGATTTTCTTTTTTCTTACAGCTGGCTTCCTCTCACTTTCCATCATCTTGGCTTCACACATTCTTCCTCCCATGTGCTCTTTTCTTCTCTTTGTGCTGGTTTAGTTTCTTCTTATTCTCAACAAATTGTTCGCACAACAACAAAAAGAGACTTTCTTGCTTTTATTCAAGTTTGAATCTAAGAAGATCTGGAAGTTTTTCGCCATCAGTGAAAAAAATCAAACAGCAACTTTCTGCTTTAAAAAATAAAACTTCATCCATCTGATAAAGAACATTTTTACAAAAAGATGATCTCAGGTGACCGATGGAGCAGAGGCCTAGTTTGATAAGGACACAGAACGTGTGGGGTGATGAGTTTGGCAGGATATTTTCCCTAAAGTTTGGCCAAAGTAAAGTGAAGTAAATGAAAAGCTCCTCGTGGCTCGTTCCCTTCATGGAGTCTGACCTGAAGATATACTGGTCGCCCACTGTGCTTCAGGCCTCGTTGATCCATTTGGAGTAGGAATGTGCGATATGGCATAAAACTCATATCACGATATGTATTGTGAAGGGTGGCGATAACGATACATATCGCAATATGTTTTTGGTATAAAACTTAATAGGAATTTTAAAAAGCATAGGGTGTCCTTTTGCCATCATATATTTTGAATTAAAAAAATTCCACTACAAGGTCCAGAGAGTTTTTAAGTAATAAACAAATCAAGTATTGGGCTTCTTTCTTGTAGTGCAAAACAGTGCAAAAGATCAAATGTAGTTTTAGCCATATGTTTTAAACAAAAGAATATGTTGTTAACAGTTTCCAGTCTTCTCACTTGAGAAATGAACAACAGAGCAGCAACTGAAACACTTCACCCTCCAACCCTCTAGTGGGCGACGCCTTCAGCTTTAAAGGAGAGTTGACACAAAATGAGTCTGTGGCTTTGACCAGAGGGTCTCGCAGTGAAATCACACAACACAGCGTTCTTATCACAGATCAGAGAGCAGGTTTCTCTAAAAATGACCAACGCTTACTTTAACTTTTGACGGGGGAAAAAAAAAAAAAAAACTTTCGACGGAACACAGCGTTTTGCGCATGCATCCGAATACGGCGACACTACGGCAAGCCGACCGTAGCTAGCTTGTAGCTTTGCTACTTAGCTCTCGAAGAAAAGACTTTAACGCCACTTGCGCACAGTTTTCAACTCAAAAAAAGTAACGATTAAAGCTGACAGCTCTGATGTTACACTTGAACACAACTTACGCACAGATTTCAACTAAAAGAAGTAACGATTAAACTGAAAACTCTGATTTTACATCAGACACAGCATTACTGCGGTTAGCCGGTAGAAGACAGATCTATATTATAGGCTAAATTTCTATCGTTTCTACCGTGTGCCGTTTATATCGCGCATTCCTAATTTGGAGCCAAAAAACGGAGCAAGTTACGCATTTATTTTCTTTCTGGCATGGCATACCAACAGTCTTGTGCGATCTCAGTGCTCAGAGTAAGTGTTGGGGATGACTCTCAGCGACTACCACACAAAATTGTAACTTAATTTCTGAGTTGTTATTTTTGTTTCTGCAAAGAACACTTACTAGTAGGCCTGTCACAATAACAAACTTTGCTTGGCGATTAATTGACTCAGAAATTATTGCGATAAACGATAACATTGTTTGAAATTTAACAATAATTAATAATTATTGTCAAATTTAAGAAGTGTTGGTTAATTTGTTTTGAGTGTAGTACCTTTTTTCAAACACAGGATGGCAGTATAAGACTGTTTGAACCGAAGGATGGATAATGAGGGAGCGAGCAGCGTATCTTTAAGAAAAATGAGAGGGAGGCCCCTTGACGTGACATGGGCTGTCTCTCCTTCCTGTTTTTCATTTCTCAAAATGGCGGATGCTCGGTGTGGTTGAGCTCTTTAGCATAGCATTTTTCGCACAAAGCTTTTAATAAAAAAATCAGTAAACAAGTTCTCAGCTTCTTTTTGCAGAGAAAAACAACTTTTTACACAAAGGCACGGGTTTCAACCGTGAATTTTGGAACTTCGACAAGACGGAGGTTTTTTTCCCCGAGGTCGGCCTGTTAGCTTAGCTCATAGCTTAGCTTCTCGGCTTACCTGCTTTTAACAATCCAAAAACGCAATTTTGGACGGTTAAAACAGATTTTAAAGAGAAAAGAGAAAGGGAGGGTCAGTGAAGAGCATTGGAGTTGAGCGTTTATCATCCAGTGTCTTCAGAAAGAGAGACACGAAGAAACAATAAAGCCAATAAATGAAAATGCGGTCAATAATTTTCATTTATCATGCGATTGATTTATTGTTTATCGCGACAGGCCTAACAATTACTTGTCATCTTGAATTAAATTTAATCTATAACTTAATCAGTTGTAGAGACAAGTTCAATACTTTCATTAAAATCTGTTCAGTGTTTTATAAGATAGTTTGCTAACAAACTGACAAACAAACGCAGAGACACAAGCGTCAACAAGATGGCTGATAGTTCACAACCGTGGATGATTACAGTAAATGTAAGTCAAGGCAATATTTATAAATCACAACTGAAAAGTTTTTATTTTTCTAGGGTAGATTGTTGTTTTATATTTCTTAAGAGGAAAAACACATGAAATTAACTTATGGAGCTTTTGTTTTTCACATGTCGAACATGTTAGTTCAACATGTGGAATGCAACAAGTTTCTCACGTGAATTTGGAACAAAAAATCGTCACCGTCACATGAGGAAAACTACTTGATTTTAAAGATGTAAAATTACCTCTTGAAAGACGTTTTGCACACTCTACCTGAGCGATGTTGGAACATTTTTGTTTTGTCTCAAAGCAGTCTGCTGGCTCTTTAGATAAATAACATTATTAACTGACTTTTTATGTTTCTGTTCAGTGCCCTGAGACAACTTCTGTTGTGACTTGGTGCTATATAAATAAACTGAATTGAATTGAATTGCTTTGTTTATTTGTGTGTTTACATCTGCACAAGTGCTTTGCCAGCATCTACTGCCCAACCTGTCCAAATCAAAAAAAAAATAAGAAAAACCAGGAGCGTCTCTTGGATCTGTTTCTACTAGCATGCTTTATTTTGAAAGGACTATAAAGTGGAAACTATGGTCACAGGTGAGCTCAGCTTTACTGGGAGATCATGTACCCCACCTCAATGTTGACTCACTGGACCATTAAAAACTGAAGGAATATAAAGATTAGCAGCAGCACACTTCTCTGTGCCTGAAGCCTTTGTTTCATTAAAGGGTTTTTCAGCTGCAGGGCTTGGGATGAACAAAAAAATTAAAAGAAAATTCAAAGAATTACAAAAAAAAATCAAAACCTGCTTTTGCTTATAAACATGTATATTCCTAGTCACACAGTTTGCCACATGAGATCACGTATAAAACTGTAAATTTATGTTTATTTTTTTCTGGCTGAGCTTAAAGAGTTTTTTTTTAACTTTTAAAAATACATTTGTACTCCAGGGCTTTGAGCACAGACTGAATTTGCTCTGCACTGTTTTTATTGATCTTAATGTTTTAACAACTGTTTTATGTGTTTAAGTGTTCTTGATTTTATATGCACAGCACTTTGTTGCAGCTGTAGTTGTTTTAAAGGGCTTTACAAATAAAGTACTATTTTATTTATTTTTTAAAGATACAATTTCACATTTCTTTACCAGATTACGTCTTTTTTTGTTTTTTAGATAGGAGAGAAAAAACTTGTAACCTGATATATAATTACATTCCTTTCAGTAATAAGATGTTGCTGGAGATAAAAACATGTTTGCTTTTTTTAAATCAAGCTTCCTCTGCACGTTCCATTTGAACACGAGTTTTAACGTCTGTGTCAGATGTTAAAGATGAAGGAAAGTTCATCTTTGTAGCTCTGCTGAGCGGAAATACAAGACTGTGACTGTGAATTATTCATGTTTCTCTCCAGTCAGAAGTTTGTAAAGCTGACAAAGTACAGAGAGCTTTTTTTATTTTTATGTTGTCAAATCACGCCCGACTCAAACTGCCTGTAATTCAGCTGCAAAAGCCAAAAGTCTGTTTATGATAATTCAATTAACCCCCTTTAAGGCATGTGTTGAATTAGCATTTAAGGAGTTTAGACGGGTAATTTATGATTTACTGGTTCCAAGCACTGAGGAGAATCAAAGCACCTGAGGACAGGAAGTTTTGGAGCAGAATAACCTCTGATGAGTTAGTTCGGACTCAGAGGCGGCAGCTTCTCCGGTAAATGAGCTTTAAGAGGTCGGAGCAGCCGTACCCTCCCTGCCCGCCGGCGGCTGATGTGGATGGGACAGTAATTAGCGCCGAGGTGCCCGAGGGCTCAGCCTCACGCAGTAACAAGACCAAAAAGTGCCTTCGGTCCTGAAGCTGCGTCAGCACTAACAGGCTCGATTTAAGAGGTTGTTGCAAATAAATGAGCAACTAAAGAAAAAGTTTTAGAAATAATTTGTTAAAGACATTCCGACGAGCTAACTGGAAAAGTAAGATAAACCCATGGCCGTATACATTTCTGATGAAGCTAGTTTATTGCCATATTGTTGTTGCCTGTGTCCGTGTTTTTTTGTTGTTGTTTTTTTTGAGGGGGGTTATACTTTATAATTTTCAGAGTTAAACAACTAAGGAAAACACACAGACATAACAAAAAAATAAATAAATAAAATAAAATAAAATTTAATTAAAAAAAAAACATGACCAGTCACAGAACAGTGGCAGCTTACTGGTGAAAAAGGATAAAAATGTACACATCAGCCTAATGTGTGTAATCAAGCACAGGACAGAGTTGAATGGAACGACCTACAGTTCATTAAACAATCTGTTTCAAAAAAAAAAATATATATATATATATATATATAAAAAAAACAGAGCATCCTTGTGTCCGTGTTTGTCTGTAGAGTTAGCAAAATATTTCACAAACCAGTTGATGGAACTCTCCAAGTAATCAGTGGAGTTGACCCCGTTGACCTGCTGCAGCTAATCAACCTTAGCAAACACAAAAACGGAAACAACTCAGTCAGCTGTCCAGACAATGAGCTAAATGTTAGCGTGGTGGTGGCTGCGTGTCAGGATCCGTGGATTTTTAATGTTCGTTGAGTTCTCCGTTACATTTGGTTCAGTTTGTTCTTATAATGTTCCTTCTGGTCTCTTTTCGTAATCCTTTCTGTTTCTCCCGTGTGCCATTCACATTCACTCATGTCTCGTCTGCTCCCTGTATCCATTAGTCTCAGCTGTCTCCACTCGTCTCATCACTCCCTGCAGTTTTAACACCGTTTTCAGACGCTCATAGTGTTTTCTTTACGAGTCCTTGTTTGCCTGATCCCTACGTGCTACTTGTGGTTTCCATTTTGTTTCTTTGCCATGTTAGCCTTTATATTTTTTGGTTTAAAAATTGCTGTTTTGTGCATTTTAGTGTTTCAATCTGCGTCCTTGGATCCTAATTACCAAATCTCAACAGAGAAGTTTTTAAAAGATTTACTGTACAAAGGTGCAAGACAAATGACATTAAGGAACACAGATCTTTGCATGTTTAATGTAGGTGGATAAACTTTAATAATAATATATTGAGCCTAAACATGCAGTGAAACTGTTTCCTGTTTGTAAACTATTTTTGGATCGCTAACTAAGAAACGCAACATTCAAATCTATTAGTGTCCACAGTCATGAACAGAAATAAACCTCATCTCTGGCCTGGTCAGGCTCCGTGTCGTTCTGTTTTATTATTAGGTTTGTTTTTGTTTCTTTTGTTTTTTCAGGTCAGCAGAGCACCGTTGGTCTTATGCCACAGTCCGGTGAACTTCTCCATGGTACCCTATTTATGATTTATTTTCTTGCTGCACCATCAGCGTTTTGTTTTCAGTTTTAAATAAATTACGTTTCTTCTTCAGCTTCTTGTGTTCCGTCTGCATTCTGGGTTCGAACCTCCTGCATCTGAACAAGTAGATTGCCTAAACATTAATAAGTCGTGGCATTTCTGTAGCTCAAGTTTCTAAAGTTTAGTTTCAAAACTGCAGAGAAATCTATTTTACGTCTTCTCACAGAAGATACGTTTACAGCTGCAGCAGCATCAATCCAACCCTCAGCTGCAAAGTCATAAAACAATCATTTCCTCTTCAGAAAGGAAGCAAACAGTCATGTCTGACAATCGTTTGGTCCAAAGCTGCTGCATGAAGGAGCTGCAGAAACTTCATAATCAAAACGGAACAACAGATCGACTTATGGAACACGAGCGTGATATTTTCACCCTGTGCTCTGCAGAATACTGAGAACTAAACAGGTTCATCCCGCTCAATATTTCATAATAATAAAGTCCTGAGCTGCCAAAGGAGGCGCTCAGTGATCAATGCTTGGCTTGAATAACAGCGATACTTGGACGCTTCTGATAAGTCCTTCTGGAATCAACTATCAATACCTGATCAATACCTTATTAAGCTGGATCAGACAAATGGCTGGGATGAGTTCACGAACTCCAGGAACAGTAGAGTGCATCTGGGTTCAAGGCTAATTTAAAAAAATCAACAGAGAGAGAAAGAGTTTTTTTTTTAAGTATGTGTCGAATTATTGTCTTTTTTTTTTCAGAATTCCATAAATAGTTAAAAATATCTAATTTACGATCAAATAAAGTGGGAAGGAGAATATTAAGTTTAAGTCAGAACCAGATCATTTGAACTTCATACGTCTGAAGTCAGTTAAGAAGTTCTTGATCCTGTTGTGTTAGTTTTGGGAATATTTGGCATTTCTTCAGAGACAGAGTGTACATGATCACCCCTCCTGTTGTAACAGAAAAATAACTGAAGCTGCTGAAAGTTTCTCTGACCTTTAACTCCCATGTTGTAGTTAAAACAACATGACTGTTTTATTTATTTATTTTTTTACCAGTTTTGTTTTATCGTATCATCTGAAAATTACATCCATCCATCATCTTTTACACGCTTCGTCCATTTTGGGTCACGGGGGTCGCCGGTGCCCATGTCTGGCAATCACTGTGCGAGGGGCGGGGTACACCCTGGACGGGTCGCACGTCCATCACGGGGCCCTGAAAATTACAAAATTAGAAAAACATTCTATTTATAGTCCAACGAACCAGGATTAAATTCTTAAATTGACAAAGTTTGAACCTCGCATTTTCAGATTTGGAGTTTATTTGTTTAACCATTGGGCAGTTTTTGTTGTTTTTGCTCGTGCAAAAATAATGTGAATATTATTGTAGTCTGTGGCAGCAGGGAGCACCGACAGCTCCTGGACTGTGTTTCTCCCTGACCTTTCACCTCCTCACTGCCTCACTAATCATCCCAATTTACCACCGGTTTGACCAAACAGCCACTCTTTCCCTGCTCGGGCAGCTTTGGGCCATCGTTACGTCGTCTGAATCTGACAGCGAAAGCATTACTGCTCCGTGATGAGAGCCGGGGCCCCTGAAAGGAAAACAACAAGTGTCCTCCCCCATCCTCCTCTTTCTGTCGGTGGCTGCACTCAATAAAAGGTCCAACTCCGACGGTTTGTGTGAGCCGAACTGTGACGGTGACGGTCTTTACGGGGGTCACCAGGTCCAGCTTCCTAATGTGAGGAGGACTTTTTACAGCCCTGGTCTGAGAACAACTGAAGTTCCTCACAAGACCTCGGAGCAAAGTGCACACCTGTCTAACTTCCTGTGAAGGAACCTGTCATCAGCGTCTAAAATATGACAGTACCACATATTTATTTCATACTCATCTTCTTGCTAAGATTAAATCTTGTTGCCAAATCTACTGTACAGTAAAACAAGTGATGCACCATTGTCCCTCAATGTTTTTTGGAAATGAGTGTTTTTTTTTTTTTTTCTGAACTGGTACTGAACAGGAAACGCAAGTAAATGATTTTTGAGCAAAACATTCATTCATAAACATTCATTCAATATAGGTGTTACACTGTGCATAAGAACAGAAGTAGGGTTTTATTATTCGTTTGTCCAAGGTGGCGCAGAATGAGGGATCCTGGCGAGTGGAGGGAGCAATTTTATCCATGACCAGGAGCAAAGGTGGAGCCAGGGGGTGGCCAAAGGAGGCTAAGCCCACAGAAGATCGGCTTTAGCCACCATAGAATAAATTTGAGGAAAAATTTGAGGAATGTAAAAAAATTGAGTAACGTGCAGGGACATTTTTTAGTTGAAACTGAACAACTCTAAGGCGCTAGTTATGAAGTTTGAGCGTACAGTGCGTTCCCAGAATGTTCTCGAAATGATTCCCTTCACAGCTACAGGTCGGATCTGGTACGACAGTAAACTACGGTAGTAATACAGCTTCAACAACTGCACTTCTTTGGATTTTGCTGAACAAAACAAAAATCAATCAGACATTTTTAAGTAAAACCTATTTTCCCACTTTCTGCATGGCTGCACGGAGAAAACAGGCGTGTTAGACGCTGTCAAACATGTAGCCATGCACAATTTGTCAGCCCCAGAAATAATGGTCTGCACAGTGCACACAAAGCTGTCATTTCTTCTGTTGTTAGGTGGTATTCAAAGTCAGCATGAGGACACAGCTGCAGCTCTGCTCGGCTCTTCATTAGTACAAGAATCAGCCGGTGAAAGCCCTCTTACACAGACTATTAAGACCGGATCAATGTCTTTCTGGCATTGATTGGAGCTTTTCCATTGATGCATCAGAGGAAGAGACAAAGAGAACAAGCTCAGAGTCTTAACTCCCTGTGGCCTACATAACCTTGGACTGTCACTCTTCTTTTGTTTTACTCCTGAAAACAGATGCAGCTCTTTCCCACCAGAAGTGTTACAGTTTCCTGGGCTCAACCGGTGTGTTTCACCCCCACACATACCACAGAGATGAGTGGTTCGCTCCACTAATGACAGATAACGAGAAACCCAGCCTCTCGTCTCTTTCGCCGAGCCGTGCCCCTCGCCATGTTTTTACTGCCTTACAAATTACAGTCTTTGGCTGCGGCGGCAAACAGGTCCAGATGTTGCGTGGTGAGGACACCTGGCCTTGTATCACTGGTGCAGCTCTTTGAGCACTAATTGCAGCGCTGTGAGAGCAAGTGGATGTTTACGAAGCATCTCTCCTGAGGCAAAGTAACCAAAGGTACAACTTAAAGTCCTCCTAATGTGTGACCTGCGTTGTTTGAGCCCTGATTATTGTCTTTTTACAGCCTTTTATGTGTCGAAGCTGCTCAAGTAACAGCTGGACTGAGAGGAGTCTTTTATCGTCCCATCGTGATGCTTCAGCTGTTTGTGACTTCATTAGTTTCAACAAAGGTTGGGTCTCACTGGACTGCCACTGTTGGATACAAGCTGGTGACTCAGAGTTGTGAGAACATGCACAAGTTTTCAGTTGCAGTCTCAGGTGTGGGCGTGATTTAAGTGGCTGTTTTGGGGGGTTTTATTTTTTGCTTTAAATCGCAGCCCATTTTTGTGTGCACGGCTTGCAAAACTGGATTTTTGGCTGTGACCACCGTTTTATCCCCCAATTCCGCTCCCTTTGTGCCCACCCTGGCAGATGGTTTCTGACAGCATGAAATGAAGACAGGCAAACTTGGACCACGTTTTTTTAAGTGGTTATAATTTATCATGTGACCTTGACATTCAGGGCTGCAGCCTCCGGTGTTTTGTTGTCATAAATGTGGTATCTAACTGGGCTGTGACGAGCTGCCTTCACGAGGGAGTCTCCAAAATGTCTTGCACTTTTGCGGGGGTCTCAGAGGGTCTTGACTATTCAGCATGTTCAAACATAGTCAGAGTCATCACAGGCATTTCAAAACCTTCTCAATTTGGTTGCGAGAATCCCCAGCCCGTCTAAAGCTGTATTCTGAAACATCCGAGGCAGCTGTTCAGGTTTAACCACAATGAAACGTAAAGATAGAAAAACTGGTCCAAATCTGCCTACTTATAGTTCAAAAGTGCATTCCAGTGGGTGGCCTGGTGGTGCATTTGGTAGAGCTGCTTCGTGCATCCGTGGGTTTTCTTCGGGTACTCCGGTTTCTTCACACAGACCAAAAAATGCATGTTGGGCTGATTGGTAACTCTAAATTGTCCCTAGGTGTGAGTCAGAGAGTGAATGGATGTTTGTCTCATTTGTCTCCGTGTGTCCCTGAGATGGACTGGAGACCTGTCCAGGGTGTCCCCTGCCTCTTGCACAGTGACTGCTGGATATGTGCACCAATGACCCCCATGACCTGAAAAGGAAGAAGTGGGTAAAGATGATGGATGGATGGATGGATTTTTTTTTCATTTAGCCTTTATTTATACAGGTAGTCTCATTGAGCCACGAGAACTCATTTTCAAGAGAGACCTGTTTAGGGAGCACATGGTGGGGGTTAAGGGCCTTGCTCATGGGCCCAGAGTGGGGCGAATGAGGGTGGGGGCAAGTGTGGGTGTTTCACCTACCCCACCCACAATTTTGATGTTGTCGGGGCCGGGGAGTGAACCGGCGATCTTTGGATCACAGGCCCACCTCTCTAATCTCTGCGCCACCACTCCTGTATGTATGTATGTATGTATGTATGTATGTATGTATGTATGTATGTATGTATGTATGTATGTATGTATGCATGTATGTATGTATGTATGTATGTATGTATGTATGTATGTATGTATGGATGGATGGATGGATGGATGGATGTATGTAAGTATGGATGTATGTATGTATGTATGGATGTATGGATGTATGTATGTATGTATGTATGGATGGATGGATGGATGGATGGATGGATGGATGGATGGATGGGTCGACGTGTATTCCAGTAGATTACTTGAATGGGAAGTAGGCTGTGCTTTTTATCACTTTTTTATTTATCATTTAAATTTTGATTTGTGCTCCAAACGATCATAAGAACAGTGTAATCAACTAAAAATGGAAGCTACCTAAACAAACACAGAAGTACTTTTGCAGCTGATGAAGGATGATGGTCCTAAAACAAAGCACAATATTTGTTATCGCTGAGCACAAACTTTTTTTTTTCCATTTGTGTCGAAACACTCTGTGGATCATAGCGAGGCACAAACAGCTGGTTATTACGGCTCCAAAGGTTAACAAATGACTCAAAAATATTGCTGCATTAATCACTGGAAGCGCCTTAAGTGACAGAAAAACTAATTGGTTTGTGGGAAATATTGTTGTTTTAAGATGCCAGCAATCCTTTATTGTCCTGGCCCCTCTCAGATGAGGCATTAGTTCATTAATCCAGCCAGAATTATTCATTTCTCCAAACTGAACGATCTACAACACTTGAAAACATCTGAGCTGTCACTTTAAGGCCAGTTTCATTAGGATGGAGCGTACAGACTTTAAAGAGATGCAGGTTCAGGTTAGAACCTGGAACAATTCAGCGTTTCGGACTTTGTGAAGTCTCTTCCTGCACCATACGGTTCCTGTAGGTCCCTTCAGTCTTTGTGTAACGTGGATAAAAGACTGAAGTTGCCCCCATCTGTTTGCACCAAGGAATGATACCTGCAAGCTGCAATCATGGATAAGATGTTCAGTTTGTATTTTTAGCATATTATTCTAAAGATCATTATTGAAAACTGATATATTTGAAGTTGGATCTTATTCAAAACGTTTAATTTTGCTACTGCAATGAACCTCGTTAAGACAAAACACCAGCCAGGCTTTGTTAGACATCATTTGCAGAATAAAATAAAATAAAATCAAAAAGTGAGGATCCATCCAGAGTTAATTTAATAAAACTGCAGTCGTCATTCCACACTGACGTTAAGACAACGAGCTGTGTGCATCATGTAGCTCTAATAAACACAACAATGCATTTATTTATAATATCAAATCATGTGGGACTGCTGGAGGACAACACAAAACGCTTGTGCAGGTCCCTCGCTTTTTCAAATGAAGCTACAAGCCCAAGGTTTACCAAGCCAACTTTATTTAATAAAGCAGTTAAAGTCAACCGTTCAGAACCAAAGTGCTGTACCGAACAATAAAAAAAGACATAACAGCCGTCACACACCACAAAAATAAAAACAAGACAGAAAAAAGTCATAAAACACGAAGGACAGAACTATAAAAAATACAAATAAAACAAGATTAATAGTTTAAGATCAACCAAAATCTCATGTGAAGTCAAAAGCCGAGGTGCTTTAAGTGATTAAAAACAGAAGAAATGAGGATTGCCTAAAATGAGGATAAAAAAAAAAATCCAAAACTTCGGGGCGGCAACAACAAAAAACACCCTTTGCTTTGTTTTGGGCCCATTCAGGAGCAGCTGATCACTTGACCCGAGTAGAAAGGAGCCTGATCAGTATTAGGAGCGCAGTCAGTGATCACATGAGGCTTACGGAAGCTCAGAGTGGGTTTAACGTGTTTTATCTTTAAACAAACTGAGAAAAACCCACAACAAATACACAAACGGAGGTGGGAGTGTGATAATACGGGACTTAACGCTGAGGAGATCCAAACTTCTTGAATCTCAAACCTTCATACCAGATCATTTTATAAATCGTTACACTGCCATCAGTGTTTCATTACTAGAATATTTCAGCATGAAAGTAATGGAAGTAGTCCGCAAGCTGCACAGGAAGTGCTACAGCTAGCTGCTACTACTGCTATTTGTACTTGTTACATGTCAATATTACAACAATATTACTGAAAGGTTTAAAAAGTGGTATCTTATAAACTGTTTTGAGACTTTTAAGGCTGAAGTTGTTTCAAGTCGGCAGAGATCCACTTTGGTCTTGGCCCAGTTCTGACTAGCCCTTAGCTCATCAGTCTGGTCAGAATTAATAAACCAACTAAAACAGGACCGACTCCACGGAGGAGTTGGTTCCAGTTCAAAGATGATAAGATTTACTGTTATTTACGGGATTTTTTTAATTTTTATTCTTAGTCGTAACTGATGGGGAGACTCTGCAGGTTTGGACCTTCTGCCAGCAGAGACCTGATCAAGAGACGACAGACTGAACAAAGAACAAGAACATTCCTCACAAGGAGCAGTCATCGAGCTGCTGTGGACAAGGAGGAGGAGGAGGAAGGGGCCGACAGGTGAGAAATAAGATGATGACTAGTGCCCGGTTCCAGCCCTTTTTCTTTCAACAAACTCTCAAATTATGCCTTAGAAGAAACCGGAGAAGTGGGAGGAGCGGCTCTGCTCGGCCTCCCCGCTCCGACAGCGCTCTGCGTGCGGCGACACGTTAGCAGGGAGAAGTCTTCAGGATGCATTATTTAACTTAAACACGACCAGCGTGAGACGTTGTGTCCTATTAAACAAACCACAAGGGACAGGAACCAACTACGCTCAAGTCGGCGCAGAGCCGAGGCAGGAGGCTCGGCGGATGAGTGGCACCCAGAGGACGACTGGGAACCCTCGCAGCGATGCGTCTAATCGAACGACTCTGTCGCCTGTCACGATTAGCTTCAGAAACAGCTCTGTCTCGCGCAGTCGGTTTGTTGGTGACTCCAAAGCAAACAGAGCGACTACATTTTGTTAAACTAGAACCCAGAGAGCTCAAACTGAGATGACACAGTCGGTTCTGGTATACACAGATGGGTCAACAGCAGCGGCGTAGACCATGCTTACCACCTGACAACGCATTGACCTGTGTGTCTGTTTGCTTAACATCTCATTAGCTAATGGACAGAAGATCTGAATGAAACTCACAGTGGGGTGGCCCGTAGTGACCTTGGTCTCGTTTACTTATTTAATGGCCTGAAAAGTTCAGGGACCAACTCCTTCAACTTCAAGTTTTGCTGCAGTTGATTCCCGTCTGAGGGAGCAGCAACCAAATCATCAGAGCGCAAAGAAAACCCTCCTGAGGACTTCTTAACGACACAGGACAGGAGATAAGGAGGAAGTAAACTTTAGATTGCCTTGTAAATAAGATTATACCAATGATAGAATCTGCAAGTGGTGAAGGCAGTCCATCCAACGACAGTATACCGAAGACAGTGGTGGGTATGGGCTCTAGGACTGGTTAGAAAACGGAAGGCCCAGTGATACAGAACTTGACGTATTTAGAATTGTCCCTGATTTATACGACTGAAAAATCTACATGTTGTCAACAAGTTCTGCAGGAACCGTGTAATGATCCATGAGTTCATACCAGGGGTGGTGAAGCAGGAAAACATCTAAAACACGTTACACCATGCATCGCAGGAACCAGGGCAGAAAAACAATAGATCCTTGGAGAAAATGTTCTTGGGAGTTACAGGAAAAAAATGCAACATTTAGATTTGCAGATTACGTCTTTAAGTGATTTACATCAGACGGATGAATCAATAAAACGCAGCAGTGGTAGTACCTCCCACCGTTACTTTGCGAGACGACGGAGATGAGGTTGAAGAAGTTGATGATGCGCAGTTTAAAGTCCAGATTAATGACCTGAAGGCCTCCGAGCCCGGGAGAGCAGGAAGGAGGCGGTGAGAGAGCGATGGGGAGACGCAGAACTGTGTTTACATTTCCAAAGCATCCCCGGCTGAGCCTGGAGGGTCTGCGGAGGCCCACCGGCAAATACGAGGAATGACGGGCACCGTGCTATTTCCAGTCGACAAGATAAAGGATCCCTGGTGTCAATGTGCTCAGCCGTGGGAGGCGCGGGGCGCTGGGCAGAGGTAATTGACTGCTGATATTGTCCCTCCGGGCTTAAGAGATGGCTTTTTAACCTGGCAGAGACAAGAATAGAACCCCGCACTTGGATTTTTTTTTTTTTTGCTCATACTTTAGCGTCAAACTTTCAAGTGGGAGCAGCTTTACTATGAATAACGCATCGTATAATCTGAATCAGAGACTGACAGAGTGGACAACTAACCGACGATGCTTTGGAAAACAAAACTGTTAAACAAGTTCTTCCCTTTATGACGTTAAGGAGAGTCTGTAAAATTTACAAGAACTTATTTCACAGATTGTTTTTATCAGCGTTGGTGAGATTTGACTGCTAATCTGTCAGTTCAGAGGAATAAAACACTTCGTTTCCGAAAGAGCAATGACTGTTTTTTTACAAAATTTTCCTCAATTAAGCTCCAGTTCAGCTCGTTGAAAGTTTTTTTCTTGTTAGCACAATATTTTATGAACCAGAGGAAGACTTTTAATAAAACCGTTAGAAAAAAATCTTTAGACGTGCGTCCACAGCTCGTTAACTTTTGGAGTCCGCCTGATTCACGATGGTCGCCACAGCAAACACTAAAACAGCTGCAACTGTGAGTTTTACAGATATCGAGCTAAACTTTGGTGTGGTAGTAGCTGAGACTCATCCCCAACATATAAACCGAGCACTAACAAGTGACGCAAGATTTTTGATTAAATCAGGACGTCAGGTGAAACGCATTTCTTCAAAGTCTGCTGGTTTTATCTATTTAACCTTTTTGTTTTGTTGCCTGTGAAGAAATAAAACATCTCCTCTAGTTAACTGACACTTCCAGTCACGTTTATGACAACAAATTAAATATGCAACAGTCAGACTAGCTCTCCGATATTTTTATAAGAATGTAAAATATTTCAGATGAATTATAAGGACTAGTCAGGCACCAGGGGGGTTAAGTGCCCTGATGCAGAAGGTCACCAATAAATAAAACCCTTGAATTTAATCGTGCAGCGTTCTTCCTGACCCCCCAGCCAGGATATTGTCCGCCTGTTTGTCTGTCTCTTAACGATGGACACCCCCACAGAGCAGCAGCATCAGGGCGAGTAAGAATCTCAATAAATCTGACAGCCCACCAGAGACAGAGCAGCCAAATGCCCAGCAGTTGTCCCCGAGCAGGACAGCTGAGTCAGCCGCTGGTGTCGCCGAGGCCACCGAGCCTGAAGGACGGGGGCACGGGAACGGGACGCTTCCTGTTGCATAAACATTACCGTAAGACCTTCACTTATTCCACCTTTGTGTGCCTAATCATTCAGGCACTGAGACAAACTGCCTGGAAACATAAAACTGCCCTTAAGTCAAGAGAATGAACAACCAGATGTTGACACAGCATCCAGGCAACTTGTTCCTCTTTATAACTCACTGACCAGAATCTAAAAAATGTCCTTTTTGTTGCCACAGACAAACACGACACCAATCTCCTTTTCCACTCAGTCCGAGAAAAAAGGAGCCACACCACAGAGGCAATAAGTGTTGAATGTCCTCTTTCAACCGCCAATCATCGTCTCGGAGACAAAGCAATAAACTGAGCAGCCGGGGTCCAACACAGTGTCAGCACTTCTTCAGAAGGGGAGTCAAATTTGGATTATTGATCAGGTTCAGATTTATTTTAAGCAGGAGGCCAGCGCACTTCTTATTTGCTGAAAAGACAAAAGACGGCTTCTGAACTTTAAAACCATCCATCATTCTCCTTTTTTTAAGACAAGGCCCCCACATGATGTTTAATTCTGTCAACTTTAAGGTGCACTGTCAGACAAAACAAAGAGAAGCCTTCAGCCTCCAGCTCTCTCCGGTTTGTAATAAAGCGAGCCGAGGCGTGCTCACCCTGCAACTTAAGGGCAAAGGTCATTCACAGAGCCGAGAAGACCGTCGGACTGAGCTCAGCGGGTTTCAGAAGCATCCTGCGTACTCTCATAAACACAAATAAAGGTCAGCAGATTACAGGCTGGAACAATAAAAGAGAGGAAGAGGACGTCTGTAGAGTCAAGGAAAGGTGCTCTGAAAATGAGTTTTAGTGACAGTAAAGTCTCCTTCAAGAGGAGCTGATGACAGAGCAACAACAGGTCGAATTCAAGTCATGGTTTAGAAACACGTGGAAAAACAACTAGAGGTGGAAAAGAAGAGAAACCAGAACAGTGTCTGCCATCAAAGGGGATTTTAAACAGTCTCACCATGACTTGCTTTGACTTTTCTCGTGTCTACAAGTTATTTTTAATATAACTCAAGTGATGACTCAACCACGCAAAACTAGCGTGCCGTTGTTTTCTATCCAGTGCATACACAATAATGGATAATTTATCCACAAGTGAAATAAAAATCACAAAACACTCACCGTCCTCTGCCATGGTTTCTATAAATGTCATGGCCGAGTCATGAAAGTCATAAAGTGGGGCATTCCTACAAGCTGAAATTATAAATAAATGACTAAACTAAAAGCAAAGTTGGGAAGTTCAATGTCCATGACCTGGTTCACAACATATAGTTTCAAACAAGAGAATTTCTGTAAAATGTACCAACAAGTAATGAAAAACACGCAGCATTTTATCTTCCTCTTCCGTTAGGAGAGAGAACAAGAAACCGACAAACGTCTGCCTCCTGGCTGACTGTAATCTTCAGATTAAGGCAGGCAGAGAGCCAAGGAATCTGTGGAAAAACTTCAGTCCTACCCTCCTGTGTGGTCGGCAGACGTGAGAACGGGCTTTTGTTTTCTGCTGAGGGAGGCAGCAGCAGAAAGGTATACGGAGGGGAAATGAAGTCATTGTGAGGCTGGGCCTGCTACGGCTTTCCAACATCTTCCCCCCAGGCGAACATCCATCTCCACCTGTCATCGTCAGCTTATCTTAGGGGCCAACAATCCCACCGGGGCCCCTTTTTAGAAATAAGTTAACAGTGCAGGACGATAAGCTCAGACTCAGAGATAATGATACGGCACTCGTAAAATCCCCTCCGACAGACGAGGGCACAATTATACCGCTTAACTTTAAATCCAGAGGAATTTTTCTCAGAGACGCTACATGTCGTTGAATTTCGTATCCACGCCGTTCATATAAAAGAACTTGAATAAATACGGCTTCTAATTATGTGTTGATGTTAGGAGCAGAAAGAGGAAGTCTAATCAGAAGGAAGTACAAACCAACATTTACTCGCTTTAATAAAACATTTTTATTACACACGCAGACATCACAAAAATACTCAAAAACCTTTAACACGCCACGTGTAAAGACCAGCATGCCTTCAGTTACTCAACACAAACTTAAAGGGTCAGTTCATGTTTTTTAAGTGGGGTTCAGTGACCAAGACCTACGAACTAACAGCCATGCTGAACAGGACCAGGACCGAAGAGGATTGCAACCGTTTCAACTATAAGTTCATGACATATATAACTGGTATTTTATTAGCTTTAACACTTTTTTAAATCAACTTCACATTATTTTTATTTCCTGCAGAAATATTGCTTTAAACCTATGGGAATGCTACAGCTAGCTGCTACTACTATTTGTGCTCGCAAAACCCCAAAACATCTAGCATAAATAACTACGTAATGTGAAACTGAAAACTACGTAAAAGGTTAAAAATGGTTTTCCAATAAATGGCTGTGAAATATTGAAGGCTGAGGTTGTTTTAAGATGGAGGTGATCCACTTGGTCCTGCTGCTCAGAACTATGTTGAGGACATTCAAAGAGTTATCTACAACAGGGAAGATTTTAAACCAAAGCCATTGAACTCCAATTCACTAACCTTCCTGTCTCTTCAGATCATGCTGGCCCAAGGACTCAGACCTCCACCAGAAGCTGATATCAATAAATCTTTTAAACCTTCCTGTTGTCTGTGATCTGGTTCGAATCCCTAAATCTGGTTCTCGACAGTTAAACAATATTTGTAGCAAATAAGTCTAAATAAAAGGGCTATGTTCTGACAAAAGGAAATTATATTAAAAGTATCGGATATCGGCCAAAAATCCAATATTGTGCATCTCTACCTTTTTTCTCTACTTTTATTGATCAAATGAGCCACGAGGTTCATCCAACTAGTTGTTTCTTCGGATGAAAAGAGAAATCTCTTTCCTTCCTGCAGAAGGGCTGGATGTTCACACTGAGCACTTATTGTACACACAAGAGGATCAACGCTCTGAATTCCTCCAGTCTTTTCTGACGGAGAACAGATCGAGTCTTTTTTTAAGCAGCGGCTCCTGAAGATGTTCTCATTCCTTGGACTGGATTCAGAACAGAAACTAGGAGGGAAACCCACAGATACAGTATTTAAAATTAGCCCCCGGAGACCGGCTCTGGGATGTGCTGCATGTGCGAACACGGCCAACGAAGCCCGGGGGAACAAAAGCCTGCCTCAGTTTGGTTTCCCTCTGCCAAAAAAAAAAAAAACAACACTTGTAGCTCCAAGAGCCTGCAGGCACAGACAGACCGAGGTGTGGAGCAGGGAGGATGAATCCAGGTTGGGGGGGGTGCATGCTGGCATTTACAGATAAGAAGCAAACTGGCTTGAATGGTGAACTGGGAATTAGGAGCTCAGAATGAGGTGGGACACAAAAGGCCAGGAACCTCCTGGACCGTCAGTAATGACAGCGTCAAAGCTGGCATAGCCCAGTTCGGGGGTTCAGGGGTGGGGGAGGAGTTCAGGGGTGGGGGAGGATGGATGAGCGTGTTTGTTTGGCCATTAGCTGAGCAGCTGGGTATTTGCCGAAGGTTGTTACCACTTCAGCCCCGTCCTTCACAGCTCTGCGAGTCTGCAGAGAGCTGGTCAGGAAGAAAAGGCTTAGTTCCAGTCCAGGGAGCACGGCGAGCACTGCTGAGGCGTGGGATAATATTCAGGAGGGGGTCCAAATCAAACAGAAGGGCCCTCTGAGGGGCCCTGAAGAACTGAATCAAATACTTGATGAGAGATTTCAATCGAATGAACGCTGGTTGAGCATTCACACTGTTGTTGTTTTTATTGTTATGTTACTCACTATTTCCATTGATGCTCTTTTATCAAAACATTCAGGCGCTATGACCGTTAGTTTCTCGTAACTTTTGTTCTTTTCAAAACATTAACTTTATTTACGAATATTTCCCGTTAGAATAAAAAAATTATTTCTTAGATGTATTAATTTCTTTAAAATCTGCTTCAGCACACTTGTTCTATTTTAAACTTCTTTTGCTACTTTTAGGTTTTCTTTAATGATTCTTTTAGCTTTGTGTCAATTTTCAGCTACTTGTAGCTTTTGTTAGCCTTTAGTTTATTTGAGCGTTTTGCTTTTGCCGTGTCATTTAGTTTGCCTTTTGCTTCTTTAAGCTTTTCGCTATCCTGTTGCTTCTTTTAGCTGTTAGCTAGTCTTTAGCTATGTATAGCTTTGAGCTAGCCTTCTGATACTTTTATTGTTTAGTCAACTTCTTGCAACATTTATCTTTCAAATCATTCATCTACCATTCTGATACTTTCAGCATTTGCTATGATTCTGCTACTTTTAGCTCTGTGTTAATTTTCAGCTACTAGTAGCTTTTGTTAGCCTATGCTTGTTTTAGCTTTTTGCTCTCATGCTGCATCATTTAGCCTTTTGCCTCTTAGTTTTTTGTTTTCATGACTTTTTTTTTGTGTGTGTGTGTGGGGGGGGGGGGGGGTTAAGTTGGTCTTTAGCTACTTTTAGCTTTGAGTTAACCTCTTGTGACATTTAAGTTTTAGCTAGACCTGATATTTTTACTTTTGTAGTTTTTAGCTGCACTTTGTATTGTTCAGCCATTTTTAGTTAGCCTTTTGCTTATTTGAGCTTTTTGCAATTGTGCTGCTTCTTTTAGCTTTCAGCTAGTCTTTTGATTCTTTTAGCTTATTGCTATCATTCTGGAATATTTAGTTAAATTGTTGTACTTTATACTTCTAGTTAGAGTTTTGCTTGTTTTAGCTTTAAAAACTCAGTTTAAGCTTCTTCAGCAGATTTCAGCAGTCATTCAGTTTATCTATCTAAAGTACAGATGGATTACTTTCATTACTTTTAGCCTATTTTAGCTGCTTCTTGTTACGCAACAGCTAAAGAAGAGTTTGATCTTCATTAGCACCCTAAAGATATATTTTATTAATTTACTGTCAGCAGTTTCACCACAAACGGCTCTGACAAACAAAATACATGATCCGAGAAGAAATGCTGCAACGTGTTGTAGCAACGTTTAGTGAAATCAGCAGATTCTGCAGCTCTCAGTCAGTTTTACTTTAAACCTGTCAATAAATCTGAGACAACATCTGAACAAACATATCTGCCTCGGGTTTTAATATTTAATCTGACGCCCAGGATCACTTTGCGCCAACATGTAGCAACATGTTCACCAATCAAAACACAAACATGTGCCGCTGTTTAAAATAGCTCTTAATTGAACTTTATCAAATAAAAGAGTTTAAAGTCTCCTCTTCGTGCAGCCGTGTGTCTCAACAGGAGATATGAACTCTTTTCACTAAAGCAAATAATTATAAGACTCCTTTGTCCCGTAAATCCCTTCATCATCCTCTACAATATAAAACTGAAGAAAATCCACCAAAAATATGAACTTTGGTTAGTTAATATCCTGATGCATGCTCAATAATCCAGGTAGAAAAATCTAAAAAAGTTTAATCTGGTCCTCTGGACATTCATTCATATAAGACTGAGCTGAACACAGCACCCCAGACTGAAGAAGTCTTCCGGATGAAAGACAAAACATTTCTACAGTTTTTTGTTTTGTTTTGTTTTTTTGAATGTCCAGAGTACCACATTTAACTTTTTTTTTTAGATTTTTCTACCTACCTAACTTTTTTAGAGTGGGTTAATTAAATTTTACACATCATGAAGTGAGAAAAAACAAAATTAAATAAGCAAAAACATACAGTATTAGAAGTACTGTTGCGTTTATTTAAGATTCAGTTCAAACTAACAAAAGTTGTAATGTTTCACCCACAAACTATTTGAATTTTTGGTGGGAAGACAATTTTTTATGACCTCTAAAGCAGAAATTTTAAAATTAATTTGTATATGAAATGGAAAAGGGGAGCTTTCGACAAACGAGGCTGTAGCTAGTTTTACGCATGAGAAATGGCACTTTTTGCACACACAAAAAAAAACACATTTAAATATATATATACTGTATATAGAGAAAAATCATAGATAATCATAATAATAATCAAGAAAATCATCCATAATTTCCAAAAGTTTAAAATAAAAATAGTTTGTGGAGAAATATTAGTCCCGTTCTGCATGGATGTTACATGTACTGAAGGTTATTTATACATTTTAGTTTCAGAAAATGTTTTAACTTGAGAAGAAATAAACACCGAGTAGTTTTACCCATAAAGAAACGTAACCTCCAGCACATACTACATCATTACCACATAATTAATAAATAATTACGGTGTGTACAGCGAGTTTTACTCCGCAGCAAAAACAAAAGACAAACTGCAGCTCTTCCTCAAAGTACAGAAAGCTCCGAGACACGAGAAGTCGTCGTTTTAAAAGCATCTTGAAAAGAGCAGCGGGTGGAGGCGCTTCACAGCTGAAGGCCACTTAATAATTTAGAAGTAGGGGGGAAACATGAATGGAAGGTCCTCAAATGATCTATTTTTGTGCCGGGTGACGATGTTTCTGAAAAACCTCTTTTCTCCTGACGTCAGGAAGTCTCGTTGTGAGGAGTTTCTCACATCACAGAGGAGGAACAAGTCCGAACAGGGAGGGGGAGATGAAGGTGAAGGAATCGGCGTTTGGTGAAAAATAATTAGGACTGAGGTCGATTTAATTAGAGGTCCAGGACTCTTTGAAGGAATGCATATCGCCCACCGTCTTTCAGACAAACTTGCTCCAAACTCTTGCAGAGATTCCAGCCTTTTATGTTTCTTATCACCTTTTTGCAGCTCCTGAGTGGCAGGGAGGAGTTTCTCCTCCTCAGCTGTGGCACATTCCTCTAAAGAGACACCTTGATGCATTTAAGGACCAAGGCTGCCAGAGGACGACGCCGAGACATCGTCTACTTATAGTATTCAGTGAGGGGCCAAAGTTTCTAATGTAATTTAAAAAAAATAAGATTAATCCTGTTTTCCTTGTGCTCCTCACGAATGTGAATCTGTTTCCTGTATCCTCCAAGTTTGTCACCTACCTTCATCCTTCAACCAGAGTTTCCCTTGGACCCATAATCCTAAAACCAGTCTTTTGCAACTGGAAAGATCTCTCACTTACCTCTACGTCCTGGTCCGACCTGCCGCTCTCCTACACCAACCTGTGAAACTCACCTACTATACTCCCCTTCCTGGAACCTAGAATCCTACCCTTCTCTCCAGGCCTGAAACCCCTACAACCTGAGTACAATTCAATTCAGTTTATTTATATAGCACCAAGTAGGCCTGTCGTGATAAATCAATTAACTGCAAGATAAATGAAAATTATCAACCTCATTTTCATTTATCAGCTTCATCGTTTCTTTGTCTCTCTCTTTCTACTGAAGACACTGGATGACAAAAGACTCAACTCCAGTGTTCTTCACTGACACCCCCCCCCCCCTTCTCTATTCTCTTTAAAATCTGTTTCAACCGTCCAAAATTGTGTTTTTGGATCATTAAAAGCAGCTAAGCTGAGAAGCTAAGCTACGAGTAAGCTAACAGGCCGATCTCGGGAAAAAACTCCGTCTTGTCAAAGCTCCAAAATTCACAGTTGAAACCTGTGCCTTCGTCTAAAAAGTTATTTTTCTCTGCAAAAAGAAGCTGAGAACTTGTTTACTGATTTTTTTTATTAAAAGCTTTGTGTGACAAATGTTATGCTAAAGAGCTCAAACCACACCGAGCGGCCGACATTTTGAGAACCTAAAAACAGGAATGAGAGACAACCCACGTCACGTCAAGGGGCCTCCCTCCCATTTAAAAAAAAAAGAAAGAGACGCATTGCTCACTCCCTCACTATCCATCCTTTGGTTCAAACAGTTTTATACTGCCATCCAGTGGTCAAAAAAGTATGACACAAAAATTAACCAACATTTCTTCTTAAATTTGACAATTACTAATTATTGTCAAATTTCAAACAATATTATCGTTTATCTCAATATTTTCTGAGACAATTAATTGCCCAGCAAAATTTGTTATCGTGACAGGCCTAGAGTCAAGTCACAACAGAAGTCGTCTCAGGCCACTGAACAGAAACATTCATATATATAAAATAATTTAATACTATTTATCTGAGGAGCAGACGCTTTGAGTTTAACTCCATCACAGAACTCTCATCTTGAGCAAGCATGAAGGCGACAGTGGAAAGGAAAAACTCCCTCATGAGGAAGAAACCTTTAGCAGAACCAGGCTCAGGACGAGCGGCCATCTGCTTACAAAGCCTTCCAGAAGATTCTCTAAGAAAATACTTACTGTTCTCGTTCTGAATCCACCAGTTTCCTCCAGAGTCCAAATATGGTAAATATTGTAAATCAATTTATTTTTATTTCTTACCTTCAGTCCCTTGAGTCTTCCTGGGTTTCCGTTAACTTTGAGAAAACGAACAACCCAAATGTGTCAACAGTTTCTGGCAAGATCCTGTGTGATCTGTTAGAACTCGGAGTACATGCTGGGGATCAAGATCAGCTACTACCACAACAAATTTTAGCTCAGTATCTATGAAAATGATCAAGTTAAAGCCATTTTTCTAATTCAAAAAGTCAGTTGGCTGAGGCGGCCATCCTGAATCAGGCTGACCTCGAAGATGAATCAGCTGAAGTTATGGTTCTAAATGAGATCTTAAGGGTGCAAGAGCTCCAAAAACTAAAATGTTGCAACATGTGTCTCGTCTAAATAAAACCTCTTTAGGGGACACGCAAAAGTCTGTCTCGTAACTACGTTTAGTAAAATCATCACTGACAAATTGCTTAAATTGTTTGTTACGTGAGTTTAAACACAGACCAAGTCAGCCGTGTCTTGGAGGCATCTTCCCCCTGCAACCTGAGCCTCTGCAGCTACGTGCTGAGAGGAAGAGCCTGTCAAGTACTTATTCAAAACAGAACAGATTAACGTTGAGATGTGTTGACTTTAACGTCATGAAAATTAACTTTAAACCTCTCTGAGCTGAGAGGAAAAAAGTAGATGATCATTTCTATGATTCACTGAGTCCTTTGCAATATTGATGCTGTGCTCACTGATGCAACGACTATAATACTTTAAAGTATTGTAGATGTCAATAAGTGGAGTTTGTAGCCAAAGCTTTTTTCTTAAAAAATATTAAAATCTCATCTCATTCCTGTGGACTCAGGAGGCGGTCTTGGTTCATAAGATGAGTGTCTCGTTACGCATCTAGTTGTTGATGTACTTTAATAATTGGTTTAATTAAAAGTTCATCCAGTGGTTTATGATTTATTTTGGTAACAGCCAAACACAGGCAAGTAAAAACATCTGTATCTGCCTGAGAGAAATACTCTGCAGAAGCACTTTGTGACAGCCAGAGTCAGAAATCCTGGAGTGTTCCTGAAGTTTGGGTTTCAGTCAACGCTTCCTGCCTCCTCTGCTGATGACAGGTGACCCCACCTGTCCAGAATTTCTTAGCAGGAAGAAAAAAAGCTGACTCTGACATTCTGTCTCATGTGTCTTTAAGTGAAGTCTGGTCCCTGCTGTCAGTTTTTCCTCCATCCACCCTCCACTTCACCTCTCCTTCTTTCCCCTTCATTTATTTCCAATTTCAGTTTTTTCAGGAATTTTATTTTTTGTGCCTTTTAGTCCAATCTTGCAGCATTGAAATGTGCCTGTGGCGAAGATCTCATCCTGTGGGAACGAAGGGACATGAGGTCTTATCACATGGGGGCTTTGAAGCCCCTCAGGTGAAGGAACACATCAGCATGAACGCCAGCCGAAGGTGGCCTGGTCACCACACAAGAATTATCACGACAGCTTGTCTGCTAATCCAACAACAGTCCATGGAAAAGGCTGTTTCTGCTAATATACATATTGAGACGAACAGCAGTCGGATCCTATTAGTGCTTTATATCACACTTCAGCAGCAAACCCAATGGGGGAAACGAATATCGAGCGTATTACCCATCAGCACAGTGGAAGTCAGAGATAGGCTCTTTTGTGTAGTCGCCTTGAATGCAATCTCTTTTTTTAATGTGAGCTTGAAATGAACCTTTTTATCCCCCTAACAGTTAGCCTCATTAAAACTCAAGTTGTGACGCATGTCAGGCAGCTTGCAGCCATCAGACAGAGTGCTGAGATAGTTTTATTTATTCTTACGGTGACTGGAAATGTTCTACTAAACTATTTTCTTATGAAATATGTGATGAATGGTTATATAGTTTTACAGAAGAAAAAGTATGAGAAGTCTATTGAGATGTTTATAAAGTTTAAAAGAAAATTTAAAAAAATAACGTGCTTGCAGTGACTTTACTAATAGATTTTATTTTTATTTAATGAATGCAGACATTCCATTTGGACCTTAAGACTTGAAAAATGTATATTTATTATGAAAACTAAAGAATTACGACCTTAACGTGGTGGGGGGATTTGAGTACCCCATAATCCTGAGGGTTTCTATCCAGTAGGGTCTCCCACGGTAAACTGGGAATGGTCAGACCATCAGTTTGAAGACCCTAATGCAGGACAACCACAAAAACAGGTTTTCTCAACTGGAACGGAAAGGTGCAGGGGTCGTTTGTAAGGGTCGTCCCTTTCCTGTCAAACCAAACTAGGAGCTGAGTTTAGTTGGGCCATGTATAAGACTGAGCTGAATACTCAGACTGAAGAAGTCTTTTGGATGAAAGACGAAACGTTTCTACAATTTTTTTTGTTTTGTTTTATTTTTTTGAATGCTCAGAGGACCAGATTTAACTTTTTTTTTTTAGATTTTTCTACCTGGATTATTGAGCATGCGTCAGGATAGGAGCCGAGTTCATTTTCTTGGCACAAAGTCGAGCTCGGTCGGGTGTGGGTTGGACTCCACCAAGACTTGCTTTTTTCTCTGATCCTGTTTGTGGTGTTCATGGACAAGATTTCAAGGTGCAGTTGTAGAGAGGAGGGCGTTTGGTTTGGTCATGGTCTCATTTCTGCTTGTTGCAGATGATGTGGTTCAGTTGACTTCAACGTGCGCTGAGGTGGCTTGTAGCTGAGTGCAAAATGGCTGCGATGACTGTCTCAACAGAGTACAGCTGGAATGCCTCCCTTGGTTTGGGGATGAGACTTTGCCTCGTGCTGAAGAGTTCAAGTATCTTGGATACTTGTACAGGAGTGATGGATCGATGGATTGGAGTCTTATCACCAGTAATGAGGGCGTTGCTTCGATCACTAGTGGTGAATAAAGAGTTAAGTCGAAAAGCAAAGCTCTGGATTTAATGGTTTGTCTACGTTTGGATCTCTCATTCATTCAACCTTTATTTATACAGGCTGAATGAATGAGGGATCCAATGCCAGTCCACAAGCCAGAGAAGATATGAAATCCTTCCATGACGAGCTGGAGAGTGTCGCTGGGGAGAGGGAGGTCTGGGTTTCTCTCCTGGACCTGTTGTCAGCTGGAGATGAACTACCAGGAGGAAACCTCTCATGGAAAAAGGCAGTACAGACAAAAAGAAAACCACAAGAGACGGGCAGTATACACACCTGAGGCGGTAACACTTTAATTAAACAAACAAATTAAAATGGTGACTGTAAGTATAGTTTATCTACACAATTTTCAAGTTTTAACAATGTATCCATATTTTAAAAATCCCCAATTGATAAATTAATAAAAGTTTGCTGAAACTACTCAAACTGAGCTGCTTCTTCTTCTTCTTCTTCTTCTCCAGGTACATTAATACTGTTTAGATTTCACACTAAGTTAAGCGTTAACTCTCACTAATGAGAATAAACCATCCGTGTGTTAAACTACCCGGAACCAGAACTCGTGATGTTGTCAAACTTTGGAGGTCACATGTGACTGAGCAGAACTGGCCGTCCAATTTAAAGTGCTTAGAGTTGTTCCGAATGGCCACACAGGAAGGCTGAGGATAAAGGTCTGCAGCCAGTTCTGTAAATAAAATATGGCGTGGTAAAATAACTTGTGTTTATGGCTGTGACTTTAGCTTTAACATAAAGTAGAGGGGCATAAGAGAGTGGACAATAACAGTCAGTAAAGCCTTTGAGCACCTTAAGCCCAGAGGACATGAACCCTGTTTCTGGTACTATCCAGACACTAACTTTATCTTCTTAAAAAAAAACAAAGTTTATGACAGTGCTGATAGAATGTTTCATTATCACATTTAATACTAATATGATAACAATAAATTATCTGGTTTATTTATCTATTTATTCTTTTTTTTTTCATTTAAAAGAAAAAAACTAACAGAAGATATTTTTGTTTAAAGCACTGCAGAGAAATTACGGTGCGTAGAGATAAAGTTATTTTCACCAATAAGACTTTACAGCTATAAAACTAGGCATGTCCGGTGGTTGCTTTTTTAAATCTAAGCATTAAAAATCCAACACTGGCTTTGCATGTAGCGTTTATACGACACCAACAATAGTTGTGATTTTCTTTAAACCTTATTTATAAAAAAAAAAAAACATGCTTTTACATTTTAAATTTTGCAGGTTTCTGTTCAACTGAAGCTGGAGTTGCATTTTCCTTTCATTTGGAACTGAATCAGTTAAATATAAACCGTGAGCGAATGTTGTCAGGATTTAACAACAAACAGATTCATCACAGAGGAAAGACTGAGGTTGACGCACAGCAACTTTGCATTTAGCATTAAAAAAATAGTTGACGATAAAGAGAATCTACCAAATGAGCTACAACATGCTGCGACAATAACAGCCTAATGAAAGGCCTAGCATTCATCGAAGGAATGATTGAACAATACAATTTTAAACAAAGATCAGGGTTACCCCAGTTTACTTGCCTTGGCAGGAGATCATATCTTCCGTGAGTTTTGTCGATGGGGGGGTAAATATATCTGTTGTGCACTGTTTGTACCAGTTTTGGAGCGGGGTAGAGGATACGGCTTAGAGAGAAACAGAGCACCCTCTGTAGCTTGTTAGCAGTGTGTCTGTATTGTGCACCGCTAGCTTAGCGCTACATCAGTGTCAGGGCACCCTGCTTGTTATAATGGTAGATAAAACAATGAAGATCATCTTTGTATGTTAATAAAATAAAAATAATAAACAAAGTTTTTGACCATTTTGGTCAATTCCTAAAATATACACATCAGTTGCATTACCGTGAGCTCAAATTATGTGTGCAAGACGACTCAGCAACTACCACAAATAATTTTAACTCCTTAACAGTAAAACTGACTGCGTTTTAGACATCGTTATGTTGTTCGAGGTCAGTTAGCTGTGGCAGCCATCTTGAATCAGGTTGACCAAAAAAGTTAAAAGCAATGGTAGACGTACTTCTAATGATTAACTTCTAAAAGTTACTTTAAAATCCATGGAGCATTTTGCTAACAGAAAGACAAACGCACGGGTCTTTGTGGTGGTATAAAGTTCAAAAGGTTCGTTGCCACAAAGTGAACAGCGACCACGTCTTCAACTTCCTATGAACACCCAGATTCTGACGAGAGCAAGATCTTTAAATGACCTAAAAGTGGTGTTCTAACTCGTCTGCTTACTTGCAGACAGTCCACGTTCTTCTGAACCCAACCTCCTGACGAGGAGCTTCAGACAAACATCTTGATCTTTGCATCTCGTCAGGAGAAACCAAAGCAAAATGTTTCTCTTTGATCGACAGGGTTTCCTTTAAGAACGCATCGGTGACCGACTTCAGCTACACCAAAAAATAAATAAATGTCAGGGAATAAAATTCAATAAAGAAATCTCCATAAAATGCACCATGAGGAAAAATCAAAGCTTAAACAGAATATTTAATTACGTGTTATCACGACGTGCAAAAAGCAGATTCTGTAAATCAGATTCAGAGTAATTATTAAATTAGGACAAATCTCCTGCAGACCAGCTTCAGCTTGCTGCTCTGTTATTTATTTATTTTTATTTTGAGGAAGGGGAAATGCCTGATTAATCGCCCAGGAAATATAAGACTCTGATCAGACAAATTTCAGCTGGTTGTGTGAGCTTCCTAACAAATTCCCCCATATGGTTCCTGTCAAAAGATTTCAACGTTGCTGCAAAGCAGAGCGTACTCTCTGCATCTTCCCGGCCATCTGTGAATTCAGATTTCTCTTCCTTGTCAATCAAACAACTGTACAGAAGCAGCGTGTTTCTGTCTGCGTGGACTCACAGAAATACAAGAAACAAACACCGTCTCTGAGGACAACAGCGCTATAAGATGGAGACTCGTGTCTTACAAATAAAAAGCAGTGTTCTCTTTATTGACAAAGGCTTCTCTGAAAACGTCACTACATGTAGATGACTAATGAAAAATCAAGTGCTAATGAGTTTTATCTGGTAAGGTTGGGCTTCCTAAAGCATTGCTTTCCCTGAAGCTAATAAAGAAAAGCCCTGCAGAGGACAGGTGGTCCAAAACAATAAATAAATAAATACTTCAGAACATAAAATATGGAGCTACAGCTTCTTTTCTTTATTTTTTCATTCAACCTTTATTTATACGGGCTAGCCTCATTGAGTCACGGGGACTCGTTTACAAGCGGGACCTGTTCCAGACAGAACATATAAAAGTACAAACAACAAAACAGCAATAAACTACAGTTGCTGACTCAAATATCTGTTTAGTTCTAATCTGTACGTAACAAACACAAAAAGGCGTGAAATACAAATAAACTGAGCACAGAACAAGTGTAAACAAAAGCAATGAAAGTGGCGTCCCTTGAAGGAATGCACATCACCCGCCACCTTGCGTGCCAAAGTTTTAAACTAATATTTTATGTGATCTGTTAGCAATCAGAGTATGTAAGAGAAACAACTCTCAGCCACTACCACGCCTAGCTTTAGCCTAACAGCTGTAAAAAATCACAAGCTAATAGCTAGTCCTAGCTAAGGCAAGACCAACGTGGATTACTGGCGTCTTTCAACTCGTCTCAAAAATGTCCTTCATGCAATGACCAGAGTCAAACCATTTCTCCAAACATCCTCAAAGAGATATCTGCAACAGGTAAGGTATTGATTTTTCATAACCTATCAATAGAATCAAAAGATTGAAACTATCACTTTTATTGTAACTAGCAGCAAAGACTTTACGGTAAACGAAGGAAAGTACAAGGACTATAAAAACTGGGTGAAGAGAAAAATACACAACATACGGTTCAATCAAGTAAACCAGATGTGAAGGAACAGGCTTTTCAAAGTAAAACAGGAAGTGAAGTTGACTAGAACACCAAATATAAACAAAATTACAAGCTAACTATAAAACGGGAGTTTTAAATTATTGAAAGTATTGTTCCTTGAAGTGATGCATAACACCCGCCGCCTTGCTTGTGCCAGAGTACATGTTGAGTATGACTCTCTGCTACTGCCAGACGTAGTTTTATCTCAATGCCTTTAAAAATAACTGAGCTATTATAAGCATGTATATTTAACCTACATCTAATAATTACTTACTGAGAGTTTCAGTTACATCTGTCCTGAGGTTTATTAGATCTTTTGCTAATTGATAGGTAAATGAACACACACAAGCAATTATATGATCGCCAAGCAAATGGTCTTACTTAGGGGTGTTCCATGCTGGGCCTTGAGTGCCACTATCCTGCATGTTTTACTCGTTTCCCTGCAGTGATCGGATCTCCTCATGTTCTGCAGAAGTCTGTCAGTCATTCATTCATACCAGGTGTGTTGGAGTAGAAAACATCTAAAGAAGGGCTCTTCAACTAAACTGCTTAGGGGGCCAGTTACTGAAAGTCAGCAGCTCAGTGGTCAAACATCCATTAAAGTCATTATGTAAAGAAACCAAGTACTAAAATGATCTGTTACCTTTTAAATTGCATTAAAAGTAGTTGTATATATTATGAAACAATATTAAAAATGAAAGTGACACACTGCACCTCCTATTAACATAAATATTATTCTGTTTTCTCTGACTTTTCAAAATAAAACAAGAACCAGTTCTCATTTACAACGATGGCTGCTCAGACCAGTTCTTCCTCAAACGCTTCATAAACCACAGGTGAGGTGTCCACGTCTACGCCGGTGTGAGCGTTTAGCAGAGCCAAAAGAGGCGGAACATAACTCAGCTGGGCTGAAAGAGAGCACGATGCGTGTCCAACGTCTCCTTTGTGTCGTTGTCTGAGGTTGTTCCCAGTACGTATAAGGGGGAAAGCACTGATTGGTTAAGTAGGAGTATCCTCAATGAAGAATGTAGTTTCAGGGTTACACCTGGCCTGGCACTGTGTTACGAAAGTCGATGCTTTCGGTGGAGAGTTCATAAAGTGCACTTCTGTAAACGTGTCAAAATTTTGAAAATTGAGATGGGCACTTAACAGGATTGGTTCTCTGACTGAAATATTTGTCGTGTCAAAATTTTAAAAGGTCTCTGAGTTTTTTTTTTTTTTTTCAGATTTATTATTATCATTAATGAACTTATCAGCAGGCCAGACTTAAGTCAAGCGCGGGCCACTTCCGGCCCGTGGGCCGCCTGTTGAATAGCCCTGATCTGAAGCATGCAGGGCTGTGGTTCTGGAGGACCAGGACTGGACAGCCCTGGTCTCGCTGAATGAAACCCCAGAAAAGGTGAAATTTGATTAAATTTTTGTAGCCTTTTCTCATGAGCAGAAATTGAAAACAATATATATTTTTTTAAAAGAGCAGAGTTACTGTTACAATCTGAACATCAACTTTAATCAGATCAAGAGATTATTTTCTGGAGAAAGAAATAGGAAGTATAAAGAGGCCTGAAGGCTTCGACTATAAACTGCGAATGTCTCGTTTCCTCATTTGTTCCTCTCTGCCCACCAGTCCAGCGGATGGAGGATGTTCCACTTTGAACTCCAGTAGGGTCTGGTTTGTTTTCCAGACGGTGTTCAAACATGCTCGGATGTCCCACCTGTTTTCCTGCCTTCTCCTTTTCACCCACAAGCCCCCCTCCTCCTCTTCCTCCTTTCCCTTCTCCTCCCTCCTAAACACCGACTGAACTTTTAGAAATTACCCCCTCCTTCAAAGTCAGGGGAAAGGTAAGCCGGATGTGTTCTTGTGTGCGTTTACACGACTGCAGGTATGTTCTGAACTTCACTGTAATTATCCCGATGACACGGCAGGAAAGGAGTTCCTCGTTATTCGGCCTGGGAACCACAGCTCTGCCTCTGAGAGCCATGTTTCAGGCGTTTTAACAGATTGCCAGTTGCTGCCCGACACAAGCAGTGTTTTTCTAAAGTGCAAGGCGGCAGATTTAATTCCTTTCCCCCCCTCATGTTTGAACGATAAAAGAGACATTTTCTCGAGCACAAAGTGCAACCTGTGCCGGTGATGAAAGGGCTTCACGTATGTATCTCATCACAGCAACAGCTGCTGGTATCAGAAAACTCACCAACAAAGAACCAGACGAGAAACATTTGACCAACCTGTCAGAGACGCCTCAGAGGGTTTTCTAACGTCTTTAATCCCAACCAGCAGATCATGGATCAATGCAAACCTGATCAGCTTTCTCATATCGACAGGTATCACAAAGACTGTCCACGCATTTATCTTTCTAAATACATCAAACTTCAATAAGTAGAGGCAGACAAACAAGAGAGGTTTGTCAATTTATGAGTTTGATTTATGACGCTTAAACAATCCACATCACAACACTGATTTCAGAAGAACGGCAGCGGCCAATTAAAAAATAAAACTATCCATCTATTATTTTTCTTTACCTGCTTGTTGCTGTTCAGGGTCACGGGGAGCTACAACCTATGTCCAGCAGTGATTGGACCAGTCATCAGTCCATCACGGGCAGGGCATCAACATGTCCTTCCACTTCTATGCCGATGACTGTCAAATTTACTTCCCCCTAAGAAACAATGGTACATGCTCTATTCAACCGCTGCTCGACTGCCTGGCTGACATCAGGGACTGGATGGCTTTAAATTTCTTAAGTTTCAATGAAAAGAAGTCTGAAGTCATGTTGTTCCCTTCCAACGACACGATCACAAACCACTGCATCGACCTTTCCGCTCTAACCCTGTCAGAAAAACAAAGAGTCACTAATCTGGGCGTGATAATGGACCCTTCCCTGAAACTTAACAATCATGTAAACATGATTGTTAAATCATGTTTCTTCCAACTGAGGCGGCTGTCTAAACTGAAGCCCATATTGTCCTAAAAGAACCTGGAGACAGTAATACATGCATTCATTACATCTAGGCTTGATTACTGCAATTCGCTCCTGTTTGGTATCAGTCAGACCTCCATTGCACGACTACAACTGGTCCAGAATGCAGCAGCACGATTTTTAACCAGTACAGGCAAAAGAGAGCACATTACACCAGTTTTGGCCTCACTGCACTGGTTACCGGTTCACCTTCGAATCCAGTTCAAAATACTCATGTTTGTCTACCACAAACTAAACAACAGGGTCCCCCCCCCCCCCCCCCCCCCCATCTCTCTGATTTGCTACAACCGTATGTCCCACCACGCTCCCTGAGGTCAGCAGACCAGTTGCTCCTCACAGTTCCAGGAACTCGTCTTAAGCGCAGAGGGGATAGGGCCTTCTCTGTAGCAGGACCAAAACTTTGGAACGAGTTGCCTCTGCTTGTCAGACAGGCCCCCTCCCTCTCGGTTTTCAAGTCCCGTTTAAAAACTCACTACTATTCAGTAGCTTTCAACACAAGATGATCTGTGTTTTGAACCTGTACGCTCCACACTGGTTTGTCGTCATTATCTGCATCGTTTTTTATGTCTATATTCTGATTTACCTCATTTTGTATTTTGCTTTGTGTGTTACCTGTTGTTCTGTCTGTACAGCACTTTGGTTGGCCTTGTAGCTGTTTTAAGTGCTTTATAAATAAAGTGGTATGGTATGGTATGGTATGGTATGGTATGGTATGGTATGGTATGGTATGGTATGGTATCACAGGGCCAGAAAAATACAGACCAACCATGCAGTCCTATAGTGACATTTTTTAACTTCTGGTTATAAAAAAAAAAAAAAAGACTTGATAATAAGAAGCAAGGATGCAAGAACAGCGGCCTCAACAGCTACGCATTATATTATGTTTATCAATGTATGACTTGTTTGAATATTTCATAATATTCTGTTAAAAATGTAGATTTTAATGCATCACTTCTTGTTTTTCAGCCCACGGTGCATTCCCAGCTCCAACTTCAGGAACCTCTGATTTAGCCTAGCCTGGATGGTTTTGAACTCTGGGAGGAAACCAGAGTCCCGGGAGAAGACCCACACCAGCGTGGGGGAACGTGTAAACTTCTTATAGAAAGGCCCCAAGCATGAGGCAAATCTGTTAAGCTGCAGAGCTAACTACGGTAACTACTGCACCCAAGACGAACTAAACCCCAAGAAGCCAACATACAATTACAAATCGGTCGTTGTTACTCACTTTAACTCAAGTAAAATGTATTTAGCTTGTTTTAACACAGACAGCGCAGGTTTGTCTTACAAGTACAATATTTTCAGGCTTCTAGCGAACTGATTTTGTCCAAACGCTAAAATGTCAGTCCAATACCATCATCCTGTCCTGACGGCTTTAGTGGCTTTGACAAACTAAGGCCTGGTCTTACACAACAGGATGTTAACAACATGTAGTAAAGAAATCATGTTATAAGTTTTTAAACAACAATATTTGAGTGAATGTTTCTAAAGCCTTCTCGTCCATTTACTTCTATACGTTCTTCGGCACGTTCACTGATTCAACAACTCGTGGATCAAAACGTTCGGCTCGTTCAGGACATTCCTGCTCTGACTTTTGGTTTTTGAGCAATTTTAGCTTTTTGAAATATTGAGCTTTTTCAATCATGTTTCCTCATTGAAAATGAGCAGAGCTCTATTCACATCCTTCAAATCTTTAGCTGTTTACAACCTTTTACTCCTCGTTTCAGTTTTTGTCTGGTTCAGCTCCTTTCAGCTAATTTTAGCTTCCTTCAGCATTTTTTTCCTCATTTCAACTTTAATCAGCATTTTTCAGCTATTTTTCCGCTCCTTTCAGCTTATTTCTGCCAAATTCAACTTTTTTCTGCTTTTCAGTAAACTTTTTATATTTTTGGGCTAATTTCAGCATTTTTTTCTATTGTTTTTTGACGATTTTCCAACTTTTGTGATTCTTTCAAATGATTACAACTTATGCTACTTTTCAGACTCATTTGGATAATTTTAGCTTTTTTTACAAATTACTGCTTTATTGCTAATTTTAGCTTTTTTTATATATATATTTTAAACTTTTTTCTGCATTTTTGTGTAATTTTTCTGCTTTATCTTCTCGCAGCTTCATCTTTCCAATTTTCAGCTACTGATGTATTTCAACTTAGCTTTAGCTTTTTAAGCAGTTTTCAGCTAAATCCTTCAGCAGTTAGCATTCAGACTGCATTTGTGAAGGAAATGTACATTTTTCTAGTCTCTATAACGATGCTAATTGCCATCGGTGTGGGTGGGGGGTGAGATCAATCTAAAGATAAATTTGCTTCCGTGAACGGAGCATCTCAAACAATTTAAATCTCTACATTCTTCAGTGTTAAATTAAAAAGATCCCTGGATATAAAGCAAGGAATATTATTTTATGTATAGGTTTTTATTTGTGTCTCTCTCATTAGGGACAAAGTTAGTTAATCATCTTTACTGCCTAAAACCATTTGGTCGTTTGTTAAATTCAGCATAAAATCAACTTTATGAGAGAAGTTTATGTAGATGGGGAGTGGTTCAGGAGAATAATAATGATAAACATTTCACTGAACAAAGCAAAAAATGTAAAAATAAAGAAAAGCGGCTTTTATTTCCTAGCAGCCCCCCTCAGTTCATTTGCTAAAAAATGTTTTTTAAATACCGAGAGGCTCTGAAAATGTTCTCCGAGGAATTCACTGCTGTGAGAAATCTGCACACTTTGTAAATAAATCACACAAGTTATAAAACTATTCATGTATTTTATTTAAAGTACTCTTTATGCCATTATTCAAATTTAAATTTAATGCTGACATGAAAGGAGCAACAAAATGGAATTGTCTCATTGAGCCCTTACTGGACCGTGTTTTTTAATAAACCGGACAAAAATGTTCCCTCTTTAAAGAGCCGGACTCGACCTGCACGGTCCTCTGGAGGAGGAAGCGAGTCAGGCGTGACTGAGACCAGACTCTGAAGCCTTGGACTCACTGTGCACAACGTTAGGTTGATAATATGCCTCTGTGGCGTATGACGCAAGTCAAAACTCTCTTTGCGTTTTTAAAGTGCATAAAGTACATGTGAGTAGAAGCTTCCCGTGCAGAGGAACAAGAGCAGCTTTCATCTCTGCTGGTCTCAAATCCAAACATGATGACTTTTAACAGTGAAACGAATCTGAAGCGAGGAATGAGTTTCCAGCAGAGCGGCTGAAGGAACAGAAAATTAAAGCACATCTCAGAGGAAGACAAAATAAAACAAAGCGTTCACCAAAGCTCAGAAACTTCAGCCTAACCTTCAACAGGCGGAGCAGCGGGAGCCTGACGCAGCAGCATCCACTCTCATCACCATTATCATCCACAAAGTCAGTATCCGGCTTGCATTATAGATGAGACATCTTCTCAGAGGAAGTGCAGCAATCCCTGCTCATAGTTTGTACTCCCTTTACCACCTATCTGTGCACATAGACACCTAACAGCTTCATCTGTCACTCACCGGCTGACGTCCCTCATAAATAACACATGAACACACGCCCATCAGGCTTTAACCAAAATCTGCACGCAGACGTGGTGGAAATCTTAACCAGCGGTTACACAGCACAGGAAGTGTCGAAGCACCTACCGCATGGAGCGCTCCACCGTAGAAACAAGCTCCTGGAACGACAGGAAGGAAACACCGTTAGAGGCCATAATTTCAGTCGTGACATTAATCTGATTTTGTCCGATTCGGCGTCTTTCTTTTGCGTTTAATGTTAGGAATTATTCCTTGTTTGTTTATTTTTGGTGTTTTGTGGTTGAGTTATGTTGCTCTGTGTTCATTTATCCAGTACTTTTCCCACAGTCGGCCTCTGCTCCTCCCACTCACACCTGTTCCCCATTGCTATCAGTCTCAGCTGCAGCCACTCACCTCATCAGTCCCAGCATTCTAGTTCCCTCAGCCTGGCATTCTGTTTACTTCATACCGGTCCTCCTCCATGTTCTCCAGTTGTTTTGTAAATAGTAGCTGCCACGTTGGCCTTTTGTTTTTTGTGAATAAATCCAAAGTTTTTACTCGAGCTCATCGTGTTCAGCCTGCATTCCTGGGTCGTATGCCTATGAACTGTCACAATTATGATTGCAGCAGATGGTCTGGTCAAACAAACAAAAAAAAAAAACAAGGAAAGAATGTACTATCTTCAACCTGTGAGAGGAGTTTGTCTAAGCAGTTTGTGTTTCTGAGAGCTGTCAATACCTAACCACAACCCAAACGTCTCAGGTGGATAAACAGGCTCTGAAGCCTAGTGGATTATTAGCTCAAAAACACATCCTTCTTGATTTAACGATCAATTTATGTCAAATCGTTAAGCTTTTTATCACATAAACAACAGAGGATGTTATTGTGTGAATGTGTAGTGGTTATAAAATTGTTTTAGTAAAAAAAAAAAAAAAAGGGTAAAAAAAACCATTAAGAAAAATACTATTGTTTTGTATTATTTGGCTAAAATTGTGTTTGGTTCATGGTAATATTTGGGAAATGTAAATTAAAAAAAAAAAAACACCATAATCAATTCCTCATTTGAAGAAAAATTCACGAGAATAAGATGCACTGTGATTGCTGATCTAAATATCTGTGATCGTTTTTTCTGGTCTTGCAGTTCAAGGGTTACAGAATGATGCAGTAGAATAATAATACATCTTAAATACATTTTTTAACGGTACTTTTCTGAATATAATTGTTTATAGACTTATACAATTTCAAAGTTTATGTTTTGAGAGTTTTATTTACTGATCGTGTCTCTGTTAGTTATGTCTAAACTAGCACAGGTGAAATGTGTTGCTTCTGCTCGACCATTACAACAATGGACGTGACAGAAGTAACACTGTGTCTTTGTTCACCTTTCCCCTTTACAGGTAAAATCTCTGACTGTTACGAGTTTGATAACTATATTTAGTCACAGAGTTTAGAAAACAAAATGTCTGCAGAAACCTTAACAGCTGGAGTAAATGTGGCTTTGACAAGAGTTTTACTCAACATGGTTTTCTTGCCAACTGTGTCCCGTGGCACAGATGCTGCCATGCAGGTATACACACAAAGTTTTTGTGCAATGTTCAGGACTCAGGGAAGATATTTTGTGGTTCAAATGTTAATATCTGTAATTTTGTAAGACATCAGTCCAGTTAGATATGTATGATGCATAGATAATTTGTTTATGTTTTCATAATGTTACATGTAAGGTTTATATATGACGCTGTAGTTGTGTAGCCTGCTGCTCATGCTGAAGATATATACGAAGTCTTGATTTGTGTTGGCACAAAGACATCTTGAGCAATTAATGCTGTGTGGTTCAATGTTTAGTTTTGTAACTGAATTACATTTTTTATGTGACAATGTTATACTGAAAACTGTTCTTGAAACATTACAACACTGAACGTGACAGAAGTAACACTGTGTCTTAGTTCACCTTTCCCTTTACAGGGATATAACAAATGCTCGGTGTTTACGTTGTTGTTTTCCTGTTGACAGTTTCTTCTGTGTTTATTTTGGACTGTAGCCGCTCATACGTCAAACCGTTCAGCTAATTCAGGACGCCATGGCTATGAATTTTGTTCTGTGTAACTTTTATACTTTTTAAAAATATTTATCTGATGTGAAGTGAAAGCTGAAGGACTTTATGGACAGGGGTTGATGAGGGAAGAGGAGACACCTGGGCAAAATGACAACAGAGAACAGGTGAGAGGGAGCAGAAATGACAGAAAGTAAACTGATGGCACAAATTATACTGGGGGGGAGGGGGAGGGGGAACTGAAACACCAAGGAAATAACTTTAAAATAAATAAAATCAAAACAACCGCTGATTTTTTTGCATGCAACACTGCTAAGAAAATCAATCTAATGATCGTTAAACTATTTTTTCTCTCATCTTGTTCTGCAGAAAGCTATGTGCAACAGGTAAGATGTTAATTGTTCAAATTTTCCCTCTTCAAAGGTGTTGAACTGCACTTAAAGGTGAGCTGAGAGGGGTGTTTCTATGCTAGTTACATCTAATAAGTATTTTGCTAACAGAAGCTAATCAAGTTTGTGTATTTCTTTACATAAACCTACAACGATTTAGGAAAACAGAGATCTTAAACTGTAAATACTCTCAAACTATTTGCTACAACTGCTTCCACCTGGACACCTGATAAATCTCTTTCCACCCAATTAAGGAATTATGTTTGTTTACATTCAGTTCAGTGGGAAAGCTGACCATTAGACAGGGCGATGATCAGCTCGGCGCGGTCTGAGGTGAAGAAAACAGAAAGCAGGCGTTTGGAGCTTCAGCAGCTTAACAACAAGAGACGAGAGAACCGTGAGCCGCCTCGAGGGAAAGTAGACCCAGAGGTAAACATTCATCATATCGCTGAAAGAAGTGGGGAAACAAGAGTTACAGTTTTGTTCTCATAAAAGATGCCTGGAAGTAAATTTGTTTGTGGTGCTGCTGCTTCATGATTTAACATCTTTATGAGCTCGGATGGCAGAAAGAGTTCTCCACAAAATACATAACCTGGCAGAGTAATCTGTTCAGGAAAAATCCCACAGGTGAGGTTCACGCTGCACCTCCGCCTGGGAGGAAAACCGTTTAAAACAATAAATAACAGCTCAGGTTGTAAACCATTACTGACATGTATGAGATGAACGGATCCATCACATGTTGCAGGAGTCATTTCATCCAAGTATTTCATACGATCGAGATTAAAACTATAAAAATCTATTTTATTAAAGTTTGAATTGTGTTTACTGTGGAAGGCACAAGGAGGTGCTTTTTATTTTAGGTTTTTAAGCTTTCAATTTGAATGGAATGACAAAAAATGGATGATTTGTTTTTACAAGCAAAATAAAAAAGGACTCGTCTTTTGAACAGTTAATATCTTACCTGCTCCAGATAGCTCTTTGAATGCCAACCTGTAACATTTTAAAGCCGTTCACGCAAATGCTTTTTGTTTTGTTTAAACCTTTACGTCGCCAACAATTTAGCATTAACTGGTATTCTGGCAAAATATAAATAAATAAATAAGTATGTACCAGAAGTGCTACAGCTAGCTGCTGCTGCTATTTCCTCAGGCAAATTACCACAGAATTTTACGTAAATAACCACGTAAGATAAAAATAACATTGATGTAAAGGTTTGTAAACTGGCGCTGGTAGCAAACACAAGATCTTAAGGTGCAGTAATCTCCTTGGTCTTAGATCAGCTCTGACTAGCCACTGGCTCATCAGTCCAGTCAGAATTAAACTATTTCACCAAACTCAAGTCATTCAATCAATCGGACTTTAGTCAGAAAGCACCTTTCATACAGAAAATGTAACCTAAAGCTCTTTAAAGCAGCAATAAGTTGCAAAAGATTCAAACAATGATAAGATGTGACGACTGAAGAAACCGAGGAAACGCCAAAGATCAGTCTTAACGTATAAAATATAAAAACTGCCTATCAACAAAATATCTAAAATTTGTCATTTAGCTAAAACTACAATATAACAGATATATAAAAACAAAAAAGTAAATTTTAATTAAAATAAAAACTTTTTTATTAGTATAAAACTAGTTAAGTTACGCTTAAATGTATTTCATTTATGAATCAGATTAGAGTCAGGATGAAACTAACAACGCGACGGCCATAATAAGTTCCAACTTTAAGAGAAATTATTCAAAGAGCCATCTGCAACAGGTAAGATATTAACTCTTCATAACCTCCACTTCCAAAAATCTGGACTCTCTCATTCACGGCAGCTCAGTTTTCCAGTCTGGAGATTTTCTAACAGAATTATATTTAACCCTCCTGCTCCCCTGGGGTCAAAATGATCCAAAGGGCCTCAGTCTTAACACTGAGGTCATTTGACCCCAGGGGAGCAGGAGGGTTAAAGAGTTTGTTCTCACTTTAAAAGAAGATGCAGAAATGTGAGATAAGAAAACACAAATTTAGGATTTAAAATGAGGCCTTTTTTCTTTAAATTTACTGAAATATAAGATTTTAAATTAATTGTCCTTGTCATCGAGCCTCAGTTGTCTCCTCAGCTCGATACTTACGGTCTAAGTTTCAACGTCTCGGCTGCACGCTGATTTGAAAAGAACACTCGTCAAATGTAGTTTCACTAAAAACACGTTTACAAGTTTTACCACAGTGTTCCTTCACGACACTGTAAATAAATAAAAGTGTTTCAGGATTTTAAATTGCCACTTCAAACGTTAAACTTCTGGTTCGATATTTCTTTGAAGTCGGACAATTTTGGCACACAGTCGGTCAGAAATGGACCTCTCATTTTTGCCTTTAAAATATCAGAACTTCAGCAAACACATTTATGTTTCTCTGTTGAGACACCCGGGAAGATTTTAGTTAAAACAATAAATAATTTTACTTCTTATCACTCGCCACTGAAGGTGGAAGGCGGTAACGATTTTGCCTCTTTGTTTGTCGGTAAAGTTAGCAAAAATATCTCCTGAATCGATGAACGAATTCTAATGAAACTTTAGACAGTTAATCACCGGGTTGACGTTTACAACTCGAGTCAATCCAGTTCAAGATGGCCGCCACAGCAAAGTATTCTCAGAAACTTAAAAATGGCTATAACTCAATCAAATGTGTAAATATTGAGCTGTAATTTATAGTGGTAGTAGCTGAGCATCGTTCCCAACATCTGTGCTTGATGCTGTTTGTTAGCAAAATAGCTCATAAACCACAGGTGTCAGTGAAACTCTAAGAAAATAATGACTGGTTGAAAAGCTGGTAACTTTTGGAGCTAAACCAGTTCAAGATGGCCGCCACAGCTAATAGAGCTCAGCCTACACCCAAAAGGCTGTACCTCTGAACTTTACAGATACCGAGCTAAAACATGGCGTGGTGGTAGCTGAGAGTCATGCACAACAATTACTCCAAGAGCTGAGCTGAAATCTCTGGCCTGAAAGGTGGCGGGCGACAAGCATTCCTTCCTGATTTTATTTCAGCTCACGTCTGTTTGAACGAGTCCTGATCCAGGTGTGACAACAGCTGTACGCATCAACCTGAGACCTAATGAAGGTTTGTGACTTTTAAATCTATTCTTTGTGGGATTCAAACTTCAAAAAGCCACTTTCAGGGAGTCTAATTCAAATCAGACGCCCTCCAGGAGCACGTGGAGTCAAATCACAAAGGTGAGTGTTGGGGACTACAGAGAATACAACTACAAAGGAAACGGGGAGCTGCAGAAGAACAAATCTTATCCTCTTTTCAAACTCTTGTCCACAGAAGCTTCTTCTTCGTGTGCATCCTCTCAAATCCACCTGCAGCGCTGCCTGCCGATAGCATCTGAACATCTATAACCCCGCTCCTCCGCCTGGCAATGCCAACAGGCTCCCTTTTCAAAGGAAAGGAGGCGAAGGCGCTTTATGAACGTTTGAATTTTATTGAGGCAGGAGCTGCCAAGCAGATTGGATCCATGCCGAGATGAAGAGCGAGGCAGGCAGCTAATGATTTGGGGGAGTTTTCGGCTGCTGAACGTGAGCAAAGTTTTTAGCCTCTGTCTCTCTCCACATGCGACGGCTTTAAAACGTTCAGGGATCTGAATGGGTCGGTTCAGCCGCAGCTGCTCACATCTGCTTGAGATTCTGCCCAGAACAGCTCCTCAGAGGGGAGCGCTGTAGCTGCTTGGTTTGATGCAGCAAGATGAATATTTCAGAGGCAACGAGGGACCCGTTTCAAAGTGTTTGGAATAATAATTAAAAAGAAAATGCACATCAGGTCAAATCAGACAACACGTCACACGCTGCGTCCTCTGAACCAGATTATAATCTGAATCAGACGGGAGACTGTTTAGCTCGTTACTGGCGGCCCGAGCTGCACTCGTTTCCCTCGTTGAATTCTCAAAGTGACTTTGAAGTTTTGCAGATTTGCAGATCAAGCGATGTGAAGACTTTTCATTAATTGAATTAGTTGTTTTTTTTAGATGAGCGCAGCTTGTTTCAAACAGCACATCAGACACACCAACAGTACAACTTAATAAAAGAAGTTATCCTCGAGTAAATATTCTGTTCTACTGTACTCCAACTTTAACTGTTGCAGAAGCCATGGTGTGCTGAACTTACTAGATTTATATGCTGATGAAGCTGCAAATGATAAATATAAGAAAAGAATGTTGATGTAAAATTAAGTTTCATTTTAACAAGTCAAAATTCTTGCAAAACAACTGTCAATTATTGAATTTGTACCACATAAAACCAAAACTAAGCTTTCAGCTGATTAGAGGATTAAACCTGAATGATAACATTCAGGTAAAAAATAAATGTTTAAACAAAATGACCCAAGAGACCTCTTGTGTGGGTCTTTTTTTTTACATTTTAACCCAAGGGCAGCAGGGTGATGGTTAATCCATTTATTTGAATGAAGGACTCAGCAAAGTTGAGTTTTTCAGGCGTTTCTCTTACGATTAAATCAAATACAGCGACTTGCTTTTACTCAAGTTAATGTCAACTTTGAGTTAATAATCTCTAATGACTCAAGGAAAGCATACATCTAATGAGTTGATGTAAAGATACTAAATTAGAGTTTTGGCACAAGTTAACAAACCTGACCTGAGATCAGTTCTGACTCAGTCACAGGTCTAATATTGTTTTAACCTCTGCGGGACTCTAAAGCCTCCCAGTTTTGAATGATGCTTATAAATGACTTGTTCCCAACAGAAAAGTTGTCATTCCAGTCACAACTTCCCCTTCAGAGTCCCGTCTCTGCACCCAACAATCTGCTCCAATCCCGTCAGATTGAGGATCTGCAGCAGGAGCCCACCCTGACCTACATAACCCGCCGGTTCGGGTTCAGAAGAGACCAGAAATACCCACCCTGAGTCGCTGTGGAGACCGTGAGGACCAGTGCGCCAACTATCCACCATGCGCTCATGGTTAATCCAGGTGCAGTCGCGGGGAACCGCGGCTCGTGTTCGTGGGTTTGGTTCACACAGACGCGGTCTCTCCGGGCATCGTTCGGGTCCTGAAAGCGAGCGTAAGATCCAGTTTGGGGTTGCTGGGCTTGGAGTCCGGGTCCGGCTCCTGAGCCGGGGCTGGAATGCAGCTCGATCCGGTCTGCTGGGGTGTTCCCACCTCCTCTTTGCCTCGGACTGCCCCCCCTGCTGCGCGGGTCGCAGATAAAACTCAGATTGAAATAATCCGGCGCAGCAGCAGCAGCTTTCAGACTGACTGAGGCGACGGGACTTTCTGCGGTGTTTCCAACCACTTCTGGTCCTCCTCCTCTCCTGGAGGACGTCCCACCTCTGTCCTCCCCCCTCTCCCCCCTCTGTCAGATATAATCTGACATGATGGGGACTCCTCTCCTCTGGGATTAGAGGATTGGCGCAGCTCCGCGCGGTATTTTGTGTAAAATCATCCGAGGGAAATATCACTTTAATCCCATTTACTGCAGAAAAATGTAACGTTTATAGAAATAATAAAACCCCTCCGTGTCCCCAGAGTCCCTGTGGTGGTTTGATCTCATTTAGACATCACAAATAATCCCCCCAGCTGGATTAAAATGAGCCTTCAACTGCCCAGACACCTTAACGTCACTTTACTTTTCTGCTTCATTGTTTGTGAGTTTATGTTGCCTTTGTGTCACATAAAAGCTTTTACTACTCAATGACTGGTCTCCTTGTGCCCCAGTCCTACTTTATAACGTTATGGTGGTGAAGGTTGGAAGTGAGTGGAAGGGGTCCACTAACGGGTCAAAGAATTGAGCAAAAGGGTCAGTTCGTTTAAAAAAGGGTTGTTGTTTTGACCGTGTGTTTACATGTCTTCATGAGCTACAGATGTGAAAGGTTCTGGTTTAAATTAGATATGACATATTTTGCTAACACACAAAAGCAGAAGCTTTCAGCAAAGTCACATGTGGGAAATGATGTGTTTTTAACCTAAAACTTGTTTTGCAATGTTCAATAGAGTTCCAAAATACAATGATGGACTTGTAAAAAAGTTTATATTGCATATTTAACAGTTTTTGTTTTATTTATCGTCACTAAAGTGATGACATGAGTGATAACTTTCTGTTGTAACTCGTCCACAGAGTTTAGCTGAACTTAACTTAACTTGAAAAGTTTAAGTGAGTCAGTGACCCGCTGAGCTGTCATCGGACCCGTGCGGTCTGCAGCAAGAGTTCTGGGCTGAGATTCCTCGGTGTCGCATGGCGGTAACCTGATCTGCTGTCGGCCCGTTTTGTCCTCCGCCAAACAAACGGAGATTAGAGTCACTTTTGCCTTTTTGACGAGCTTCCTTTCTGCTGCGAACGTCGCTGCTGTCTAAAACACTTCGGCTGTTTACAACCAGCTGAGAAAGGCGGGAAAAAGGGTGAACTTTGACCTCTAAGGTCCAGCAGGGCCGAGCGCAAATCGCGGCAGTGGCAGTCTTGGTGGCACTTCCGGTGTCAGGCGTCACGCTGCATCCGGCTTCAGTGGCAGCTGCTGCGATTTCACTGGCAGCTGCCACGCGGCTGTGGCACCTGCCGCTAGTTTATGGCAGCCGCCAGGGAATTCAGTGACAGGTGACATTGTTTCTCTTTTAGCGACAGATGGCGCAGCTTCTCTCGATTTATTTTTATTATTATTATTATTACATGCTGTGGCACCTGCCGCTAGTTAACTGGCAGCTGCCAGTGAATTTGCGGCAAGTTAAAAAAATAATATATTTTTTTAATTAAATCTACAGAAGCCGTGTCAGCTGCCAGTACATTTGCAGCAGGTAAAATAAATAAATCATATTAATAAAATAAAAAAATATTCAATCTAGGGAAGCTGTCGAGAAATCATGTCATCTATCAGTAAATCTCTGTCAGCTGCCAGTAATTCCATGGCAGATGCTAGTAAATAAACAAATTAAAAAATTAAATTGCGACAGGTAAAAAAATAAAAAAAAAATAAAAAAAATTGCGGCAGGTTAAACAAAATTAATAAAAAGAAAAAATTGAGAGAAGCTGTGTCATCTGTCATTAAAACAGAAAGCATGTTATCTGTCACTAAATCTCTGTCAGCTGGCAGTAATTCCATGGCAGATGTCAGTAAATAAAATAATTAATAAATAATAATAATAATAATAATAAATAATAAAAAATTGCAGTAAAAAATAATTAAACGTAGAGAAGCTGTGTCATCTGTTACTAAAAGAGAAACAATGTCATCTGTCACTAAATTCCCTGGCGGCTGCCATAAACTAGCGGCAGGTGCCACAGCAGCGTGGCAGCTGCCAGTGAAGGTGTCAGTAAATCATAAACTAGCGGCAGGTGTCACAGCAGCGTGGCAGCTGCCAGTGAAGGTGTCAGTAAATCATAAACTAGTGGCAGGTGTCACAGCAGCGTAGCAGCTGCCAATGAAGGTGTCAGTAAATTATAAACTAGTGGCAGGTGTCACAGCAGCGTAGCAGCTGCCAGTGAAAGTGTCAGTAAATCATAAACTAGTGGCAGGTGTCACAGCAGCGTAGCAGCTGCCAGTGAAGGTGTCAGTAAATCATAAACTAGTGGCAGGTGTCACAGCAGCGTGGCAGCTGCCAGTGAAGGTGTCAGTAAATCATAAACTAGTGGCAGGTGTCACAGCAGCAGCCACAGCAGCCAATGAAATCGCAGCAGCTGCCACTGAAGCCGGATGCAGCGTGACACCTGACACCGGATGTGCCACTAAGACTGCCACTGCTGCGATTTGAGCTTGCTGTTGTGAAAAAAGAACCAGAATCTGTGATCACTTCAGACATTTGACACTACAGATGAGTAAAAATTTAAAACCACTAACTGGATGTTTTTATAGCGGTTTACAGCTGATGTAAGAGCCGAATAATCTGTTTTAATCTGTGGGATTGAAGAGCTGTCTGATCGTTTGTCAGATGTAGAGAGGAAAAGTTGAGGCACAACTAATTTAATTGTTATGCAACACGGGGAATCTTGTACTGTTAACTTACTTGTGGGTGTTTCTATTTTCAGGTTTAAATTTTCAAAACACGTTATTTACATTACATGTACATTAATCTCTTCTGTTTTTATTAATAAACCAAGTTTGACTCTTTCGCAAAGTTTTTTTTTCTGATTTATGGTGACAAGTTAAAGCAACAGGAATTCAGGTTCAGAATGATTTTCATTTTTAAAAACATATTATTTAATGACTTGTGTTGATTTCTTCCTTGGTTTATAATTCCAATTAACAAAAATTAATTCAAGACTTCCGATGATGTGTTTTTTGAGCAAATATTCAGTTTTAAATGAATATCTTGATAAAATTTTTCTCATTTTTACCATTTTTTATGTATTTTTTTGTCCACAATTATATGAAAACATCTATATTTAAAATAGGTTTTATTTATCTTTACCCAACATGTAGATTTGTTTTCTTCTATCTTATCTTATCTTAGTTTTGCCGTAACCCTAAAATGAGTCACAACCAGAACTAATTGGACCTTTATCTTCACTACATCTTACAGAATACACGAGCACTTACATTACTGCCCACCTGTCACTATGACAGGTGGGAAATGAATGCTGTTGAAAGTCTTTTTAAACCAACATATTTCAAAAAATACGTCAAAATGTTCCAGCCATGAACATTTAAAAAGCCTTCTTGTCAGCAAGGAAACTCCTTAAAGACACTTTCATCAGTTTCACTGTTTCCACAGTTTTTGTTGCGTTCAATTCCTTTTAGAATTAGCTGCTGCAGCGGCCCGGTTTCCCCACAGGGATTAATAAAATGTCCAACGTATCGCAGTCTTACAGTAAATGTCAACCGGAGGGGCGTCGGAGGATGGATGTTGTAAACGGTCCTGATAGTTCAACACATGCAGCTTGGAGAGATGGGCTCTGTGGTCGCTTTGGGTCGTGAACGTCAAGTTGAGCTTTGTATGCAGATTAACGTTTCAAAAGGTGGGATTTTTAACAGCACGTCAACACAGTGCTGTGGTAATATATTTAACCTGGTTTCAGTTAAATATTAATCACAGCAGATTTAACTCCAGGCCTGTTCATTGATTCTTAGTTAAATTAGGGAAAAAAAGCAAAGATAAATGGACATTTACATTATTTAGTCTCTTTTTAGAATTAGAGCATCTGTTTTGTGTGTGTGTGTGTGGGGGGGGTCTAATGATGCCAGCTGCAACATAAATAAGTGGTGAAAACAACAGAACTGTGAGCTACAATATAGGTATTTTGATTTTGTTTGTTTTTTCGGCTGCTCCCTTCTTCAGGGGTCACCACAGCGAGCTAACTCGCACCAAGACTTGGCGATTGTGTTCTGCCAGATGCCCTTCCTGATGCAACCACAGACCACCGAGCTACCACAGCCCTCTGTGTGGAGCAGAGAGCTGCCATCTAGGATGCCCTGGGGAGCAGATGATGAGGGTTAAGGGCCTTGCTCAAGGGCCTACAGTGGGGCAAATGAGAGTGGAGGCAGGTGCAGGTGCTTCACCTTCCACACCCACATTTTGATGTTGTCAGTCCAGGGAATCAAATCACCGACCTTTCGATCACAGGTGCACCTCCTCTAACTTCTGCTCCACCACTCATCCTCATAGATCCCAAAATAGATCATAAAATATCTTCCAAAAAAAATCAGTGTTTTACCTTAGCAGCATGAGACACTTTTAAAGGATTATCGGCCTATTTTTTTATGCGTGTTTATCAAATAATGTAAGCGATAGGAAATCAACTTTTTTCCCATCAGTTTGGATACAGACGCAACATGTTGCAGGAAGTGAGTACATGTGTAAACACTGCCACCTAGTGTTCATGTGCCTGTATTACAACGCATCCAACTAGTCGATAAGATAGAACTTTAATAATAATAATAATAATAATAATGTGATATGTGTTGTCATCATAGTATGTTCCATACAATGGCGAAATTGGTTCTCTGCATTTAACCCATCCACCTCCAGCTATTGAAAGCACTCGGGGAGAAAATTATTGATGTGTATGTGGACAGAATAATTATTAATCAATGGGAATAATTTTATTCAAGTGGTGTTAAATGTTTTATATAAACTAACTTGTTTTACATGTCACTTTGTAGTATTGTAGCTGCTCAGGTTGATAAATGTTTTCACTCACCAAAAGGAGTTTTAGCTTGGTGGCTCTTCCTTTGAACAAACTTGTCATCAACGTCCAGGACTTTCAGTTGATAACTGGACCCTCAGGCTCCCGTATTATGTCGTGAGTTTTAGCAGCTACCAGTTTTTCCGAGTATTTATTTCTTGCTGCTCTCCTGTGTTTATAAATCCTTTCAAGATGTTTCAGTTCAGTTGTCTACCATATCTCCCAAAAGCAGGCAAAGAAAAACATTAGCGACTTACCACTGTATGCTAACTGCTAATCTAGTTTGTTATGCTAACTGTTAGCCATAGTTGTATGCTAAATTAGACATTTTTTTAGAGAGCAGGATATTTAAATCGGGTAATTCACTATCTGTTGTTTGTGTATTCACACTATTATTATTTTAGTAGCTGGGGAGCTTTATAATTTCTTTGTTTTCCATACTCCTAAAAGAAATTAACTTCATTTTGAACTTTCAGGAACGGACTTCCCGCTTGTATTCGATGCTTGGCTCTGATTGGCTGACAACGGAAACGATAACCAATCAGCGTTTGATATGAAATGACGTATTAGTGCGGAAAAAATGGCGAAGAAATTATTACATCTGATACACGATATATTACACATTTAGAATTATTTTTATGTCTATGCCACTTACATCATATTTGCCATTAGCAAAACATAATTTTGAACATGCACATATGCGTTTGATAAGTAAACAGAAATGGGAAGTTAAAGCTAAACACAAGCGCCCCCTGTAGACTAGCTGTAGTATAACTTTAATTTCATGTATAGTAAGTGAATGGGATGCGCAGTACTGTATTTAATAAATTATTAAGTAAACTGAGATAATGCAGAGTAAAGAAATTTAAAAAATACTTGTTCACAGCAGGTTGATCAGTCAACATTAGGAAGCAATTAACTTATTTAAAACAGGAATAAAGGCTCGTCACTTCTGAGTTTTATTTATATATATATATATATATATATATATATATATATATATATAT
>NC_056505.1:5714241-5731868 GCF_014905685.2 Nematolebias whitei
AATGTGGCATGCCATGCAGAAACATTTGTTGCTGCTTTTGAAAACAGAATTAAAACTGGAAAAAAAAAAACATCATCAGGAGTAACAACAAAAACTTTATTCAGTACAGTCCAGGAAACAAGTCAGTCATCGTTTTCTGGCAAAACATCGTCACTGTTGAAGAAGATGGCCTCACTGGTTTGACTGGAGAGAGTCGCTTGCTCAACAAAAGGTCCTGAAGAGAGAAGAAAGATCCAGATGAAACTTTTGTTGACCTTTTAGATAAAAAAAAAAAAAAAAAAAAAAAAACAACTCCCCATTTAGAACTGTCTTTCAGCCAATTTTACTTCATGTGATTAATTTTATTGACCGCTTCATTGTTTTGTTACCTGCTTCACCTTTTTATTTTATTCTTATTGTAGTCTACCGACGAGAACCTGCTGTAAAAAATAATTTTAACATTTGGCTCCACTCCTGTCCACAACAAAACCACTGCTCTCTATTTTTTTTTTTTACATTTTGACATCCCAAAAAAGTTTTACTGCATACAAGCCAAAGCCTATTTCTAGACCAGGGGTCAGAGAATTGAAGCCAGCAGGGAACGTTTCACGGAACGTACATGTTGGATTTTTGTAACCAGAGTCTGTGCACTCGGATGTGGGGCTTTAAGCTCCGCCTACTCCCCCTCAAGCATTCATGGTGTCACATGAGCTTTCTTTTATAGCATGAAATAATTGTTTACAACTAAACGCACTAGAAAAATGATTGGAACTCACAGCTGTAGAGTAAGCACTTCACACATCATTTTGTTTATTTTTGTGTGTGTGGGGGGGGGGGTACATTCCCACTGAACTCCACAGCATCACTCATTCATTCATGGATGGATGGTGTCAGGTTTTTTTTTTTGTTATATTCTATTTCTTGAGTTTTTCTATTCATCTACATTTTGTGGGTTGTGCTTTTTTTTCCTTTTATAATTCCCATAATCCCCTGGGCTTTTTCACCTCCCCTAAAATTCGTTCTGTTTTTTTAGCATTTATCCGTGAACTTTTCTTGAGTTTCCGCGCGCACAGCAGCCTTTAATTTGCGTCTAAATGACTCCTGACAGACGGTAAAGACAAGTTAACAGGACAGTGTTCCAGTTTTTAACTTCCTGTTCCACTTCTGGCTGCGGTGGTCATTACATTTTGCAGACGGACTGTGTGCACCTCCTGCTGGGGCGTTGCGGTGAAAAGTTTTCTGGTACAAACTCAAAGACCAGCCTCTGCTGACAACACCAAAGAGTTCTGAAAGGCCCGGGTGTATTGGCCCGCATCGCGTTTCGGTGATGAAAGCTGCAGAGCCGTAACGAGGCGCGGAGTGAGGCGTTTCACACAGCAGAGGATGTTTTGTGCTGCCGAGTGTGAACACTTGCAGAATGAAGAGCCTCACTGGGAACATCATCATCATCATCGTCAGGCAGAAAGTGCAAACACTGGACCTCACAGAGCATCTGCTGTGTGTGCAGGCACACCTGCTGCTGCTGTTCTTTGGTCTGAAGCAGAAAGAATCTGTAAAATAACCTAAAACAAGAAGCTTGTTGTGCCTTTTTATCCGTTTGTTTGGTAAATGGGGTAAATTTAACATTATGACTAAAAAAAAATCGTAGAAATGTTGACAAGCAGGTGAAGATCAAAGGATTTGTTAAAAATCTTAAAACGGTAAATATCACTTGTTACTTAAACACCAACGCTTTTGCAGTGTACACGTAAAAGGATAGTGCAGACTTTGTGAAGTGGGGTTCAGTGGAAAGTTAATGAACAATAAATATTTTACCTGCTACAGATGGCTCTTTGAACGACCTCGGTTTGGAGCTAAACCCTGACTGGATCAACAAGCTAACGGCTAATCAGCTTAAGAGTTCAAACGAGGCAACAGGACGTCGTTTCTGCAGTGTACGTTCTGCTTTTTATCAGATTTCATCATAAAATGTCTGTTAAAATAGACGTGGTGTGAAGGTGTTCAAAGAGCTAAAAGAGATGAAACATTTTTTGTTTGTAACCGATTACGAACAAACCTACATTACCTCCACAGACAGCCTGTTTGGAACATTTTGTGTTTTGATCATCTAAAATGTTTTATCGCTACTAAAAATATATTTTCTTTGATATTCTGTGCTGAAAACCTGGAAGTGCAACAACTGTTTATAAAAACATGTTATGCTTCAGTAGGAAGTTGCTGATAATAATGATGTGGTAAACTTGTGTACACACAGAGCCACTGGATTGTTTCACCTGCTGTATTTTATTTTTTTTAACTCTTTACTCCAGCTTGTGCATTTTACTTCATCACCACCTGATACAGGTGATTTGTGAGTTTTTAATATTTATTTTAGAAAGGGTTTTGGTTGACCATTGCTTTTTGGGATTTTATGTCAGCCACACGTCTCGGGGACATATTTTGTTTTTAAACAAAATGAAAATAAAGTTTTTATTAATATTATTATTCAGTTTTCTTTTCTTTAAATTGGTTCTAACGTCCAACAGCTGAGTGACGGTAAAACACTTGGAGGCAGAGGAGAAAGAAGCTGTGAAAGGATTTAAAAAAAAACAAATTTTAACATGAACATTTCACGTTTAGTCAATAAAACAGCAAAGTTTCCAGTCGGGGAGTCGTAAAGGTGCATCTTTCTGTTCCCAAAGTTCATCTTGTTCTTCAAACAAGAAGTTTTCTTTGTAACGTTGGGCTTCATGCGGTAAACTACATTCAATTCAGTTCAGTTTAAAAATATTTTATTAATCCCAAAGGGAAACTAAATGTTGTTGCAACTCATTATCCTCGTTTCATTAAGAGATGTTATAGATGCTGATGGCTGTAGGCAGGAAGGATCTCTTGTAAAGATCTGTCCCACAGTGGATCTGAAGAAAATGGTTGCAGATGCCGTCCGATATGTCCACCCAGACTCGGCTAGCCTCTCGGTTCCCCCGGGCTGCAGGACCACCCGAATGCTGGGCTGAACTCCTCCCAGAGCGATGGCCACTCCTTCCAGCAGCCTGCCGAGCTCCTCGTTGCTGCGGACAGCCGGCCGGGGGACAATCCTGTCCTTGTGCTGCCACGAGCCGTGTTTCCTGCCGGTTCCAGGATCTCAGTTGTCAGGCACTTGAGCACAGCCAGCAGGGAGATGGGAATGCATCCACGGCACCTCGTTTTCTATTCATTTGACATTTGGGGCTATAGTTGAGATATTATGAGCTTTTGAGATGTTAATCAGCTGCTCCTGGTTGTAGAAAACCCCCTTGTTGATATGGTTGTGCATCATAACAAATGTGCAGAACTAAAATCCTTCCAGCTGCACAGCATCCGATACCAGAGGAGAAAAAAATCATCCAAAAAATGTGAATTAAATCCAGAAAAAGAAGAATTAAAGTTTCCAAAAGCAAAACCTCAGAATGAAAGTAACAAAGCTGCTCCAACATGCAGCCACCTCGAGCGGCGCAATTCATGATTGACTTGTATGGTATATTGAATAGTGCATGATTAGTACATCAGAAAACGAAAGAATGCTCATTTAAAAAAAACTGATTTCTTGGGGTTGTAAAGAACCAAAACTCAATAAAAAAAAAATGCAGCAGTGTAAAAGTTTTAGGACTTGAAAATAAAAAAACTAATAAGAAAATGGTTATTCTGCTTTGAGCTAAAGAGACAACAGCTTCGGTAATAAAACCATCCGCAGGAAAGAGATTAGGGTCAACGGGTTTACAGCATCTTCAGTGGCTCTGAATCTGCAGATTACTTCAAAGGGAGAAGACTTAATGACAATTTATTTAACAAACTCTAAACCGATTAGCATTTAGATCATTTAGGTTTTAATTAGGAGCTGTTAGAGGAGGATTACATTCTGAATCCTATTATTGAGGTTAAAGCAGTAAAAATGCAATCAAATGTTACAAACTAAAAAGTTGCAAACTTTAACTCTTATTTGTTGAGAATAAACACCGGCTGCTCCAACTGGGCTCCTACATATGAATAAATAAACGTGTAATAGATTTCTGTATTGTAGTTTTAGGATATGTTGAAAATGAAGCAGTCAGGCCGGATCCTGGCGGCCACATTTAAAGACAAACTAGTGACTATTATTCTGCTGCACATTTCAACTGGAATTAATCCATAAAGAAACTTCATAAAACAGAGAGACAAAAAATAACGTTTTGCTCTTTTTAAACCTCTTTGTAAAACACACGTTGAACTAAAGATTTAGGAATGTTCAATAAGTTTAAAATAGAGAACAAAAACTGCTGAACTAAAAAAATTAATGCCTCAAAACCTATTAGTGTAATATATTCTGTTAAAATGTACTAATTCATCTTTGTATGTCTGTTCTCTATTTTTTCTATTTGATGTTTTTAATATTTCAACAATTTAATTAATTTGAGGGGTTTTTTTTTCAGTTTTTAATTGAAACTGTACATTTAGATTATTTAAATTACATTTTAAAATCCATCTCTTGCATTTGATGCCTCTATTTTTTTGTTTAACTGATTTTATGCATTTCTATTTGTTTAATTATAGGGATTTACTTCTTTTAAGTCTTATAATGTTTTATTCTTTTATGTCTGGTGACTTCTGTTATGTCTGATTTATTGCACAGAACTTTGGTCGGGTGGTTGTTTCAAGAACTTCATAAAGTTGGTTTTCTGAATTTTACATTCATTTATTTATATTTTCTTCCTTTTATTTTCCTTTAGTTTATTTGTTTCTCCTCTTTACTTTCAAAGATGCTGTTTTAGGGTCTATTTAACTGAGAATAAATGGGTAGAAATAAAAAAGAGGAATATTTAATAAGTTTTAAAGCCACGACTGTGGATTACCTTTGAAAATAACCTTGAACTGACGCATCGTTTGCCTTTAATTGGCATCAGGATTTGAAAAAAGTAAATGGAGCTCAGTTTTTGCTCAAGTAAAGTCTAAAACTTCCATTTACATAGATTAAAAAGCTTAAATTCAGAGTTCATGATAAATCAAGCACATGTATGCAGCTAAAACTCCATTCTTTTGGCAGCAGATCTGAGAACTGATCTGATTAAAACCTTCTTCTATCGATCGCTCTGGTAAACAAAGACAATGTGGTGTTTATCCCCAACAAGCGGTCAGAGCACACACACATCTGTTGCAGCTGTTTTGGCTACAGAGATCTCGGCTCTGAGAGACTTCGGGCTCCGTCGCTGCAGGATTTGTGAGGACGTACCCATGTCTGCAGGTCGGTGAGAACAAACTTCAGCCATGATGGTTTTCAAGTTGGCCAAGATGTGTTCGTTGGGCATGTTGAGCTGCATGGAGCAGAAAACAGAGTGAGATCAGTTCCTGTTGTCGTCACTTCAAACACGTAACGTTTTCAACGCAACAGAAATTAAACTCCGACTTTAAAGAAACATGTTTTTAACCAGTGAACCCTCTAAGTTCAATAATCAAAAATGATTTATGTTTTCTGTGTTTTGGAGTTATTAAGGAGTTATACTAAAGGTTGACACTGCAAAAAATAAAAAAAGAAGTTTATCCTCAACAATATCTGAGTTATTTAAAAGAATTTACTCCAGAAGGTTTCCAGATATGCAATTCTGAAACGCAGGTCCACACTCAATAGCTGCTTTGCCATTGATCAAGTCAACTTTATTTATAAAGCACATTTAAAACAGAAACTGTTATCAAAGTGCTTAACAACAACATCAATGGGAGTAAAATTAAGGAAAAAATACCATACACTAATGATAATACTGAAGAATTAATAAAAAGCATTTAAAACATAGGATCACAGAAGAAAAAAAAAAAAAATCAGCACAACTCAAGACGGTTGTTCTCAGGTGGAGGTGAACACCCACTGTGACTCGTTTCCCCGCTCTGTGGGCGAGATCGTCAATGCAAAGTGGGCGGACATCTGTCCACTAACAAAAAGAGAAAGGTCTGAACCTGATGGTGCACGGCACTACTTTTGGAGCTTCCATTACTGAACTCAAGACAAAACTAACTACACCGCCCCCCTGCCGCCTTCTGCAACGATCGGAGAGGAAGTGGAGGTCCTGGTGTAGTTTGCAGTTTTTCTGGGCAGGTCGTCGAGTGACGTAGCTCCGCGGTGGACCAACTGCCGCCTGCTTGCGATAAAATCGTCACCTCGGAGCAGTTCGTTTGGAACCACCAACAAGGTGGCCCATAAACTGGGCTGAGTGGGGCGCGGGTACCACCAGTGTACCCTTAACTGGTGCGGTGTGGTGCAGAACCGATGAGTTTTGAGACTGTAGGTTGGAGTCAAATGTAAACAAAGCACTCAGCAGAATCTGCTGAAAGTCACGAGGAAGCTCGAGTCACGTGGCTGATGCATGCAGATGTTGTTTCTTATTTTATGACTATTAATAAGATTGTTGATAACAGTCTTTGTGACTTTGCATGTTTTTAAATCTTGGACCCCCCAAAGGCTTATTAATATGAGAATCCAAACGACTAAATACTTGTAAAGTAAAAGCTCAAATGCAGATGAATCCAACAAACATTTTAAACATTTTCCTAGCAAACTTAATTTAATATTCTCTCTTTATTTATAGGATATTCTTTTTAATTTGTGCGCTCAACACGTATCTTTATGTGCCTGAAACATGCAAACATGTCAGCGAGTTATAAAAACTTGTTTTCACAGCAGAGCTTGTCGTACCATAGCGACCTGCGTCTGGACGACGCATTCGTTCTCCACCATGAAGCCGTGACCCGTTTTAAACAAATTCAGCATCTTGGGAATATCGACACCGACCATGCCTGAGTGCAAACACAAACAACCAAACTCATTAAACATTTACAATTCAGGCATTCAACTGTTGTGATTATTTCAAAAGGGTTACTGTAAAAATAATGACAGCTTTATAAAACATAACACAGATGACAAACATCCTTAACAAAATATGGACTTTTTTTTTTAAATCACAGACTAATTTTACAAGCTTTTGTTTTGTAAATAAATCGCCAAACTCCCTCTTAAGTTAAATCTACGAGGTTCCGCTGGGCGAGAAACTAAATGTGATCCGTTTGACCTCTTTTGCTCTTCGGGAACTTCTTCCTCAGTTTGTTTTTCAGTGGCATAATCTTCTGCAGCATGTCAGGAACCGATATGTAAAAGTCAGCTGAAATCAGATCATCCAAGATCTGAAAAGAACAAGATCGTTCTGATTAAACTGAACAGAAACGCTCCTGCAGGTAATCCAAAGTACAACTTCAGAACAAAAGTGTGTTCATGTGAAGAAAACTAGATGAAGACGTGTCGTTTCTTTAACATCAGCCTGATTCTACGATCACTGCCCAACGGTAAAAAGCTCCCACACACTGAACTGTTCAGCTAAAAGAACTCATTAAATAGTAATCCTTCACTAACAGACACAGATATTAATAAACTCATCACTCACAGGCTGAACGAGCTCTGCTCCTCCAGCAAATGTTGCTCCGTTCTCCTTAGCAGCTTGGACCTGATTTGGGTCCTGCAGAGGAAATCGGACATCGTTAAATCTGATTTTAGGGTCTCAAAATTGACCACATCTCACCAGAATCTCTCCCATAGGTCGTTAATGTGAACATCCGAGCTATAACCTATAAACTGTGGCACTTGGCTAAATTATAAATAGTTTCCTCGTTATAATTAATTTAAAAAAAACAGCCACAGAAAACAATTCATCATCAGCGAACACACAGCTGCCTACGATGGTGCTGATGAGGGGGAAAGAAAAAAGGGGTTACCTCGGCGAAAACTACAACTTTGTTCATCTCCGTCTTGAAGGGGTGCGGCAGGAGCACGGTGCTCATGAAGGGGTCGACTTTTTTCTGCACGGGGACAAAAATAGGTTTGTTTGTTGTGGTTATGAACAGCCGGCGAGCTGCAGGAAGATAAAAGATGCAAATGATGTCATTCAAGGAGCAAGCGTGGGTAATTAGGTGTTATCTGGCAGCACTTGGAGCGTTGATGATTTATTATGAACATCATTTCTGTGGAAACAGATGTGGGGGGAGACGGAGCAGCTCTCCGCGAACCGACTGCAGTCCTGTGATGTGGAAACCAACCGGTGAGGGTTTTATTCCTCGGAGCTAATCCGTTTTCAGCTGACTAACCAAAACTGCTGCAGCAGCAAAGATTGATGCGCTATAAAGACGTTTCTGATTAGTGGAAGTGAGACGTGACCGTAAACTCCCGAACAGGAAATAAACCCAAACAAGTCCGACAGCGAAAATATGAAAGTAAGACGTTTGTGAGAACATCAGCGTTCCTCAGGTCGTCCTCTTCCGTTCTAATGAAGCAGCTGGATGACACGAAGAAAAAGAAGTGTCGCCCAATGCGTCTCGTGCCTGAGCTTTAAACTGAAATCGTTGTGTGCTGATGTTTTTCTGTTACCTTTTTCTCCAGTTTCATGTTGAGCCTCAGCTCAACATAAAGAGCCTGATCGAGGGGCGTGAAGTCCAACACCTGGAAACTCCTCAGCATGTCGATGGCACCGACTGCGCTATGGATCGTCGGGGGATAAAGCTTCCTAATGTAGACGTCATCTATGGGTACTTTCGCTACAAAAGACTTGCTTCTGTCTTTGTCAAGGATGGCCTTCTCTTTCATCACCTCCTTACTTGAAACCTTTTTTTTGTCTTTTTTTGCCCTGGCAAAAAAAAAACATACAGATTTTTACAAAAGGGCCGTAGTTCTAGTTGGGTTTTTTTTAAGTAGAATGAAGAATGAAAATGAGAAGTGTCTGAAAAACATCTAAATATAAAGAGATTTAACATAGTTATTTATTTTATATATAAATGATCTGGTTAAGGTGTCTGGAATCCTCAAATCTGTTCTTTTTGCTGATGATACAACATTTTTTTGTTCTGGTAATAATATTGAACAGTTATTGGAATCAATGATGAATGAGTTTGTTAAAATTCAGAATTGGTTTAAACTCAACAAATTATCATTAAACTTGGAAAAAACAAATTATATGATATTTAGTAACAGAAATAAAACTATTGATGTTCCATTTTTAATTGAGGATTCTGAGATTAGTAGAGTTAATGAAGCTAAGTTCTTGGGTGTCATCATTGATGAAAATTTGTCATGGAGGCAACATATAAACTCTGTTAAAATGAAAATATCCAAATCTATTATGATATTTTATAGAGTCAGGTATCTGTTGAATGACAGAGCGCTGTATTTACTGTATAATACAATTATTGTGCCACATTTAATTTATTGTGTTGAAGTTTGGGGAAAGGCGTGTAAATCAATTACAATGCCTATTTTTATTTTGCAGAAAAGAGTCGTAAGAATCATAACAAGAAAGCATTATTATCATCCAACAAGTATATTATTTTATCAAATGAAATTGCTGAAGTTCCATGATTTGGTAGACTATAATATTTTATCACTTATGTATAGAGCTCATAAAAATATACTACCTTTTAATATCCAAATGTACTTTGTGAAAAGATCTAGCTGTTACGATCTAAAAGGGAAAGACGTATTTGTTAAACCACAGTTTAGAACAAGTTTGAAGGGAAGATCTACCGTAATTCAGGGAGTTGGTTTATGGAATGACTTAGTAAAAGAGGTTAAGGATGCTATATCAATTTATGTATTTAAGAAACTGATTAAAATCAAATTGTTAAATGAATATCAATGATTGTATTTTGATGAGTATTGTATGAGAATTGTAAAATATTTTGATTTACTTACTTGTATTCGCTGTTTACAGGAAACGTTTGTTTGAATGGCTTATTAGATAAATAAGGAGCAGATTTAATAAGATTTTTTTCTTCATCTGCTACCTTTCATTTTATATTTAATATTTTGTTGTTGTTACATATATGTTGATTATGTTGATTGTTATGTATTTATAAAATGAATAAATAAATAAAAATAAAAAAAATAAAAAAAAAGAAGTTAACTTACTTGACAGCTGCAAAGGTCCTGATGGGTAGATGGTGCGGTGCAGACTGAGAGACAGCAGCGTAAGCCGGACCGCTGGACCTCAGCAGCTGCTGCTGACATCCTGTTAGAACTGCAGAAAAACAAGACTTTATCACAGACTTACAGGGACACTCGTATCACACAAGGATTACTTTTGATAAGATTACAACTTTAGAATTTATTTTTGAGATTATTCTCTTTTAGCAGCAATTTCTACTCTATTCTAACCTCTCTATTATACCGATGAAAAGACTCACACGGCTTTAGAGTAGACTAAACTTTAATTAATCCACCAAACAGTTAATTCGCCTTATAATCTAGCTGTTTAGTTACTCTTTTTTTTGCCATCTTATTTGTTAAAAAAAATAAAAATCTGTATGACTTTTTATAACTGCCCATTGTTGTCATCATTCTTTGTTAAATCAGGTGTCTCTTGTAAATGAGTCCTCGAGGCTCAATGGGATCTACTTGTCTAAATAAAGGTTGAATGAAACAGAACTTTTTCTAACGCTTTCAGAAATGTTTGTGGTTCCTTGTTTCATGCTGTAGAACATGAAACATGTATCTGAATATGTTCAAACCTGAAGCTTATGAAGGTACGATCTAAATGTGCTTTTTGAACCATTTGTTTAAATTTGGTGCAGCATCAGGAGGATGGCCTCATTATAGAAGTCACACAAAACCGGCTAATATCTCTTAGAAGCAACGTAACCGTCTAACAGGAACTTTTATTGATGCAAAAAATGAGAATTCCAAAGAAAACAGTCTCATTAAACTCTAATTTAATTAGAAAAATAATCTGAAAACCTGATCGAGTTACAAACATGAACAAGTCAGAGGTTTGTGGACTGAACTGAGAGAACCACTTATAGTTAGCATTTGTGTAAAAAACATAACTCTGCATTCTGGAAGGGTTGCAAAGATCCAAGCCCAATCTACCACAGAACCTCCTCCAAGCATTATAGGTGGGCTTCTTTGACTGATACAGAAATTACTCCTGAACAAGCACAAACAGTGTTACCGAAGATTACTTTAAGAACTACAATCTCTTCCTGATCCATCGTCCACTTCTCGTGGTTTTAGTCTATGTGATGTTCAGGAGTGAAGAGTGAAAAATGTTTGGATGAAGCTGAACTTTCAGGAGCTCCACGGAGACCACGATCTAAATAAACCGTTTGGATTAATCCAGGGTTACTCCATGGTGCTCTCTGAGTTTAGCCATTCTTGAGTTTAGTTTGTACAAAATACTTTATTTTGTCATGAGGATGTTTAAACCTTTTTTTTATCAGTTTCAAGCTCATCGTTCATCATGGCTGAGAAAGTTTTTTGCCATTTCACTTGTTTCTGACATTTTGGTAAATGTAAACTTAAAATGGGTAGTTTCTTTTTTTTGTGCTGAAACGTTTCGCCTTCGATCCAGAAGGCTTCATCAGTCAAGGAAACACACAACAAAACTCATTCTTCCCCCAACAGCTTACTCCAAAGTGGAACAAACCAGTTCTGCTTGTGATAAGATGGTCTCTTTGGTACGCCCCTCCTCCATTGCCGGCCCTCTTCCTTGTTGACAGTCTTGTCAAACTGGTTGAAAACAACAAAGTCTATGCTCAATAATCAGTTTTGTTGTGTGTTTCCTTGACTGATGAAGCCTTCTGGACCGAAGGCGAAACATTTCAGCACAAAAAAAATAAACTGTCCAGATGACCTGACTGAAAAATGTTGGATTGTATATCTGGATTATTGAGCATGGACTTTGCTGTTTTCAACCAGAAGGCTTCATCAGTCAAGGAAACACACAACAAAACTGATTCTTCCCCCAACAGCTTACTCCAAAGTGGAACAAACCAGTTCTGCTTGTGATAAGATGGTCTCTTTGGTACGCCCCCTCCTCTATTGCCGGCCCTCTTCTTTGTTGACAATCTTGTCAAACTGGTTGAAAACAACAAAGTCCATGCTCAATAATCCAGGTATACAATCCAACATTTTTCAGTCAGGTCATCTGGACAGTTTATTTTTTTTGTGCTGAAATGTTTCGCCTTCGGTCCAGAAGGCTTCATCAGTCAAGGAAACACACAACAAAACTGATTATTGAGCATGGACTTTGTTGTTTTCAACCAGTTTGACAAGACTGTCAACAAGGAAGAGGGCCGGCAATGGAGGAGGGGGCGTACCAAAGAGACCATCTTATCACAAGCAGAACTGGTTTGTTTCACTTTGGAGTAAGCTGTTGGGGGAAGAATCAGTTTTGTTGTGCGTTTCCTTGACTGATGAAGCCTTCTGGATCGAAGGCGAAACATTTCAGCACAAAAAAATAAACTGTCCAGATGATCTGACTGAAAAATGTTGGATTTTATACCTGGATTATTGAGCATGGACTTTGTTGTTAAAATGGGTAAATAATAATAATAATAATAAAATATTTATGTAAAAGATAATGTAGTCTAGATTTGACCAATCTGGACTAGATTAATCCTTACATATTCAAACTCTTTAAAACGGTCTGTAAAAATTTGAACTGCTAATTAAATGCTGAAGGGGAACATTGTGCTTCTTTTTGAGCATCTCGAGTCCAAATGAATCTTTAAACAAAACGATGGTTATGTCAGAATTGTGTTGTAAAGATTATTTACTATATGTAGCATAATCCAGACTAAAATCCGACATTAAAGTACAAATGAACTTGCTCAGAGGAGAGCGCTTGCTAAAACATGTGAACATCTTAAAACCGGAAGCCCACTTTAATAAACGTTTTGACATCAACTGATACGAAATAGTTTGTTTTCTAAATAAACTTTAAAAAACGGTAAACGAATCGCACATTTCAACTTAAAAACATAAATCGTAAACACCACAATAACTGACCTTTCCACATAACCGACGTGCAGGTTGCCATATCTGCTGCTGATAGTCCGTGTGGAAACAAATGTTTATTCAATGGTTCCGTAAAAGGAATCTGCCGCAAATCTTCCTTTAAAATAAAACTGGCAATTCGTGTTTAATTTATTTAAAATTGACAATAATTTATTTGAATAAAATTAAAATAACTTTAAGGATTTATTCGCTCTAAGCATTATTCGGCGTTCATTTTTAATACTTTATTACATTTGAAATTTGGACTTATAAGGACACATGATGTCAACTAGCTGATTTGTTACTATAGTGAAGGGAATTATTTAAAATATATATATTATTTGTGTTTATAATAGCAATAAATGTTCTAATTTTGGTATTAAAATGAAAAAAAAAAATTGTTTTGGTGTATGTATGTTAAGAAAAAAAAAATCTGCCAGAAACTAAAGGTTATGTTTTTTAAAAAAAAGTTCCACACAATTTCTGCTTCACTTATGCAATAAGACAGCGAGATAATGAGTTTATATCATTTTTTGGTGGTACAGAAAATCTCGTGAACACGTAGACGGGAGACATGCGCGCTCCCCGGCGTGACGGGCACGAGCGGAGGTCGCGTTTGTTGTTCTTCCTTCTGTTTCCGAGACGTTCAGGGTCTAAAGGGGTTCAACAGCCTCGTCTGCATGTCTCTGCCAGGTCCCTCAATAAAACCTCATCCACCGCCCACGAATGAAGGTAAAGCCAGGTTTGAGTTTGTGCTTACGCTGGGGAGGTTTTCAGGAGGTTGTTCGGGGGGTTGCTTCCGTCTCGACCGATTGTCTTGCCCCGCTCTAAAGCTCTGGTGAGCCCCGGGTGGCGTGCGCCCAGCCGCCGCCAGCGGAACAAATCCAGCGCGGTGCTCCGGAGGCGCCGCACGGGTAACGCGGCTGCTGCTGTGCGGACGTTATTTTTATTAGTTAATCGCTGGTTTGCACCGACAGGCGGATTAATGAAGGGTGTGTTTTCCTTGGGGTCAGATGTGACAGCTGTGGGTCGAACCTTGCCCGAACGGGCCTGTCGGTCCACGTTACGCACTTGTCACTTTTGACACCACAGCTATGTTTGGATACCCAGCTGTTGCCACAGTTTTACACACTTAAACACAACATCGATGCTGCACTTGTAAATGTATAAGATGTAACTTTATTGATCCCGCAGGAAACTGTTGCGTTACGTTAAAACTTTTCAACTTTTTAAGCAACATTTTCCATGTTTCCATATATGAGTCTTGAAGGTGTAAAGTCAGAACCAAAAAATAATAAACAAACCACAATTTTTAGGGGGGGTTAAATCAAAAACTTAGGTGTGTTTGTTTACCTACTTACCAATTACATTTGTTTACCTACAATGACTACAACCAGCAGATCAATAGTTGGACTTTGTTTACATTGAGTGCGTACCCACATTTCAGAGTTTCTTATCAGCATATTTAAAAACTACCAGGACAATAACTTTCAAATTGTACCATTTGGTGTAGTTCAGAACAGAAGTTTTTGATGTTTGATTTCATTTTGCAGTGATTATGTTTAAATTGTTGAACACTTCTCATGGAATGATGGGTTTTCTGCACGTCTTCGTGCACTTTTGTGCCACCAGAGCCAGGAGACCACAGCCGCTCTGGCTTCTTGTGACCTAGCAGAGTGTAAACAGGTTATGTAATTATTTTTTTCTAAAGTTGTTCAGCACACGCTTATCGTGGCTAGTTCTCCAGCCTCTAGAGCTCTTCTAACATTTATATTCATGATGCTCACAAACTTGTTGGATACGAGCATTTTCAGAGCCAAGTGTGTGTTTTTAATTTTATTGTGAGGATATTTGTTTTAAAGGCAGGACTGCGATTAGAACCGGTGGGATTTATTGACAGCACATGAAATGTGACTCCATTTATTTGACTTTGTGACTTGAATACGAAAGGAAAGAAAAAACAAGAAGTCACCTTAGGAGTAATCTGAGCTCAGAGCAAGTGATTATTTAGATTATAAATAAGTTTGACTTAAGGTCAAGAAGGCTTGTTTTAAATCCTGCTACAGATAGAAATGTTTTGAATTTAGATAACCTTAGATATTTAACTTTTATTAATTGACTTTTCATGAATGTGAATGTTTTGTACAGCAGCCTGAGACGACTTGTGTTGTGACTTGGTGCTCGATATAAATAATTGAATCGAATTGAACTTATTTTTTAATGTGTGCTCTATTAATCTGTTTATGTTTTGATCAAATTTATGAACAGTGGGGGGTTTATTTGGGTTAAGTATGGCTAAAACTAATTAGAAATGTCTTTTACCAAAAAAACAAACTAAGACTGCTGTCTTAAATAGTCTTTCAAAAGCTAAAATGTGACTTGATTAATTTCCCTGACTCTTAATATAATTAAATTTATAACGACAGCAGTAATATTTCCATGTACAGTAACTCTTAAATAATTCCAATAAAACTAGTCGCAGCAATTTGTTAACAAAAAACTACTAATTTTAAAGCTTGTCAGGTCAAAACAAAGAGGTCTTTTACTTTAAATAAGAGATTTTTTATGTTGCTTGATAATAAACTGAATATTTTTAAAGACTTCTTTTATTTAAAACACAGATTAATGTTCATTTTACTTCAGGTATGTTGAATACGGGGTTTGTTTTAGGGTTGATAAAGTTTGTTTTAGTCAACTGCACAAAATACTGAAGGTCATTCTTTCAGAAATGTTCTTTTTTTTATCGCTTACATGATATGATTGTTTAGATTTTGTTCAACAAATTAGGTTTACTCATCTCTGTTAAATTGGCTGTAAAGTATTCATGTTTTCCATTAATTCAGTTTCTAAAGCTTTGAACCACATCACAGAACATTTATTTATTTTACACATCCTTAAAAGAACTTGGAGCACGCTTTGTACAAATGTGCTGCAGACACTTGGATTGTTGTTTTTATTTAGTGTTGTGTTCAGGGTGTAAAGCTTTTTGCTAAATGTTTCAGGTTGGTTGTAAGTTTCACGGTTGTTTTTATTTTTGTATTTTTTACGTGAATGAACTTATTACAAAAATCAAACAGCTGATTGTTTTAAAAAAAGTTTGAATGTCTTAAATCAAAGTTTCCTTTAGTCATATTTTAAATTTGTACTTCACATGTTAAAAACATTAATTTTACATTCTTATGCTGAACTAAGGATTATTGTATTAAATTTTTTTTCTTCTTCATCTCATCAATAACTAATTTGTTAAAAATGTGTTTGTTTTTTCCCATGATTTTTATTAGATTTACATTTTTTTAGTGTTTGAGAGTAAAAAGTGTGCCATCAAACAATAATTTTTGCTTTGTTTTTCAGATTAACAGGTATGCCAAAAGAAAAATATGACCCTCCAGATCCCCGCAGATGTTACACTATCATGCCAGCCGAGGAAGCAGCCAGCGGGAAGAAGTCTCACTGGGCCGAGCTCGAGATCTCTGGTGAGTCCAAACCACCCCGTTGGATCTGGTTCCATTTAGAGACGAACAAAAGTCCCTTCCTGACACGTTCAGCAACAGAGACACATGAGAGACGTCACTCCAGGTTTAAAACTCAAAAAGAAAGATGAACAAAATTACCAATAAGACATAAATATTAAAGTAGAAAGTTCTCCATCTCCATCTTGGGACTTAAAGGAGCCGTTTACTGAAAATACCGATGGGTCCACATACGCCTTCATCTTAAACTGGACGACACAAACTCCTGCCAAAGAACTCCGGTTTCTCTGAGAAGAGCAGGTTTTTGCCTTGTTTGTTTAAAGTGTCACAGAAATTCAAAAGTTAACGACAATACCAGCCAACTAAAAGGAACGCTGCAGAACAACAGTCTGAAAATGTGTTTCGTCGTCCGTTTCCTTTGTTTGTTCGTTATCGATGTTTCGTCAATCGTTTGTTTGGCTTTTTGCATCGTGTTGGTCAAAGTATGCACAAAAGCTGAGTGGTACTGGACCCGAGAAGAAATATTACTTACTCAAGCGATTGATCGTTGACTTGTTTATTCAACTGGGAGAAGTCTGAATGGTCCTCTGGGTTAGAGTGGGTCTTTACCTCGGGCGGAGGTGTTCAAGTATCTGGAGCCTTGTTCACAGGCGACGTCAGGCGGGAGATGAATTGATCATTTGGTCTTCAGTTAGCAATTAACTCATCAGTCCAAACAGTTGTCATACAAAGAGCTGTCTTCAACACATTAAATATCAATTGTCCATAACATTTCCACAGAACCCCATTTCTAAAGATCTGAACTATTGTTTTAAAATATTGAGGCTCCTGTGTTGGGGGAGAGTCGTTGCCTCAGGTGGAGGAGTTCCAGTATCTTAGGCGTCTTGGTTTGAGTGACGGTAGGATGGAGCAGAAGATGGATCGACAGGTTTGGGCCTCGTCCTCAGTAATGAGGGCGTTGCTTTGGTCGATCGTGGTGAAGAAAAAGTTGCATCAAATCAAAATGCAAAGTTCTTTGTTTACTGGACCATCTACGTTCTGTCACCAGTAGTCATGACGTATGGATTTTGACCTAAAGACCAAGATCCTGGATACAAATTGTCAAAATGAGCTTCCTTCGTAGAGTTGCGGGGCTCAGCCTTAGAGATGGGGTCAAGATCTTTTGGCGCTTTGCTACTCATCAGTACCGTACCAATTAAGGGCCTGCCCACTGCTGGTACCCACCCCACTCAGCCCAGTTTATGGGTCCATCTTGTTCTTGGGTACAAGCAAACCGCTCCAAAGTGACGATTTTGACGTAAGCAGGCATCGGCCATTGACTGGTCTGTGGAGCTACATCACTGGATGACCTGCCCAGTCAAGACCAGAGCTCCATCACTGGA
>NC_056505.1:5731878-5749776 GCF_014905685.2 Nematolebias whitei
CATCACTGGATGACCTGCCCAGTCAAGACCAGAGCTTCATCACTGGATGACCTGCCCAGTCAAGACCAGAGCTTCATCACTGGATGACCTGCCCAGTCAAGACCTGTCGAGTCTTATGGATTTTCCATCAATTATATGGATTTGTCCCCATTTTTCATGACTACAGAGAAAATCTTACAGGTTTTTCAAAAACTCAGCTTCACATTTATTTTACATCTCAGAGCCAGCCTGTAAGGAAATGCTAAGGTTGCCCCCACATCCTCCCTGCCCCCCCCACCACCACCACCACCACCAACCCATGTGTGAAAGTACTGCAGACTTTTTGTGAATTTTACAGATCTCTGAAGGTAAACATCCCAAGGGGTTGACATGTATGTCAGTAATAACTGCAAACTAGATCTGAACCAACATTTCATCTCTGATTGTTGGAGAGTGAGTGAGTTAGATTTTCTAGTTTCTAGCTCAGAACGGAAGCTCCAAAAACAGCGTCGTGGACAAATGACAAGGTCCAGACTTCTCTGTTGTTATTGGCGGATTGGTGGATTCAGCGCGAGCTGGACGGCGCTACGTGAAACCGCCCGCTTTGCATTGACGATCAAGAAACCAGTCACAGTGACAGTTCACCTCCACCTGAGAAGAACCGATGAGACGAGAGTCAACTCGAGTCGTACTTATCAATGGCAACGCAGCTGTAGTCATCCGGGGGGATCTCAGAGTAGAGGCGCTGCTCCTCTGCATTGAAGGGAGTCTGCTGAGGTGGTTCATCTGATTAGGACACCTCCTCCTAAAAGTTTCCCAGAAAAATCCCACTGGGAGGAGACCCTGATGAAGCAGAACTCCCTGGAAGGATGAAATATCTTCTCTGGCATGGGGAGGAGCTCCAGGAGGAGCTGGAGAGTGTCTCTGTGGAGAGGGAGGTCTGGGTTTCCCTCCTGGACCTGCTGCCTCCATGACCCAGATCCAGATGAGTGTCAGAAAGAAGGATGGGCTTATTTAATGAAATTAAACACCAACAATTTTTTACATTTGTCGTAGTTTTACTCATACTTTTGAAGTTTTTCATGATGAACTGAATTAACGTTCAAATATTCTTTTGTTTGTTTTGTGGCAGGGCGTGTGAGGAGCCTGAGCAGCTCGTTATGGACCCTGACTCACCTGACGGCGTTGCACATCAACGACAACAACCTGACCCGCATCCCGCCGGACATCGCCAAGCTGCCCCACCTGGTCTACCTGAACCTGTCGTCCAATAAGCTCCGCAGCCTGCCCGCCGAACTGGGCAACATGGTTACTCTCAGGTAGAAGAGGATCGCAGGAAGCTTCGTTCCTGTGAAATAAATCGAATAAAACTTTATCTCAGCAGCGACCTGCGTATGAGACCAGCAGATTCTTGAAAACACTGTCACTCAGATCAAAAAATAGGTGAATTTAACAAGAAAATAAGTAAAATCTAATGATTTGTTTTGCATTTAAAAATGAGACTCTGAATTTGGTCCAGCCTCCTCTTTGTTTATCAGGAAACTGATGATCAAAGTGCCCAAATATGACATTTAATCCAATTAATACAGAAATATATTACATCTACCCTCATTAACCATCTGTGTTGTTATAGTCATTCTGCGTGCACAGTGGAAGTGTAAACTGTTATTTTCTGGAGAGAAAGGGCCGCCGTGATGTTAATGCTGGTTATAATTAGACGTCCAGTTTTAACATTAAACTGTGTTCACTCTGTTTCCAATTAGCTGCGTGTTTGCCGACACTTGTTTAAAGTTTATACAAAGAAATGATTGTTACTTGATTCACACAAAGCTCTGAGTTAACAGGGTGTAACTTTGTTTTAAAGCTGAAATATTGATTTTAAATTCCTTCAAGGCATTTAGAGCATAAATAATCACAAAGCATCAAAGGAAGAACAAAGTTCAAACCAACCTAAAATGAAATAAAATGATCGTTTGTGTGCAGATCGCTGACGCTTTGTCTTGGTTTTTTTTTCAGGGAATTGCTTTTAAACAACAATCTTTTACGGGTTCTGCCTTATGAACTTGGGAGGCTTTTCCGGTTGCAAACTCTTGGGCTAAAAGGTGAGGCTTTTATTTTGAAACCACTAGAAATTTTGTTACAGACTTTATGACTGCTGCCCACTTATTTCAGTACATGTTTAAAATTTCACACCAGATGTTTGGGGGTTTCTTGTAGTTATTTTTTTTTTACTATGATCTGATTTTATTTGCAGGAAATCCTTTGTCCCAGGACATCCTCAATATCTACCAGGAACCAGACGGAACCAGAAAGCTTTTGAACTACATGCTTGACAATCTAGCAGGTAAAGGTCTCGGCTGCGTCGCCTCGCAGAGCTCGTTCATATTTAAAAAGCGTTTTATTGAGTGTGTTATGACATCATCGTGTCTGACACGAATATACGAGCACTAATCCTTGTCTTGCCTGTTCCCAGTCCACCCAGAGCAGCTCCCGCAAAGACCGTGGATCACTCTGAAAGAGCGAGACCAAATGATCCCCACAGGTTAGTTCATGAGGCACGTCAAACTTCCTGCGAGTCCATCTTTAACTTCCAGCAGCTACGAAACGTGAAACGAACACAACGCCTTGCAGAAGCATTCCTCCCTCGTGTATTCTTTTTGTTTTATTGCCTTATAACCTGGAGTTTAATTAGATTCTTAATTAAAGCAAATAAATGGACTTAAATTGTGGGGGAAATTTGTTTTAAATTGTTTAAAAATGTAAAACTGAAAAACGTATTCAGCACCCACAGCTCGACTCTGAAGAGACATCAGCAACTCTTCAGGTTCATCTCCATGAGCTGGGTCCGTCTAACCTCTAGAAGACTCCCGACAAGAGTCAATCAAGAGTTTCTCTATATTTAAATCCACCTTTGCAACTCTGACCAGTTTCTCAGTACCTGTTGATGAAAAACATCCCCACAGCATGATGCTGCCACCACCATGCTTCACTGTAGGGAAGGTGGTCTCGGCATGAGAGGCCTCAAACTTGGGGTAGGCAGGTTTTCTGGACATGTTCAACTGGGAGGAGACCCCAGACATGCTGGAGAGACTACCAGTATGTCTCTTTGCTGGCCTGAGTCCTTCCAGAAGACCAAATGGCCCCTTCTTAAAGCTCTGTGCAGCTTCTAGGGGTGTTTGGGACAGATTGTCTCATCTTTGCAGAAGAGCCGCCCAGCACCATAAGGGTTTTCTCTCAAGTTTTGGTTTATATGATATTTTAATTCAAAGATTACAATGAGGTGAATACTGCACTTTAGAGTCAGTGTAAATTTACCTAAATTATACTTCAGTCAAGACATATATTAGTTGATCTCAAACTAAAGTCATCTAAAACCGAGTTTTGATTATTGTAGCTGTTTTCTGTGCGTTTTATCGTGTCGTCTTCTCCCGCAGCTGTCTTCACAGTCATGTGTTATAACGTGCTGTGTGATAAATACGCCACGCGGCAGCTGTACGGATACTGCCCGTCCTGGGCGCTGAACTGGGAGTACCGCAAGAAGGGCATCATGGAGGAAATCACCAGCTGCGACGCTGACATCATCAACCTGCAGGTGAAGCTGCGGGGTTCTATCCCAACATAACCATCAGCTGAAGTTTAGTTTACTTTGTCCAACGAGGTTCTTTTTAAAATTGTTTTACTCTGCAGGAGGTGGAGACGGAGCAGTACTACACTTTGTTTCTGGAAACACTAAAGGATCGTGGTTACGACGGCTACTTCTGTCCCAAATCTCGTGCCAAACTGGTTTCTGAGCAGGAGAGGAAACACGTAGACGGCTGTGCAATCTTCTTTAAAACAGAGAAGTGAGTTTGAAGACTCCTGACGTCGATGCAGGATTCACTCGTTGCATTCTTATAAAAAACCTGGTTTAAAACAAAACGTGGCGGTGGGAGACGGCACGAGTGGCAAAGAGGAAGCGTTATGAGTTTCTGAGATTGATGCTGCTTTGTTGATGTGTCTGCAGGTTTACTTTGGTACAGAAACACACTGTGGAGTTCAATCAGGTGGCCATGGCCAACTCTGAGGGGTCAGAGGTCATGCTGAACAGAGTGATGACCAAAGACAACATCGGCGTGGCGGTGCTGCTGGAGGTCAATAAGGACTTGTTCTCCAGTGGTAAGAACAGACGAGATCAATCCTCCGATAAAAGAACATCCGGTTGCTTCTCTGTGTCCTCGAGGGCCCAAAACACGCCTGGCTTTAATTTTTCAATCAATCTGTCAGGGACTAGCACATGGTTTGTTAGTTTAATCAAACAAGTGAAAAAATGTTTCTTTTTTTGTTTTGAGGCATGAAACCCCCTCAGGAGAGGCAGCTGATCCTTGTGGCTAACGCTCACATGCACTGGGACCCCGAGTACTCAGACGTCAAGCTGATCCAAACCATGATGTTCCTGTCGGAGCTGAAGAGCATCGCTGAGAGGGCGTCCAGCTCTGTGACCACGGGCTCGCCAACCTCTGACCCGTCATCCATCCCCATCGTCCTGTGCGCTGACCTCAACTCACTGCCTGACTCAGGTATGCCCGTCTCATGCTCAGGAGCTAGCTTTGTTTTCTGCTAATGTTGTGCACCTGTGCAGTAAGGTGTTCCTGTGCTCGGGTCCAGGTGTGGTGGAGTACCTGAGCGATGGAGGAGTGGCTGATAACCACAAGGACTTCAAGGAGCTGCGCTACAACGAATGTCTGACCAACTTCAGCTGCAACGGCAAGAACGGCAACGCAGATGGGAGCATCACGCACAGCTTCCAGCTGAAGAGCGCCTACGACAGCAATCTGATGCCTTACACCAACTACACGTACGACTTCAAGGTAGAAGCCCAACGTCCAAACGTGCTCGATGCTATTTAACGCCCAGCGCCTTTTATGCTTAAAATGTTGAGAAATGACGGATGTCTAGCTGTTTTGATCAAACCTTAAAAAGTACCTTCTACAAGCTCATAAAATGTCAGGAGATGATGGTACGAATCATGAAATTTAAGCTTCACGTCTGTAAAATGGACTGAGGCATTTTGGGGGTTTGTAATATCAGAGAGCTATGGCGGCCATTTTGAATTGGATTGGCTTCATGAGTAGACGTAAATCCAGTGATTAATTTCTGCAAGTTTCATTAAAATCCATTCAAGTCCAGTGGTTCTTGAGAATAGATCTTTCACAATGAGTAGAGCTCCCAGTATGTGTTGGAGATGACTCTCAGCTACTACCACACCAAATATGAGCATAATATCTGTAAAATTGATGTAATTATAGCCAATGTTTGTGTTTTATCAGCTCATGGCTCAACTAAAGCACAGTCATGCAGTCTTGAAGTGACTGAGTCATGAGTTTGTGGAGTTTTTTATTAACCCTGACCCATAGTGAAGCACAATCTTCAGGATTCTGTTCAGAATGTGGGTCTGAACCCGTTCAAAAGGCTCGTTGGTCAGCCTTTCCTGTGTGAACCACCAGGGGGGGCTCGCACGCCTCAGTTGGAGAGCAGATGGTTCATTTCACCTCGGATTTGATCAGTTTAAATATTTGGGAGCTGCTCCTCGGCCTGACGGTGTTTCTGTGTCCGCAGGGCGTCATCGACTACATCTTCTTCTCCAAGACTCACATGAGCGTCCTCGGCGTGATGGGGCCGCTCGAAAGCCAGTGGCTCATAGACAACAACATCACCGGCTGCCCCCACCCGCACGTCCCCTCGGACCACTTCTCCCTGCTGGCCCAGCTGGAGCTGCACCCCCCTCTGCCCCACCAACTGAACCCCCTGAACGGGCTGCACCTGTCGGTCCACAGGTAGTGCAGCCCGAGAGAGCCCCACCTGCCCCTCTAACTCCGCCTCCCCAGTTTTTAAACACTGTCCCAGCTTTACACCGGACCCTGTACAGTTCATCTTCAGAACGAATCCTCACACACCAAAAAGGAGTGAAGTATTCGTTCCGTTTGTTGCTCCTTTTCATATTTTTGCACACTGAATGTTTTTTTTTTTATTTCCCCCCCCCTTTTGAAAAAGCTTGATACCAAATGTTGGGGTGAAATTGTTAATCTCTAAGTCAAATGTTTTGCTTTTTGCCTTAATTACAACGACAACAAACTTATAATATCAACTGTCCTGGAGAAATTTACACCTGGGCTTTTTTTTTCCAACTTCTCACATTTATGACATCATTTAATAGTTCTGACAAGATATTACCGCTGCACCACGACGTTGTATGTTGAACTGAAATCACCGTTTAAAAAGCTTAAACCTGCAGCCGTTTAAGTCACAAGTCACACTACAAACATACAAACAGCTGAATGTTGGTCCTGCTTTATTCAAAAACCAAATCTTCAATGAGACGTGGGGGAAAGGCTTCGAGTTTTTAAGGGTAAAAGTTCTTGTTTTTAAAATTAGTGTTTGAAAAGCAGAGTATGAAACAATAAATATCAGATAAAATAAAGATGACGCTTCTTTTGGAGGTGGGGGTCTGAGGTTCTGACCTGTTTTGTAAAAGTATGCAGTTGTATATCTGTTTTTTTTCTGGATTATATTAGCTCTTCCTTTGGGTCTAATCTGTCCTACGAGTCAAAACTTCAAAAGCCGCCTCGGATTAGTTTTCTTTAAGGCGGGACGGAACCTCACCTCCTCTGGTGTTCGGTTCTCTGCAGCTCAAACAAATCGGATCGGTGAGCGGCGTCCACGTTCAGGCAAACCGTTAAACAAATTAGCCCCTTCTTGGTTTGCGTAGACGAAAATCATAATTTACGATATTTACAGACGATCGCAGCGTTTGACAGTTTGACGTCCTGTTTTCTTCATCCGACCGGCCAAAGAAAGAGAAATAATAAATGTATAATCTCTGTTTTAGGTATTTATTTACCAAACTGCCATTTCCCTGTGGAGTTTAAAACTATATTTTCTTGAGCTGATCATAACCGGCAGTCTTTATGTGAATCGCACCTCGCAGGACCTCTCACACTAAAGTCACGACGTTTAACGAGCAGCTTCTGTTCTGATCTTTCTTTATAAGCACAATTAATATATTTTACAACGTACGTTGTGCGTTTCACCCCTCAGTGCGTTTTTGATAAAACTACCAGGGCACTTCTGCTTCTTTGCCAAAAAATAAATTGTCACCCGTAATCAGTCTCAAGTCCTAAATTAAAAAAAAAAAAATAAATTGCCCAATTATGAAATGAGCAGATTAAATAGAGCAGCATCTGTTCGGTGCCAACGGGGAAACCACGTCGAAATTTAATGTCGGCTTTGGTGAAGGAAAGTTTGTGGGTTTAAATCCTGAAAAGGAGAGCGAAAATAACGAGCGAAGAAGTTTATTTTAAATAATTAATTAAAGATGATTAAAATAAATAAAAGCCAGAGATATAAACTGTGAGCCACCACTAATTAAAAATAATTATTCCAAGAATTATTTATTTAATCTTAAATCTGCTTTATGTACGTTTTGTCTGACAGTTTCAAAGCATATTTTCTCTGCACGTTATTGAAAAGGAAAAGCCATCATTCTGGGTCAGATTAAATAATCTGGCGGTGTTGGCATGAAGTGAGCTTTCTGAGCATCGATGAGGCCGATGCTTCACTCCTGAACTAACCTCGCAGTGATTTTGTACAACAGCTTTAAACTGTCTTTGATGATGGGGGGGAGTGTTCCGGTCCCCTGTTTAAAAAGGTGCAAACATATTTTTCCCTCATAAATCAAAGCTGGACTTGGTGTTGCACATTTTGTCTTTGCCTGGTGCACTGTTAATAAGATCTCCACCTGCCGAGACCAAAATGTGGGTCTTTATTTTTAAAACTGCGGGCGTTTTCTGTCTCCAACTCGCAGCCTTTCCATTGGTACTTTGTACGAGTATTACTGAGTTATTTTGAGAAAGAAAAACATAAAATGTTCCAGGTTTCAAAGCTGTTGGGTCTGGATGGTTTTTATTCCTCTTTACACACTTTTACACGCCTTTTACTTCTTCCCCCGTGTTATCACAGCTGTAGTCAGAAGTTTGAATTTCATGTTAACTTTGAGCTATTAACGGGTTTATTTGAACCGTTATTTCTTAAGATCAGATAATTAAACGCCACATAACTGTAATTGTTTTTAAAATCAAGAACTGGGTGCACAAATTGAACTTATTGGGGCATTTCTCCAGTCCATAGAGGGTCAAATATCATCATACACCCCTAGTAATGTTTGATAACATGTCTCTCACCTGGACCTCAGGCTTTTGGTCTCCATCGAGCTTCTGGTTGGACTTTGGCTGATGTTTGACCGCTCTTCTTCTTGGCAGAATTGGTAGAGTTCATTTATATTGGTTGGTTTACAAACTTCTAATTGGACTTTGAAAAATTATTGCACAAGCATTACATTAGTCTGCTTTATCCAATCAGAAACCAGCTCTGAAGCTTTATCCAATCAGAAACCAGCTCTGAAGCTTTATCCAATCAGAAACCAGCTCTGAAGCTTTATCCAATCAGAAAGCAGCTCTGATGTGTGTTTGGTATTCTTCCGTTGTGTCCAAGTTTCAACCATCCAGCTGTTGATTCAAAGTGAAGCTGGATAATTTGAAGGTCATCCTCTATTATTACCACAGCATGATGCTACCACCACCATGTTTGACAGTTAGCATGTTGTTCTAAAATTTGATTCCTCCAAACATTCTTCTTGTCATGTCGGCCAAACGTCTCAATCTGTGTCTCATCTAAGGTTAAAATTTTCTCCGGAAGGTGTTTGTCTTGTCCGCGTGGACTTTTGGAGTCGAAGCTGCTTTCTGTGTCTTTGCAGTCCGTGCAGATGTAAATCTGTCTTCGCCGTGGACAGGGACACTGGCGTTCCAGTAGCTTCCAGTTCATGGTAGACGTCAACCTAGGTGGTTATCCGAGAGGGACAGAGGAGCGTTGAGTGCTTGCAAACAAATCTACCAGCTGGAGTTGATCATACCACTAACGATTTAACAATTGTTTAAATTATAACGCCTTCTAGGACCTTCAGTGCCACTAATTAATAAATTAGATGAATATGGGTTTATTTGACCCTGCATGGATTAAAGAACATCCATCCATTGATGTCTTGTTTAATCAATCAACCCTGGAAAAAAAAAATAACGGTTCAAATCAAACATTAAAAGCCCAAAACGAAAAGACACTGATGAATAGATGAAACTGACAACTTGTAAGCTTTTAGTTTTACCTATTTTTTCTACAAACAACGTGCCTGGTTTGAACAGTTTCTCCAACAGCAGCACTGCCCATGAGACTCGGATTAATCCAGAACTCTCAGCCGTCCTGTCTTCATCCAGCTGGTGTCATTTCCTACACTTCTCCAATCCCTTTTTGTTTCACCGAGGAGATGTTTTGAAGTCATCCCATCATTTCATTCAACTCCTGAATGTAATTTGTGTTTCTGGTTTGGTTTTATTTTCTTTGTTTCCATTCAGACTTCAGAGCGTTGTCGTCGGCTCCTACGAGCTCTTCGGTCCTGGTTAATAAAAGCCTCTGGTACAAATCTTGAGTTTTCCAGCAAAGTGAACAAAGAGTTCGTTGTTTGTCTCTTTTTTAAGTGTTACTGCTTAAGAGAATGTTACTAAACTTTAATTAAACGCAAATATATTTTCATCCTAGTGTAATGAACTGTAAAAGGGGAAAAAAAAAAAACAAATGCACAATTTAAACATTTTAAAATGTTCTGTGTCCCCTACGTGTTAAATTTATTAAGCAGTTTAATTCAGCGGTGTAACGATCTGGTGGTGGTTTGAACCCAAAATGAAGGGAGGACTCGGGTTAAAAGTAAAAGTTATTTAATGAATATCAACAAAAGGGCTGACATGACAGCAGTTTACATGAACCACGAGAGGACACTAAGGGAGACAAAACCAGGATGTGGTGCAGAACATGGAGTCTTCATGAGACAATGCCCAGATGAATAAGAACAGGAGAGACAGACTTCTACAGGTGCTGGTCATAAAATTAGAATATCATGTGAAAGTTGATTTATTTCATTCAAAAAGTGAAACTTGTATATTATATCCATTCATTACATACAGACATATTTCAAATGTTTATTTTTTTTTTATGTTGATGATCAGAACTGACAACTAATGAAAACCCCAAATTCAGTATCTCAGAAAATTAGAACATTGTGAAAGGTTCAATATTGAAGCCACCTGGTGCCACACTCTAATCAACACCTGCAAAGGCCTTTAAATGGTCTCAATCTAGTTCTGTTGGCTACACAATCATGGGGAAGACTGCTGACTTGACAGTTGTCCAAAATAAGACCACTGGCACTTTGCACAAGGAGGGCAAGACACAAAAGGTCATCGCTAAAGAGGCTGGCTGTTCACAGAGCTCTGTGTCCAAGCACATTAATAGAGAGGTGAAGGGAAGGAAATAATGTGGGAAAAAGTTTACAAGCAACAGGGATAACCGCACCCTGCAGAGGATGGTGAAACAAAACCCATTCCAAAATGTGTTAGACATTCACAAAGGGTGGTGCAGCTGGAGTCTGTGCTTCAAGAACCACCACGCTCAGACGTATGCAAGACGAGGGTTTCAGCTGTCGCATTCCTTGTGTCAAGCCACTCTTGAACAAGCGACAGCGTCAGAAGCGTCTCGCCTGGGACTGCTGCCGAGTGGTCCAAAGTTGTGTTCTCTGATGAAGGTAAATTTTGCATTTCCTTTGGAAATCAAGGTCCCAGAGTCTGGAGGAAGAGGAGAGGCACAGAATACATGTTGCTTGAGGTCCAGTGTCAAGTTTCCAGTCAGTGATGCTTTGGGGGGGGCCATGTCATCTGCTGGTGTTGGTCCACAGTGTTTTCTGAGGTCCTAGGTCAACGCAGCCGTCTACCAGGAAGTTTTAGAGACTTCATGCTTCAAATTCAATTCAATTCAAAAATACTTCAATAATCCCAAAGGGAAATTAATTGTTGTTGTAGCTCATCATCTTAGTTTCATTAGAGTTGTTCTAGATACTGATGGCTTTAGGCAGGAAGGATCTCTTGTAGCGGTCTGTCCCACAGCGGATACGAAGAAACTGGATGCAGATGTTGATACATCCACCCAGACCCAGCAGACCTCTTGGTCCTCTTGGGCAGCAAGACTGCCTGAATGCTGGGCAGAACTCTTCCCCGAGCGATGGCCATTTCTCCCAGCAGCCTGCCGAGTCCCTCGTCGCCACGGACTTAACTGCAGGTGCCGAGGGATGATCTCAGTCCTCCCGCTGTCACGAGCCATGTTTCCCGCTACCTCCAAGATCTTGGTGGTCAGGCACTCGAGCACCACCTCCAGGGAGATGGTAATGCATCCGTAGCACCTCCTTTTCAACTCATTTGGCATTTGGGGTTATAATTGAGATATTATTTGAGCTTTTGCAATTTTAATCAGCAGCTCCCAGTTGTTCCTGCTGCTGATCAACTTTATGGAGATGCAGATTTCCTTTTCCAACAGGACTTGGCCCCTGCACACAGTGCCAAAGCTAAAAATATATACAGGTCCTTCTCAAAAAATTAGCATATTGTGATAAAGGTCATTATTTTCCATAATGTAATGCTAAAAATGAAACTTTCATATATTTCAGATTCATTGCACACCAACTGAAATATTTCAGGTCTTTAATTGTTTTAATACTGATGATTATGGCATACAGCTCATGAAAACCCAAAATGCCTGTCCCAAAAAATTAGCATATTTCATCCCACCAATGAAAGACAAGTGTTTTTAATACAAAAAACGCCAACCTTCAAATAATCATGTTCAGTTATGCACTCAATACTTGGTCGGGAATCCTTTTGCATGAATGACTGCTTCAATGCGGCGTGGCATGGAGGCAATCAGCCTGTGGCACTGCTGAGGTGTTATGGAGGCCCAGGATGCTTCGATAGCGGCCTTAAGCTCATCCAGAGTGTTGGGTCTTGTGTCTCTCAACTTTCTCTTCACAATATCCCACAGGTTCTCTATGGGGTTCAGGTCAGGAGAGTTGGCAGGCCAATTGAGCACAGTAATACCATGGTCAGTAAACCATTTACCAGTGGTTTTGTCACTGTGAGCAGGTGCCAGGTCGTGCTGAAAAATGAAATCGTTGGTTACGTACTGTAACCCCAGATTCTATGAGTATAAGCGTAGCCCTTTAAGGCCTTCGCTTTAGTGGGTTTATCCCGTTATGCAGAGCATAAGCACTGAAAAAATTAGTCCACGCCCACCTGCTGTGTGGGCCCCACCCGGTCCGTATAAATTACGTTAAGAGCGGGAAATCGGCTCCCAAAATAGCTTTTTCTTCAGCCATTTAGGAGCCAGTGAGGCCCGACGCTTAAAGGGCTACGCTTATACTCATAGAATCTGGGGTTACAGTACGTAACCAACGTTCTATGTCGTATAAGCTTCGCCCTTTAAGGCCTTCGCTTTAGTGGGTAAAGGGCGAAGCCGATGTGGTCCTCGCCTCACTGGGTCCATTCGAACACAGTAAGAAGCGGAAGCTTGCCCAAAAAACGTCTTGTCACTCAGCTCCCCGTGTGCATAAACTACGCATCGCGTAATTATGTGCCATGCACAGACGCATGTTGTGTAACTATGCGTTCTGACAAGCATGAATACCCCGGAAAAACTTTCAACGGGAAGAGGAAGTTGAAAAGAGGGGGGGAGGGGGGCATGAACCAACTGGTTCATGGCTGAACAGTATAAACAGATTAATGTCCATGAATTGATAAATAATCAAATGAACTGATTGGTAACAATAATCATGAACTGATTAGTGACAATAGAACCAGAAACACAGACACAACTGTGACTGATAACAACATCTCACACTGTAATGCATGCAGACAGAAGTGAGCTTAAACAGAGTTCCATGAGAACAACAATATTCATTCTGTTAGAGCACTAAGGACAGAATGTGTCATGGAACGAGCCGTTACATCACATAGGTAAAAGCGAATAAATGAGCAGGGTGTTGACCATGCAGCCGCAGTGCAAATGTCCTGCATTGACATACCATTATGCAGAGCAGTCGAAGATGCGATACCCCTGGTCGAATGTGCTTAGAGGTTGACAGGAGGCCCTAAATCTGATGCTCTGTAGGCTTCAGAAAAGGCCTCACACAGCCAGTGTGACAAGCGCTGGATGGATAACGGCGACCTGCAGAAGCATCTCTATAATGCACAAACAATTGTTGAATTTGAACGCATTGCAGCTGTGCGCGTTACGTAACACGTCAACGCCTGCACCGGGCAGAGAAGATGAACAGATGCTTCCCCTTCTGATCTGTGGGGGGGAAAAAAACCCCTCCAACGATATCACTCTTGATTTAAAAGAGCTCGTGATGTTTTAGGCATAAAAGCTGGGTTGGTCTTAAATCAGCTGAGCTGCCCGTCAGCCTAATTCTAAGGCATGACGAAGCAACAGAGAGGGCAGATAATTACTTATCCTCTTAGCGGGTGTTAAAACCAGCAACAGGGCTGTTAAAAGAGACAAGAATTTAAATGAAACCTGATCCAGAGGCTCAATTGAAGCTTTGATCAGGGCTCGCAGGACCAGCGTTAAACCCACTGTGGAACAAGTGGGCGTGAAAACAGGCCTACATCTCTGTACACCTTTTAGAAACCGCTTCATCAGCGGGTGATAAAAGCTGTTCTGTCTCCAAACCCTTTGTGGCAGGAAGAGATGGCTGCAACGTACGTTAAAGCGTACTGAAAGCCAACTCCCTATCCATCAGGTGTTGTAGAAAAACAACACGCCGCCTAAAAGGCATGAAGTGGTCTCTAAACCTTCTCTGTACACCAGCGCTGAAAAGCCGTACCCTTGATGTGTACAGAACTGTGGTAGATGCAGCACGTGAATCTTGAATTGTGCACACTATCTCCTGAGGGAGACCCATCCTCTAAGTGGAACCGCTCAGCGGTCAGACCCACCGGTGTTGACCTATTTCTGGGTAACTCTTGGTCGCTCCTCCTGCCTGAAGGAGAGCATCCTTCCTCCATGACAGTTCCACGGCGACCCAACAACAGACGTTGCAGGCCTGGGAACCATAGTGCGTTCACACGCCGGGAGCCACCAGGAGAGCTGTCAATCCCTCCTCTTGAACTCGGTTCATGGACCGTAAAAAACAGAGGAGGTGGGGGGAAAGAAACGCGTAAAAAGCGTTTTGGGCCACCGACTGTGAGCAAATGCGTCCCCCCCCCAGCGATGGATCGTCTCGCGGGCTCAGGGAAAACCGTAGTTGACATTGAGCGTTCTTCTCGCATCGCAAACAGGTCCACAGCTGCTTTGCCAACTTCTGCTGCGTCTGAAAACATCAGATCCGGATGGAGGATCCGGTCCACGTAACGTGGGCCGCCCTTGGACGTCACATCAGAACACCGGATATGTAAACCGCTCTAATAAAAGCAGGTTTTGATGAACCCAACTCAGTAGCTTTCGCACAATGTGTAACATCTGGCTGAACGCACACCCTGATGATTATGTATGCAGCAGTCATCATGATGTCTGTGTGAATCAACACGTGTTGATTCTGTAGCACAGGAGCAAGGTGTTGAATCACATTCAGTACTGTGCGACACTCCAAAACATTGATGTGGGCTGATGTGTAGTGGGGCCACAGCGCCCCTACTGCTTGAGATAGGTATGTCCCCCCCCCCCAGCCTGACAGCAACGTGTCCGTGAAGGCTGACCCATGACGTGGGTCTGCTGAGGGGGACTCCCTCTGATAGAAAAACAAGGTGTTTCCCCAGAGTCGGAGGTCTGCTTCCACAGAGGAAAAGACAATGATCATCCGTCGTTTGTTTTACTGGATCAACATGCAGACGTGCAAAAACACCTCTAGAGGCGTCTCATGTGATAAATGAGTTTTCATGGTGGTTGAATTTAATTCCACTCCAGAAAACAAATGTCTGGGCCGGGAAAATCGAGCTTCCTTCCACTTATGGCGAAGCCCAGATTAACAGGTGTGATGTCAACACCTGATCCTGCATCAGCGCCTCCTGTCTGAAGTGACAGGATCCGCAGATCATCCAGGTAAAACAAAAAACTCTCGTCTCTGTGTTTTAGGATGATCGGTATGCGTTCTCTGGATGTTAAACAACAGATCCAAGAACGGTCTCACCCCTCCGATCCGTGAGTAAAAACCCTCGTGTTTTCTCTCCCTTGGGGAACTCTGTAGATTACTTTTATCAGAAAACACTTGGATTTCTGCATTTAGGGAAGAGAATCAGTCTGATGATGATGACGGGACCGTTTATATAACTCCTCTGAATGGAGGGGTTCGGGTTGCAAACTGTAACTTGTACCATTTGCATAAACCCTGTCCATCCATCTGAAAAACGGCGAGCATGTTTAGCCACTCTACGTAACGTTCGTGGATGAACGTGCGTTAATGATGCGTCATGTTTTGTACGGCTGTCAGCAGTCCGTCCCTCAACCGCCGTCATGCGTCGCGGGAATGTTTTCTGTGTGACCCCGGGCGAGACTTGAGCTGAAGGCGAAGCGTGTGACAGCTGATGACGCGGTGAGCTGCGCGTTTGACGTCGCTGTGCGAACGTTGAAAGGCGGAGGGCGTGACTTCATTTACACCGTGCTGTTGGAGTGAAGGCTGCTTAGCCCCGCGGGAGCACACGTTGTTCTCTGGAGGGACGCGCGCCGCTCTCGCTGGAGGGGCGCGCGCTGGAGGGAGGTGGGACTCATTACCGGGTTCTTCGGCTGCTTCACGTTTAAGCTGCGGTGAGCTGCCGAAAGCTGAGAGAGAAGGACCCCCACCCGGACCAGCCTGCGGACCACATTTATACCGATGTGAGCTGGTTAGCGCCGGCAGCTGTGTGCGCCAGCATCAACGCAGCACCGTTGAATGGAGGCTGTCATCTTAGTGTTCGACTCGTCATGTCAAGAGCGGCGGTGAATTAAAAACCCTATTTAAGGACACCGGCTCATGTGGAGGCTGTTCCATCCCACAAATGTGAGTTGACACCGCTTGAGTGAGGATCATGCAGTTCTAGTTGGTAATGAGTTATTTTCGCTTACCGTTGTGCCGTGATCGACCCGTCATGTCTAGAGCGACGGTGAGTTTAAAAAACCTTTATTTAAGGACACCGGCTCATGTGGAGGCTGTTCTGTGATCGACTCATCATGTCTAGAGCGACGGTGAGTTTAAAAGCCTTTAATTAAGGACGCCGGCTCATGTGTGGAGGCTGTTCTGTGATCGACTCGTCATGTCTTAGAGCGACGGTGAGTTAAAAACCTTTAATTAAGGACACCGGCTCATGTGTGGAGGCTGTCCTGTGATCGACTAGTCATGTCTAGAGCGACGGTGAGTTAAAAACCTTTAATTAAGGACACCGGCTCATGTGTGGAGGCTGTTCTGTGATCGACTCGTCATGTCTTAGAGCGACGGTGAGTTAAAAACCTTTATTTAAGGACACCGGCTCGTGTGTGGGGCTGTTTCATCCCACGAGTGCGCTCTTATGTGTGCGGCCGCTGTGAGCTGATCCGGGCTTACAGACTGGCTAAAAAACAGACACTTGGATCATTAATGATGATTTATTTCAACTTTCGTGTCACTTTTACACACACCCTCCGGAGACCGTCATTTGAGAGCTTTCTCTCTCATGAGCTCTGCGATTGTTTGCCCAGAGCGCTGTCTTGCAGGCGAACTCTGGGGAAACGCTGAGCTGCAGGCTGCCGGAGTGCAGAGGGCTGGATTCTGACGGGCGGGGCTGGTGGTGGAACTCAGCGAGAGCCGCGGCCGTGGAAAAGTCGAAAACTTGCTCGCGACGGTCCCTCCAGCGGGGACGGGGTGGGCCGCGCGGCTTGATGAGGTGGCGAACAGCTTTTGGCACCTCCTCCGACTGTTTCACTTCGCCAGCATGGTTTGAAGCTGCTCTGAGCAGCGCGTCCGCGATGGGCTTCATCAGGTCTTGTGCAGATTCTCCGGCAGCGAGGGGAGTAACGAAGCCAGGTGGATCGTTGGGTCATCGTCCTCCGCGCTGCAGTCCCCGACAAGGCAAAACGTGGGAGAGGCACACATGTTGAGCTGGCGTCAGCTGCTTACAGAGGGAGATCTTCGTCTCCAAGGCAGGTCTGCGGCCTTCAATCCCTTGGACATGCTATATGCTAGCAGCGCACGTTGTTGCTAGCTGCGGCTGCCTGAGAAACACGTCGGTGGGCTCGATTGGAGAGCGTGGTCGCCGTCTGTGTTCCTCCGGAGGGACGGGACGCTGCTCCGACCTGGGCAGCTTCGCTCCGGAAGCTTCCGCGAGGCTTGGCTCCAGGGGGGGGGTTACCGAGGAATAGCCCCGCTCGGTGAATCCCTCAACTCTGGTGATGGGAGCGGACTGGGGACCGACTCCTCTAATCTACCAGGAAAGAACCGTCTGCGGCCTCGCCCGTGGAACGTCCTGTTGGAACGCGAGGCCGTATGGATCAAGACGGTGAGCCAGAGTGGAGCCCAGTGAAAAAATAACCTTTCCGCCGATCATCCGAACTGGCGGGAAAAGGCGAGGGACGTAGAGGTCCCTTCATGTCAGCCTCCTCCTGGGTTCCGCCGGGCAACCCCTGAGGGCGCCGTCGGCCGGGAGCGGTGTGATCGCCGATGCGAAACGAGGTGGGATGGGGTGAGCATTCACTCAGCCCCCCTCCACCTACACTACGCTCCCCAGGAGGGAAAGAGCAGCGGGGCTGCAGCTGAGCACGCCTTGCCCCGGAGGAACCATCCGGTTCGCCCCGAGGGTCGGCGATAAGAGGAAAACCACAAGATGGCGTTGTCCAGCGTGTAGTGACCTGTCACTGGGAAATGTTCCACGACGCTTACCTTGGAATAAGACTGCTGTCATCTTCTCCTCGGGGAGGAGAACTCACCGGACGACCGGAGGTCGACTGCCGGGCCAAGCATCTTTCGCAAAGGTTGGTCATTTACACAATTTATCTTCTTTGTTCTTC
>NC_056505.1:5754776-5794581 GCF_014905685.2 Nematolebias whitei
TAGAGCACTAAGGACAGAATGTGTCATGGAACGAGCCGTTACATCACATAGGTAAAAGCGAATAAATGAGCAGGGTGTTGACCATGCAGCCGCAGTGCAAATGTCCTGCATTGACATACCATTATGCAGAGCAGTCGAAGATGCGATACCCCTGGTCGAATGTGCTTAGAGGTTGACAGGAGGCCCTAAATCTGATGCTCTGTAGGCTTCAGAAAAGGCCTCACACAGCCAGTGTGACAAGCGCTGGATGGATAACGGCGACCTGCAGAAGCATCTCTATAATGCACAAACAATTGTTGAATTTGAACGCATTGCAGCTGTGCGCGTTACGTAACACGTCAACGCCTGCACCGGGCAGAGAAGATGAACAGATGCTTCCCCTTCTGATCTGTGGGGGGGAAAAAAACCCCTCCAACGATATCACTCTTGATTTAAAAGAGCTCGTGATGTTTTAGGCATAAAAGCTGGGTTGGTCTTAAATCAGCTGAGCTGCCCGTCAGCCTAATTCTAAGGCATGACGAAGCAACAGAGAGGGCAGATAATTACTTATCCTCTTAGCGGGTGTTAAAACCAGCAACAGGGCTGTTAAAAGAGACAAGAATTTAAATGAAACCTGATCCAGAGGCTCAATTGAAGCTTTGATCAGGGCTCGCAGGACCAGCGTTAAACCCACTGTGGAACAAGTGGGCGTGAAAACAGGCCTACATCTCTGTACACCTTTTAGAAACCGCTTCATCAGCGGGTGATAAAAGCTGTTCTGTCTCCAAACCCTTTGTGGCAGGAAGAGATGGCTGCAACGTACGTTAAAGCGTACTGAAAGCCAACTCCCTATCCATCAGGTGTTGTAGAAAAACAACACGCCGCCTAAAAGGCATGAAGTGGTCTCTAAACCTTCTCTGTACACCAGCGCTGAAAAGCCGTACCCTTGATGTGTACAGAACTGTGGTAGATGCAGCACGTGAATCTTGAATTGTGCACACTATCTCCTGAGGGAGACCCATCCTCTAAGTGGAACCGCTCAGCGGTCAGACCCACCGGTGTTGACCTATTTCTGGGTAACTCTTGGTCGCTCCTCCTGCCTGAAGGAGAGCATCCTTCCTCCATGACAGTTCCACGGCGACCCAACAACAGACGTTGCAGGCCTGGGAACCATAGTGCGTTCACACGCCGGGAGCCACCAGGAGAGCTGTCAATCCCTCCTCTTGAACTCGGTTCATGGACCGTAAAAAACAGAGGAGGTGGGGGGGAAAGAAACGCGTAAAAAGCGTTTTGGGCCACCGACTGTGAGCAAATGCGTCCCCCCCCCCAGCGATGGATCGTCTCGCGGGCTCAGGGAAAACCGTAGTTGACATTGAGCGTTCTTCTCGCATCGCAAACAGGTCCACAGCTGCTTTGCCAACTTCTGCTGCGTCTGAAAACATCAGATCCGGATGGAGGATCCGGTCCACGTAACGTGGGCCGCCCTTGGACGTCACATCAGAACACCGGATATGTAAACCGCTCTAATAAAAGCAGGTTTTGATGAACCCAACTCAGTAGCTTTCGCACAATGTGTAACATCTGGCTGAACGCACACCCTGATGATTATGTATGCAGCAGTCATCATGATGTCTGTGTGAATCAACACGTGTTGATTCTGTAGCACAGGAGCAAGGTGTTGAATCACATTCAGTACTGTGCGACACTCCAAAACATTGATGTGGGCTGATGTGTAGTGGGGCCACAGCGCCCCTACTGCTTGAGATAGGTATGTCCCCCCCCCCAGCCTGACAGCAACGTGTCCGTGAAGGCTGACCCATGACGTGGGTCTGCTGAGGGGGACTCCCTCTGATAGAAAAACAAGGTGTTTCCCCAGAGTCGGAGGTCTGCTTCCACAGAGGAAAAGACAATGATCATCCGTCGTTTGTTTTACTGGATCAACATGCAGACGTGCAAAAACACCTCTAGAGGCGTCTCATGTGATAAATGAGTTTTCATGGTGGTTGAATTTAATTCCACTCCAGAAAACAAATGTCTGGGCCGGGAAAATCGAGCTTCCTTCCACTTATGGCGAAGCCCAGATTAACAGGTGTGATGTCAACACCTGATCCTGCATCAGCGCCTCCTGTCTGAAGTGACAGGATCCGCAGATCATCCAGGTAAAACAAAAAACTCTCGTCTCTGTGTTTTAGGATGATCGGTATGCGTTCTCTGGATGTTAAACAACAGATCCAAGAACGGTCTCACCCCTCCGATCCGTGAGTAAAAACCCTCGTGTTTTCTCTCCCTTGGGGAACTCTGTAGATTACTTTTATCAGAAAACACTTGGATTTCTGCATTTAGGGAAGAGAATCAGTCTGATGATGATGACGGGACCGTTTATATAACTCCTCTGAATGGAGGGGTTCGGGTTGCAAACTGTAACTTGTACCATTTGCATAAACCCTGTCCATCCATCTGAAAAACGGCGAGCATGTTTAGCCACTCTACGTAACGTTCGTGGATGAACGTGCGTTAATGATGCGTCATGTTTTGTACGGCTGTCAGCAGTCCGTCCCTCAACCGCCGTCATGCGTCGCGGGAATGTTTTCTGTGTGACCCCGGGCGAGACTTGAGCTGAAGGCGAAGCGTGTGACAGCTGATGACGCGGTGAGCTGCGCGTTTGACGTCGCTGTGCGAACGTTGAAAGGCGGAGGGCGTGACTTCATTTACACCGTGCTGTTGGAGTGAAGGCTGCTTAGCCCCGCGGGAGCACACGTTGTTCTCTGGAGGGACGCGCGCCGCTCTCGCTGGAGGGGCGCGCGCTGGAGGGAGGTGGGACTCATTACCGGGTTCTTCGGCTGCTTCACGTTTAAGCTGCGGTGAGCTGCCGAAAGCTGAGAGAGAAGGACCCCCACCCGGACCAGCCTGCGGACCACATTTATACCGATGTGAGCTGGTTAGCGCCGGCAGCTGTGTGCGCCAGCATCAACGCAGCACCGTTGAATGGAGGCTGTCATCTTAGTGTTCGACTCGTCATGTCAAGAGCGGCGGTGAATTAAAAACCCTATTTAAGGACACCGGCTCATGTGGAGGCTGTTCCATCCCACAAATGTGAGTTGACACCGCTTGAGTGAGGATCATGCAGTTCTAGTTGGTAATGAGTTATTTTCGCTTACCGTTGTGCCGTGATCGACCCGTCATGTCTAGAGCGACGGTGAGTTTAAAAAACCTTTATTTAAGGACACCGGCTCATGTGGAGGCTGTTCTGTGATCGACTCATCATGTCTAGAGCGACGGTGAGTTTAAAAGCCTTTAATTAAGGACGCCGGCTCATGTGTGGAGGCTGTTCTGTGATCGACTCGTCATGTCTTAGAGCGACGGTGAGTTAAAAACCTTTAATTAAGGACACCGGCTCATGTGTGGAGGCTGTCCTGTGATCGACTAGTCATGTCTAGAGCGACGGTGAGTTAAAAACCTTTAATTAAGGACACCGGCTCATGTGTGGAGGCTGTTCTGTGATCGACTCGTCATGTCTTAGAGCGACGGTGAGTTAAAAACCTTTATTTAAGGACACCGGCTCGTGTGTGGGGCTGTTTCATCCCACGAGTGCGCTCTTATGTGTGCGGCCGCTGTGAGCTGATCCGGGCTTACAGACTGGCTAAAAAACAGACACTTGGATCATTAATGATGATTTATTTCAACTTTCGTGTCACTTTTACACACACCCTCCGGAGACCGTCATTTGAGAGCTTTCTCTCTCATGAGCTCTGCGATTGTTTGCCCAGAGCGCTGTCTTGCAGGCGAACTCTGGGGAAACGCTGAGCTGCAGGCTGCCGGAGTGCAGAGGGCTGGATTCTGACGGGCGGGGCTGGTGGTGGAACTCAGCGAGAGCCGCGGCCGTGGAAAAGTCGAAAACTTGCTCGCGACGGTCCCTCCAGCGGGGACGGGGTGGGCCGCGCGGCTTGATGAGGTGGCGAACAGCTTTTGGCACCTCCTCCGACTGTTTCACTTCGCCAGCATGGTTTGAAGCTGCTCTGAGCAGCGCGTCCGCGATGGGCTTCATCAGGTCTTGTGCAGATTCTCCGGCAGCGAGGGGAGTAACGAAGCCAGGTGGATCGTTGGGTCATCGTCCTCCGCGCTGCAGTCCCCGACAAGGCAAAACGTGGGAGAGGCACACATGTTGAGCTGGCGTCAGCTGCTTACAGAGGGAGATCTTCGTCTCCAAGGCAGGTCTGCGGCCTTCAATCCCTTGGACATGCTATATGCTAGCAGCGCACGTTGTTGCTAGCTGCGGCTGCCTGAGAAACACGTCGGTGGGCTCGATTGGAGAGCGTGGTCGCCGTCTGTGTTCCTCCGGAGGGACGGGACGCTGCTCCGACCTGGGCAGCTTCGCTCCGGAAGCTTCCGCGAGGCTTGGCTCCAGGGGGGGGGTTACCGAGGAATAGCCCCGCTCGGTGAATCCCTCAACTCTGGTGATGGGAGCGGACTGGGGACCGACTCCTCTAATCTACCAGGAAAGAACCGTCTGCGGCCTCGCCCGTGGAACGTCCTGTTGGAACGCGAGGCCGTATGGATCAAGACGGTGAGCCAGAGTGGAGCCCAGTGAAAAATAACCTTTCCGCCGATCATCCGAACTGGCGGGAAAAGGCGAGGGACGTAGAAAAAAGGGGTCCCTTCATGTCAGCCTCCTCCCGGGTTCCGCCGGGCAACCCCTGAGGGCGCTGTCGGCCGGGAGCGGTGTGATCGCCGATGCGAAACGAGGTGGGATGGGGTGAGCATTCACTCAGCCCCCCTCCACCTACACTACGCTCCCCAGGAGGGAATGAGCAGCGGGGGCTGCAGCTGAGCACGCCTTGCCCCGGAGGAACCATCCGGTTCGCCCCGAGGGTCGGCGATAAGAGGAAAAACACAAGATGGCGTTGTCCAGCGTGTAGTGACCTGTCACTGGGAAATGTTCCACGACGCTTACCTTGGAATAAGACTGCTGTCATCTTCTCCTCGGGGAGGAGAACTCACCGGACGACCGGAGGTCGACTGCCGGGCCAAGCATCTTTCGCAAAGGTTGGTCATTTACACAATTTATCTTCTTTGTTCTTCTGACAGTGCTATATTAGCTCGCTGAAGAAAAAATGGGAGCCGATTTCCCGCTCTTAACGTAATTTATACGGACCGGGTGGGGCCCACACAGCAGGTGGGCGTGGACTAATTTTTTCAGTGCTTATGCTCTGCATAACGGGATAAACCCACTAAAGCGAAGGCCTTAAAGGGCGAAGCTTATACGACATAGAACTTCATCTCCATAAAGCTTTTCAGCAGATGGAAGCATGAAGTGCTCCAAAATCTCCTGATAGCTAGCTGCATTGACCCTGCCCTTGATAAAACACAGTGGACCAACACCAGCAGATGACATGACACCCCAGTGACTGTGGAAACTTGACACTGGACCTCAAGCAATGTGAATTCTGTGTCTCCTCTCTTCCTCCAGACTCTGGGACCTTGATTTCCAAAGGAAATGCAAAATTTACTGTAATCAGAGAACATAACTTTGGACCACTCAGCAGCAGTCCCAGGCGAGATGCTTCTGACGCAGTCTCTTGTTCAAGAGTGGCTTGACCTGGGGAACGCAGCACCTGTAGCCCATTTCCTGCACACGCCTGTGCACGGTGGCTCTGGATGTTTCTACTCCAGACTCAGTCCACTTCTTCCGCAGGTCCCCCAAGGTCTGGAATCGGCCCTTCTCCACAATCCTCCTCAGGGTGCGGTCACCTCTTCTCGTTGTGCAGCGTTTTCTGCCACACTTTTCCCTTCCCACAGACTTCCCACTGAGGTGCCTTGATACAGCACTCTGGGAACAGCCTATTCCTTCAGCAATTTCTTTCTGTGTCTTACCCTCTTGTTTGAGGGTGTCAATGATGGCCTTCTGGACAGCAGTCAGGTCGGCAGTCTTACCCATGATTGTGGTTTTGAGTAATGAACAAGGCTGGGAGTTTTTAAAAGCCTCAGGAATCTTTTGCAGGTGTTTAGTTACGTCGTTGATTCAGATGGTTAGGTTAATAGCTTGTTTAGAGAACCTTTTCATGATATGCTAATTTTTTGGGACAGGCATTTTGGGTTTTCATGAGCTGTATGCCATAATCATCAGTATTAAAACAATTAAAGACCTGAAATATTTCAGTTGGTGTGCAATGAATCTGAAATATATGAAAGTTTCATTTTTATCATTACATTATGGAAAATAATGACCTTTATCACAATATGCTAATTTTTTGAGAAGGACCTGTATATATTTTTTTAAACTTGCTCGAAGGATTCATCTTCTGATTTACAAAAGACACACAAATCAACATCAAATGTAAATCTTCTTTGCAGAAACATGGCTACAGGATAGATCTTATTTATTATTTTAACATGATTCTCCTTCACTTTAGGAGATTTAGGTCGTTTGACAAATTTAGAATGAGCAGAAGTCATAATGGTTTTGTGATTTATATTGGGAGGTTTCTTGAAGGAATCTTTGTTATAATCAGTAAATCCTTTGTCACAAACGTTCATTGATAATCTTATTACATTTGAAGTCAACTAAGTTACAGACATTTAATTTTAATTTGGGCATCAAATCATCACCTTTGAATATATAATATTTTAAATTTGTTGAATCAGCTGTTGGTCAGGTTACTACTTGTTGTGCCATTAACTCTAAAATAATTACTGAATCAAATGTTTACTTCCATCCATCCACGGGGGTAGCAGCCTAAGTGGGGAGACCCAGACTTCCCTCTCCCCAGATACTTGGACCAGCTCCTCCAGGGGAATCCCAAAGCGTTCCAAGTGTTTACTTATGTAGGTAAAACTAGATGTTAACCATTAAAATACACCAGAATGCAGGAAATGGCATCTACTTTATTCAAAATTGTGTGTCCCCCCCATTATAAATGCTTCTGACACCAGTGGCCAACACGTTACTAAACAAGTACACATATGATGTCATGTGGGGGTCAAAGTTTGTTCAACTTAATTCAGTCTTGATGATTTGTGTCAATGAGCATTTGGAGTTTTATACATAAAAATACACTTGATAGTTAGATTTTTAAGTATATTTACTGTATATTATAGTAATTTATTCTGTATTTTGCCAGATTATGGTGATTCTGGGGTCGTGATGATGGGGCCCTTGAAGATTGTTGCCCAGGGTACAGCAAAGTGTTAATCTGGCCCTGCTTGGTATGATGCTTCACTACATCACTGAACAAAATAATATCCAGGCAAGGACTTGGTTCTCAGTAAGTGTTAAACATAGTTGAGATGACACCAGTACAAGATGATGAAACTGAATCTTTCATCAATAAGTTCACAAAAGAGAAAATCCAGTAAAATCCGTAAGTTCCTGACACGTTCCCTAGAAGTTAATCAAATCTTGTGTACCTTATTGTGAAGTGTTACCAATTTGTTTTGATCATTTTCACGAGAACCGTCGACCACAAGCTGCAGCTCCTGCTTTCCGACAGCTCGTTCTCTGGACACGACGACGCACCAATAAACGAACACGATCACATGAGTCCGATTCCGAGAATCAACCACCGACACTTCACACCGACGTAAAACAACAAATGTTCACATTTTGTACATTCGGTTGTTTCTGTGAGGCGTTTGTAAAATGTTAACGTGGTCAGGAAATGAACTAAATTAAAGGGTTTTATTTGTCAAATGACTTGAGAAGTTCTGGGAACCACTTTGCTTCTCGGCTGACGCAAACCTTGGTCCCGTTCTTCCTGTAGATGCTGTGGAGAAGGAAGAAACAGATTAGACCTTTTTAATGTTTTTATGAGTAGAACATGTTTCTCAAGTGATTTAAGCATCTTGTCCTGCAGCTTTTCCAACTTGTGTCTTTTTGTACTTTGTATTTTTACGTGATACAAGACGTTAGGTAATAATACGTACATTCTTTCGACCCTGCGGCACCGTCCAGACGGAGGAGTCACCACAATGTTTGATACGACACTTGGCTGGACAGGAGGAGAGACGAGAGACGGCAATCTGCAGCGACATCCAGTTTTAGAAGAAGCTGTGGAAGTCAAACATTTTAAAACCACTATTATTTCCTTCTGTGGGGTCAAAGCTTTCAGCTTCAACTCACTAAATGTAGCTAATTTAATTCAAAAAGAGCTTCTAACTGAATTAAAAGTATGTTTTCAAATTCAAAAATTAATGTTTTGTGTGGTTTTTCTCTGTGTTTTTACAAGAAACAAGTCGGAGTGGATGTTGAAAGGTTTGCAGTTGTAAGTATTGTCTCACCGTGCAGAGCCGTGACGCAGCAGCACAGAGTCAGAGCAGCCAGGAGAACTTGCTTCATCTTCTCTGTCGTTCTGACGGCTCAGCAGCAGTGAGGATGAGCGAGCGAGGCGTGAACGAATGAAGCGGAGTCGGCCTTTATAAAGCTGCAAATGAGGAAGTCCGATGCAAACGTTCTGCCTTTTCTTCCGGTCCCATCATTTAAAAAAAAGTGGCATCTTGAAGTTTTAGGGGGTTCTTGAAATGAACGTTGGGTTTTTATTTCTGGGTCTATTTTTACTGGTCGGACAGATTTTATTTATATTACAAATACATTTGACAGTCTACATTTTTGCACTGTGCTTGGAAATGTTATGTGCAATATACATCACGTCCATTTTAGCTTATATTGCAACCTTGAAATACTTATTCATACAAATTCATCCAACATTCTGCCATGTTCTTGTTTACCATTTTCTCTTTACGACCTTATAAATATAATTACTTTTTCACTTTTTGGTACTTTATTCTTGTACCCTTATTGCATTTCTTTATTTCTTGTTTGTTTGTTCTTTGTTTTTTTTAGCGAGTCAAATCGGTTCTTCTCATCCGGAGTATTTCATTGTACTCTTAACTTTGTGTTATGAAGCCTGTTGCTAAAAATCTGACCCCAGGTGGATGTAGTGACAGGAAAACCTTCTTAGTTTGTTTACTTCTTTATTATAAGTGAACGTAATGTGCTGATCATATCTATCAAATTCTATTAGCACTCGTGGAATGTGTGGAGGATGACTCTCAGCTACTACCACATCAAATTTTAGCCTATAGTGTATCAAATTACCCGAGTTATTGTATTTGCATTTGTGACAGTTTATTAAAATCTGACCCGTGGTTCATGAGACATTTTGGTGACGTAACAAACACATGTACAAACCAACAATTAGATGATCGCCCGCCAGATCTGCCCATTGTCACGATTCTGTTCATAACTTATGGAAAGAATTTCTCGCCTCCAGTGGATGGAGGATGTCCGGATCGTCAGGATCCCATCTCGCATCATCTGCGGTCCTGTTGGCACCATCGTGCCGTGATCTCCAGCTCTCGCTGGAGCGGTTCACAGCTGAGAGGAGAATCAGTACCTCCATATCTGAGGCCATGGTCCTCTCCTGGTTGGGAGTGAGGTTCTGCATCAAGTGGAGGAGTTCAAGTATGTTGAGGTTCACGGGAGAATAGAATGTGACATCAACTGATGGATCGGTGCAGCTTCTGCAGTATTGCGGACTCTGTGCCGGTCCGTTGTGGTGAAGAGGGAGCTGAGCTGCAGGAAGAAGATTTTTGTTTATTGGTCAGTACGTTCCTACCTTCACCTACAGTCATGAACTTTGGGTAGAGGCTGAAAGAGCGAGATCACAGACACAGGCGATCACAACTTTTATTTATTTTATGTTTTTGCAGAGTAGCTGGATTCTCCCTTAAAGATAAGCTAAGTTCAGTTATCTGGGAGAGACTGTACATCCAGAAGAGCCACTTTTTTGGGGGTGGGGGTCATTCAGGCATCTGGTAAGGATGCCCCCCACTGTGGAATCCTCTCAGAAGAGGTGGACCTACAGTATAGCTGGCTGAATGGATGGATGGTCTTATCTTACAAGATAAATATGGTGAGAGAATATCTTCTCTGTCAATAAAGTTCTCAATTTATAGTCAATAGGACTTTTCATTTAAAAAAAAAAGTATCAGTTTAAAAATAAAACTTTAAATCTCAGCAGGCGAGTCCAAAACGGACTGTAGAGTTTTGCCCCACTTAAAGGAAAAGTATAATTACACCAGTTTGTGTTGAACTGGGCTCAAATCAGGAACAGAAAATACTCGCTGAGATGCTGCAGACTACCAGCAACCAAAGCACAAGCCCATCTGCACTTCTCCATTTCCCTGAGCCGCGTTAACCACTTCCTGTTCGGGTAAGTAATTGATTAATGTGAAACTAATCCTCCTGCCAAATAAAACCGTTTCCCAAAAATGAAAACAAAACGTGTATTCCTGTTTTACAACTGGACAAGACGAGCCATGTACAATAAATACTGAGGTCTTCTGGGACGAAGGCCCAAACAGACGAGATGTCTGCTGGGTCCAACAAAAACTCAACGTTTTCAGTTGGATTTTAGATGCATGTGTTTATCAAATGTTACACCGTAATGTCACAAAAGGTGTAATTGCTTCACTTTGTTTGTCTGTTGACCAAATATGTCATGAATAAGTGATAGATTTTAATATACAGTAACTTTGATTCAAGATGGCTGCCACAGTTAATCAAATTTAGTCAACAAAAATGGTTATAACCCAGTTGTTTAAGATATTAAACTAAACTCTGGTGTGGTAGTAGCTGAGAGTCATCTCTAACTTACACTATGAGCATTAACAAATCACACAAGATATTCGTTTGCAATGTTAGGATGCAGGTGGCGGGCAATATGCATTCCTTCAAGTGATGCTTTTTAAATTACTGATAAAAGAGAAAGAATCTGACAATATTTCTCAAGTTCTGTCTTTTACTAAAATGTTACATATTTATTTTAAAATGCTAAAGCAAGTTATTTTATTTTCTTGAGAACATTGTTGTTAATAGAGTCTTACTGGTGAAACGTCTCCTGCTGCCTTTGGGTCAAGCAGATCCACAAGACCTCAGTTTTGAAGCTTTGTGGGTCCAAAAGTCCACGTTTGTTCCGATGACTGGTAAATTACAATCATAACTTACATTTCAGCATTCGTAACGGCGATGCCACATCTTGCATGAGTCATTCCAAGTTTTGCATAAAAACGATACTTCATACCCACTCATTAAAAACTGAAAACTTCCTGAAATGAGCAGAAAATGTGCGAAAGCTGAAAAAGTCTTGATACAGAAAATCCTGTAAATGATGTGGTGCAAAAAATGCAGCACAGCTAAATAATATTAACAAGAGCGGAGCAAAACACACCCAAAGGGTTAAAAATGCTTGAAGTCCACGTAGCGATAGTTTTCAATTAAACGCTTCTCAATGAAATAAATTAGACATCTGTGTTGTCGCTATTACCCAAATGAAGACTTTGATGTTAAGAGGAAGAAAAAAAACTGTGTAAAATTTGTAACGCATGCTGTAAATATATATGAAATATGGATTCAAAAAGAAAATCTTAATAATAGTTTAGAAATGGAGTTGTTTTGTAACGGTGAAAAAACGTGATTATTGTTCACCTGAAGGGAGATGCTTTACAAAAGGAGGATCATGTGCAGCTGAATCAAATAAAATTATAAAATATATATTAACAGCAATAAATAACACATTTACATTAATTATCACTGGCAAACATGAATTTTGCTTGTACCCATTACAAACACCAACACACAATTTGGAGGGGTCATGTTTGTCCCGTCACCCATATTTCCAGAACAAAATGTAAAATGAGGCTCAGTTGGTAGCAAGAAGGTTGCCGGATCAACTCCCTAGTTGGGGACCATCCTGGGTGGAGTTTGCATGTTCTCTCCTCCCACAGACCAAAAACATGCATGTTAGACTGATCGGTAACTCTAAATTGTCTCTAGGTGTGAGTGAGAGTGAATGGTTGTCTCATTTGTCCCCGTGATGGACTTGCAATCTGTCCGGGGTGTCCCCCGCCTCTCGCACAGTGACTGCTGGATATGGGCACCGGTGACCCAGAAAGGAGGAAGCAGGTAAAGAACATGGATGGATAGAAAATGAGCCTTTACTCTATAGTTATAAGAGGCACAGCAGAAAATGTGCTGCTTCTCCCAATGGTAATAATGGTTTAAGTCTGATTCTTCTAAGGGTTTTAAAGGAGTTGATCTGATAAGAATTTCTCTATAAGAGTTGTAGCGAAGCACCATAAGAAAGGGTGCAGCACAAACGATACGCACAGCCTCTTACTTCCCACCAAGTTTCATCAAATTCCTTTCAAAAAGTGTAAAAGTTGAGGTGACCAGAAAACTGTCAACAGGCGAGAAGACGGACTTGGGCAAGACCCTTAGTGTATGTAAAAAAAAAAAACAGAGGCCATAACTTCTTACAACAGTTAAAAAAAAAATCCTGAACAAAAAAAAGAAATTTACTGCAAAGATTTGCAGAAGAGGAAGTCTGTGCCAAGGAAAGTGCAAACTGGTGCTGACCAGACAAAAATAAGAAAAGTGAAACTGATAAAAAGTCTGTCACCAACTTATGACTCTTTTGAATTTTTTTATTTAAATGTCTCTAAATTGAGTGACTTTCTTGCCCTTATTTAAAGAACATTCAGAGAAGAAGAGCTGCCTGGATGATTCTTCAGAGGTTTCCTCAACTTAAACCAGGGGTCTGTGACCTTTACGATCAAAAGAGCCATTTTTACGCCTTAGTTCACTAAATTAAACATGGTCAGCGTGGCTCAGTCTTAGGACCCACCCTCTTTACAATCTACATACATAATGTAGGTAAAAACATCCCTAATGCATCCATACATGTCTATGCTGATGACACAGTTGTTTATTGTCGAGCTAAAACAGTTGCTAAGGCTTTCCAGCTTTTGAAATCTGCATTAAACATCATCCAGACTGATTTGTTTCATCTCAAACTTGTCCTAAACACAGACAAAACCAAAGGGATGCTTTTTTTCAAACAGGAAGTTGGTCCCAGCAGTTCTTCCTCTGATTTCATCCTCAAATGGTGTCCCCATTGAGTTTGTTGATTCCTATAAATATTTGAGTATCTTGGTCGACTCACATCTCTCTTTTAAGCTCCATGTGGAAAACTTGGTAAAGAAACTGAAAGTTAAACTGGGTTTCTTTTTCAGAAACAGATCCTGTCTAACTCTGAATGCTAGGAAACACCTTGTAACTGTGACTTTCCTTCCCTCCATTGATTACGGTGACATTATTTACATGAACGCTCCTACAAGAACCCTGCAGATGTTGGATGCTGCAGATGTTGGATGCTGTCTATCACGGTGCACTAAGATTCATAACTGGCTGTGATTATCGTACCCACCACTGCACCCAGTATTCACTGGTTAACTGAACATTACTTCACGCAGACTCTCTCACTGGTACATTTTCATCTTTAAATCACTTCTTGGTCTGCTGCCTTCATACATCTCCTCCTACATGTCTCTGCGTGAGTGCAGCTACAGCGTGCGCTCTCAGGACATCATTACCTGCAGTGTTCCCTCAGTGTGAACTGAACTAGACAAAAGGGCCTTCTCCTACTCCGCTCCTGTTTCCTGGAATATCTTACAAAAAGATTTGAAGCTCTCGACCTTTGACCTCTCTAAGTGTCTTTAAGAATCTGTTGGACTCCTGGCAGGGACCAATGCAGACGTGTTCCTGTTTTTAGTTTTCTACATTCTCCTTAGAATCTAGCTGTTTTTCCTACTTTTTTGACATCTTATTTTAATTTGTAAAAAAAAAATAAAAATCTGTATGCCTCTTTGATAATTGTCTATTGTTGTCGCTGTTACTATCATTCTTTATTGAAATCAGGTCTCTCTTGCAAATGAGTCCTCGGGGCTCATTGGGATTAACCTGTAGAAATAAAGGTTGAATGGATGAAAATATATTGTGAGGTTTCGCATGTGAGCTCGGCTCAGACACATTTATGTGTTGGCTCAGGTCAACAGTGTCACCCTGAATCGAGCAAACACCAAAAGTTCATCTAATAAGTTTCATTAAAAATCCTTCCAGTAGTTCATGAGACATTTTGCTAACAGACAAACACAAAGAGACAATTACAGACCTTAAATATGATGGTAGCAGGAATCAAACTTTAGCAGTAAAATTACAAATGTTATTTAATTGAATGGCAACAGAGGGAACAGAACTGATTCTGTATTAAACTGATGAAGAGGCTGAAAGTTACTGTGTAAAGGCTGAGTCCTAATTTAAAACTGATTCAGCCTAAAAGACGATGAACTGTGGCTCACCAGTCAGTCGACGAGACCACTCAACCACCGGGGTTAGGGTATTCTTATCCCTTGTGTATGCTCCGTTGTACTGAAACTCTGGCACAACAAAAACTTCTGGTAAGATGGCGCCCGTGTACATGGCTTGCTATCCACCTCTGCTGATGGTGTTCGGATTATTTTTGTTTTGTTCGTTTTTTTATCTGTGATATAAACCCACTGCTGGTGTATGACCGACAAAAGCTTCTGGATCTTCGTTTTTCTGTCATCGATGTCGCTTATTTGGAACAATATAAGTGTAACTCTGGATTGCGATTCAAATCCCTTCCAACTTACGGTTTCGCTCGTAAATCAGCTGATTTTGAGTCCTCCAGCACGAACCAGACCTTCACATAGACAGCAGCTTGTCGAGGTCCAAATTAGCTGCGGCCGTCTTTTTTTGTATGTTGATAAACCAGGATGCAGACTGTTCCAAAAACAGGAAACCTGTTATCATAAATCCAATTATCGCAATTTCAGCATCCTCGATCGATAGAGGTAATAATAATAATAATAATGAATTTAATTTGTAACGCACTTTTCATTAACAAAAATCTCAAAGTGCTACAGAGTGCAACTAAAATTGATAAAATCAACTAAAATCAGCAATAAAATCAACTAAAATCAATGATAAAATCAACTAAAATCTGTGATAAAATCAACTAAAATCAAAGACATCCTCCCCCAGAGATATATCCAGCTGCACGTCTCATCAGAGCGGATGAGGATCCTGGACCCTGTCGCTTTGTTGAAAGAATTTGTAATATACATCAAAAGTCCAGTTGGTCAGATCCAAAACAGTAGTTTCCATTTCGCGAGATACGTTAAAAAAAAAAAAAAAAAAGGAGCTGCTCCGATACACAGACAGAGAGCAAAAAATAAAATAAAGCAGGAGGAAAACAGGGAGCGGGAAGGAATGCGTGCGCCTCGCTAGAGACAGTGGGATCAATAATGTTCTATCTGATCTTATCGTTCTGCGATCAAACTGTCGCTGAAGACAAGGACAAACTGAAATGTACACTAAAACACAATAGCCGTGGTTCCATGTCAAACAACAAAAGTTTCCTTAAAAAGGTGTAAATACTGATTTTGCTTTTTGTGCCCGGCTTCACAATTACCTGAGAAGTTCTCGTCTTTCAGAGTTTTATAAGATTGCACCAGTTCCGCGCTCTGCCTCCAAACTGGGAGCTTTCCTCTTTCAATCCACGTCAGTTTCCTTACGTTTTCTTTTTGACACCACTTTACAAACTTAACGATCAGGCCAAGAACAGGTTTGTTGGTGACGAGAAAAACAAAGACTTCAATAAAAGTCACGTCTCAGAAAACAAAACCAGTTAGTCTAAAGAAAGACACGACAACCAGTTTATATATTAATTGGTACAAAAAATAAACGTGTGCTGTTCAAAAGAAGAAAATTGAACCGTTTTCTCTTCTTTTTCAGGATAACATGAAATTTTCTCGTCAGAGAGTTGCGTTGCTTCAAAAGCAAAAGCTAAGCCGAAGGTTTTTCAGAAAAATGAAAGCCGACACGCGTCTTTGCCGACACTTCCCCACAGACAGTGCCGCCTTTACCAAATGAGCCGACTTTGCATTTTATTTCTAGCATTTTTAGTGTATTGTACCATCCTCAAGTGAAAGCCATCAGCTCAGATGACTTTCACACAGTATTATTTTCATGGATGTTCCATTTCCTGCTGTTTTTGTTGTTTATTTGAAACAAGACTGTATATTTATGTTGACGGAAAAACTCTAGGCATGAAATATGTTCCCCTAAACTGGAAAGCTACTTTTTATTTCCACGTGGAATTAAAAATCTCCTGTTTGCTGCTTCTCTTTAAACTTTTAGCCATTTGAAAATGTTCCCGGAAACGCCACACGTTACGGTCGCCTCGAACCGTTAACAAGTAGGTTTCTTAAATGTAGAGATGCAAGAAGGTGTTGATGTAAAAATCAGACGTGCCAGGGGGATTTTTAAAAAAATCATCATGAAAACAAGGTGTTAACCACAAAACTGCTCTGCACTGGCAAATGACAAAGAATGACGGTACTCACACGAGTTCCTGATCTTTGTCGAACGTCAAAATCTGAAAGTGCAAATGGAAAAGTATTAGTGTCAATGCTGACTCAGCAATCAAATGAATGTATTCCTGTTTTTTATACATTTTATAGCAATCTAAGTGCATTCAATGTTCCATTTATTCAAGAGAATGAGCTGATTTTTACAATGTTACTCATCAGGTCTCTCCATCACAAAGACATTACATCAAAGTCTGTTAATTAATTTTTTTATTTCACCTTTATTTAATCAGCTATAAACACTAAAACAAATTCTTATAGTGCTGGCCTGCACTTGTGGTCAAGGGAAGGGAAACAACACAGTTGGGCAAAACAAAATATAGTACAGCATATATTGTAGTATTGTATCTGCTGTTCAATAATACTTTGTTTGAAACGGTAATATTGTGTTTGCTGTTCAGTGTCAGGAGGGTGATCAGTCTTACATTGGGGAAACTAAACAGCCACTGGTCAAAAGGATGGCCCAGCACAGAAGATCAACATCATCAGGCCAGGACTCTGAGGTCTACACTCATCTCCAGGTCAGAGGTCACTCGTTCAGGGATGAAGACGTTCACATCCTTGATAAGAGAAGAACGATGGTTTGAGGGAGGAGTAAAGGAGGCCATCTTTGTGAAGAGTCTGACATCCACCATTAAACAGGGGCGGAGGCCTCCGGGTTCAACTGTTCCTCTTACAATGCTGTTATTGTTAGAATCACTCATCCCCTGTGAATAGCAAGTGGCCAACAGGGCACTAACAATCGGTCATTAGACTGGTGGTCCTCCTTGATCATGTGAACAGCTAGTTCTGGATGTCAACAACAAACTGGTTGATCCACTATGAGAAGGTGCTGTAATATATTTGTGGGTCACACAGGCAGAAAATCTTGTCTAGAATGTCAGAACCATAAAACAATCACACACACCAGAAGGTTATGAAAATAGTATTTTTATGCATTTCATATATATATATACAAAAAACAAGCTAAAAGAATAAAGATTAAATGAGTTTACTTAGCTCACCCAGTGGCCAAGACCATAGAGTCTAAACCTGTGATGTCATCCAACACCCCGGGGATTAATTTATCTGGATGACTGGACCTCCTGGATTGTCTCCACACCAGATCAGAGCAGGCAGCAGGAACAGAAGCCCAAGGTGGTGACTGCACCCAGCCCGGTCCCCCCCGACACAGGAACACCTAACCACCTGTCTTCACCTCCAGCAGCCCTGAACGACTGAACGAAGGATGCTGCCTCTGCCCTCAGGTTGTCTGAGATGTTTGTTCAGGGTGCTGCTCCTCTGATTGCTCACAGCTGTCCCTGACGAGTCTCCTCCTCCTCTTTGACCCAAACACATCACGGCTCTATTTATAAGACTGAGTTTGTTGCAGCGCCTCAGGCTGACCAAGTCTTTTGGATTAAAAAAACAAAATAGTTCAACAATTTTTATTTTTTAATCCGTCCAGAATACATGACTTCACTTTTTTAGATTTCCACCTGGATTATTGAGCATGCATGAGGAGGTCTTTAAAAAAAACTTTCGCCTAAATGCAATCATCTGGTGTAACAATTTTAATTTTCTGATCATTTACACCATGAAGCTTGGTTGTCAATTTATTTCAGGCTGTAAAATCTACTTTGAATTTAGATAAAGTTCATAATTCAACAGCGCCACCTTCAGTCCATGTACACAACTCAGTCTGTTGAATTTCATTTTAATAAAACCATTTCTCACGTGTAAATTAATTGCACGGTGTAGAAGGCATATAAACATTTTAATGACGTCACAACTAAAACGCTACAGTATGAAATCATGCGCCTGTCATTCTGATTTAACAGAAATAAACGTATTTCAATAAAAGCCACACAACGCAGATTACATGAGACTTTTTATTGTTTATAAGCGATTCCTGCACACGTACACCAAAAAATAAAATCATCTTTGTGGAGATTGGAAGCTAAACTCATACTCCACTTTCTATAAATTTAAGTCACACTAGTTTTTGTTAAAACAGAATTCCTTTAGTTAAAATCACTAAAAAGAAACAAAAAACTCCCAAGAGGCAAGTCGTGTGCATAGCTTATAACAACCTCCTGACAAAAAAAAAACTACAATATTTAAATACATGCTTTAAATGAAGGTAAAAGGCTGCGGCGATGTAAACCCAAATTCAGACGAAACTTTCAGTGGTTCATCCCATACGTGAGAGTACGCGCGATTAATTAAAGTATAGCTGCAACAAAAACGTAAATACAAGTGATATAAGTTGCACAAAGAGATGTGGAGCAACGAGGCGGAAACTGCTCTGATCGTGCAACAGTTTTTATACTTCACTAAAGATTAAAATCTGAATCTTCCAATTTGTCACATTGGTTTAACCTAAAGAAAAATAAAAACTAACGCTGGTTTCAGATCGACGTGGAAGTTCTATTTTGTTGCGGACAAATCCAACTTCCCAGCGCTGGGGATCTTCAAAACATCGATTATATTTAAATAAAACCTCTAAAAGTAAAATGTGATGAGGAAAAAGTGGCAGAAAACCTTCACGTGAAGGACATTCCTGCGTACACAGAACGACGGTTTTGAAAATTTTAGCAAACCGACTAAAACTTTTTGGGAAACATTACACGACCTGCAAACTTCCATTCTGAAAAGTTACAATTTTAACGCTTCCTACAAAATAAAATCCATATTTTTTGCTCTTTTCAGGTAGAAACCGTGCTTGTAAAACACACCACAGAGAAAAAACCAGCCAGCTGGTTCCCAGTTCTGCCATTTCATTCAGAAACACAAATTCCTCCCGTTTCATTAGAGTTTGTTCATCGCTGTAAACACAAGAATGTGCATGAAGTCGCTCCGCCAGGGGGCAACAAAGACGAACTGCTTTCTGCAGCTGGACACAATCAAAACAAACAAAAGCAGAATCATTTGTCCTTTCAGAAGTGTCTGCATGGAGAGCAGAAAGAAGAGACCGTTCCTCCGCAGCAGCTCAGTATTTATACAAGTTCTGTTGGTGTCGCAGGTCGGCCGGACAAAACTAAAACGTTTCTCTCTTCACCATCACAAGCACGCTCACCGGTGTTCACGGTGCTTTAGGGTCATTCAAGAGAAACTTTACAGGCACAGAGTGGTTCTGGGAACTCTCCCTGATCTACAGGGAACAAAACAAAACGTTTCTAACTTTTCAATGTCGACGTGGCACAAACGCGTAAACTTGCGCAGAACGTTATCCTGATTCAGACGAAAAAATAAAAAAAGTTTTATAAAAAAAGGTGGAACTCGAGTCGGTCATGATTTAAAAAAAAAAAATAAAAATCCAAACCAGCAGGATTATTAGTCATGACTCTGAAGAAGCACAGATGGGATTTCAGTTTAATGTTAGGAAAAAAAAAAAAAAGGTTCTCTTCAACGTGTTTGATGATCAATAAGAAAAACAAAAACGGATCAAGCTCATGTTAAATGTGTTTTAACAAAAATACAAATTTAGCCCTTCGTCATCCATCTATCCCCTTAACATCATAACACAAACACGACTTTTCATCCGTTGCAGCTGAATTTCATTCCTTTGTTCCTATTTATGACCTTTTCCACAGGAAACGTCTTGAGCTCGATCCTTTGAGCCTGAGCATACGATGGTGTTGGGGGTCAGTGTTAATAAAACGAGCTATTTAAGGCTAAACTTTGTCCAAAAAAAAAACCAACTCAAATTCTGTCAAAAATGTCTTATATTTAAGAGAAAACTGAGATGTAATAATTTATTGTAAAGTCTTAAAAATGAATAATAAAGTCATAACTTCCTGGCTTAAAGTGCAGATTTTACTTGGTTTAATTATAAGTTTCCCCAAAAAAGTCAGTTTTCTGAGATTAAAGCCACAAGTTTACTCAAAATGTACGAAAAACAAAACTTTCAAAGAGAAAGAAGAACATAATGACATCAGCTGGGCGAAGACTCGACACGCCTACGATAACGGGAAAATTTTACTTTCATTTGCCAATTTAAAACTTTCCAACATAAACTGTTTTTTCACTTAAATAAAGACATTTGGGAATTTCTTTTTCTGCAGATGTTGCGTCAAACTGAAGCTCCTTTGATTATTTTTACTTATCGTCATCTTATAAAGCGGTTTACTTCTGATTCAGCTCACATTTTAAACCAACTTCTCATCATTTACATTAAAGATACGGTGTTAATGTGAAGGTTGCAGCACAGATTTCAGCTCCTGATGTGCAGGAAGTGTTTTCTGTAAAAATGTTGAATAAACTGCGCTGAGCTAAAAAATAAAACTAAGTTCACATTCAGGCTGAAAACCTGGGCAGAAAACAGAAACAAGCTGTGAAGTGATCTGAATTTTAAGGATCAGCTTAAATGAACAAAATGTTTGATTTAGCACACGATATCTGCGTTTACGAGAGTTTACATTTTATCTGTATTTCAGTCTGCTGAGACCAGAACGGTACGACTCTACAGGAGAAAGCTCAGCAGGAAACTGTTGACGTGAGTTTAGTTACTCACAAAGTGGTAAATTTTACAGCTTTTCTTAGTTTAACCGTTGTCCGCCCGACAGAAACGATTTCCTTTCTGCGCTTTGTTTGACGTTTGTTAAACTTTGACCTGCGCAGAGACGCCACAGTTACACATCAACTCTGGGGACAGACGGATGATAAACGATAAAAAATGTTTCCTGAAATCAAAAATCTTTCATCCCTGCCACACGGTCGTAACTGTAGAAAAGTATTTTGTGCATTCTGTGCACGTCCACCCTCAACGCCACAAACCAACAGATGAACGGAGTGCAGACGAACGCTGCAACCAACTCCACATAAAGTGCAAACGGACAAGGTTTTCCCTGTTGTTGCGTCAGACCAGCTGAAGCTCCAGTAAAACCAGCGAGACGGGAGGAGACGGTCCACGGGTCAACATGTCGCCCCCCCCTCCCCCTCGCTGCGTGACTTAGTGGCTCTCGATGACGACTGGCTCGTAGCCGCCGGCAGAAACCCTGAAAGGATCCAAACAAACAGGAACAAGAGTCAGAATCAGGGAAATAAACGGCTCATTTGTGAGTTTATCTTTGCTTAGTTTCACGTTTTTAACCATTACTGTGACGCGTCGTTTAAAACGAGGTTAAAAATAAACAGCTGAACTGTTTAGATTGTGCACAAACAGAGTAAAGAGAAGTAAATGAGGCTAAACTAACTGCTGAAAACACATTTCTGCAAATAAAATGCAGGAAACTAGAGAATCGGTCGTCCAGGAATGAAATCCGTTTCTGAACCCACAGACGAGATGAAGCGGAGCGACGCCAATTCAAAGAGGAGGAAGCGACGCAGGAAGTGATGGAGCGCCGCTCTTCTCACCTGTTCCCCAGCCTGATGCCACTGAGCGCAGTGGTTCCATCTCTGCTGACGAACAGCCGAAGATTACTGTCTGAAATCCACAAACAGCCAAAACAGGAGGTGTTGACACAAAACTGCAGCAGCCACCAGTCCAAACAAAGATTACCACAGTTTTCTCATTCTTCATGTTTAGTTCTAGTTTGAAACTTATGGATAATCATGTTTTCCTCAAGTTTGTAAAAATAAACACAGGATCCTGTCCCTGTCTGACAGCCGAGGCTACTTAAAGCTAAACTGGACCTAAGGCACCTTTAAGAAAGGTTGCATCATCCTCCTGTAACTAAACCCATCGGCCTGGTTGCTTCAGCGCCACACGTGCAACGGTTAAAGCTCTGACGTAATCCCTGTTGCTGTAACGCCTCAGGAGCACGGAGAGACGCAGACAGGACCCGTTTAAACCAGACGTTTGCTCCAAAAGCACCTTCGGTGTTGCTGATGTCCGAAAAGTTTTGACTCTGGACGATTTTCTCCACGATGTCGTCGGCGTCGATGCGAGTGTCGTTTACCCAGGAGGGGTGACTCTCCACAGAGTCCTGCTTCCTCCTGAAAAACAGGCGGCAGAGGACAAAAACCCGTGACGGAGCTGGAGCACAAGAAGCTTCCAGGGATGTTTCTTACTTTTAAAACCCAGCCGGCATGCTTGGTTAAAAAAAACTTGTTTCAAACTTTGTAAAGTTCTTTAATAAATACAGTTTATTATAAATAATGTTGTTTTTGGAACTATTATGGCGTTACCGGAGAGGCCTGCTTGGTGGCAGCACGGGCCGTGGGGGTCGAGGGGGTCTTTCTGGACGTCCAGCGTCCTTGTCGCCCTCCGGGGGAGTGTCGACAGTGAAGCACAGGCCCCCGGAGGTGCTGCTTCCTGTGGAGGTGTTCCTGCGATGGGTGAGGTCCGACAGGCTGGAGGAGCAGGAGTGCTCGGTGCTGTAGCCTGCGGGAGAAATCACCAGAAGGAAATCGTAAAAACAGCAAAATTTTACTTGAAACTGAGTTTCTACAAAAATACAGAGCGCGCTGAATGACTTTGTTGAAATGTGCTAAAGATAAAAGTGAGTAGTTTCAGCTAAAAGAAGTAAAACACAAAGGCTAGCTCAAAGCTAAATGTTGTAAACGTTAGCTCAAGCAAAATATTAGGAAAAACGGCATGCTAAAAAGTTAAGCGTAGTGAAAGACTAGCTAGATGCTAAAAGAAGCAAAAGGCTAAATAAAAGCTATAATATGCAAAGGGCTAGCTATAGGCTAGCTAAGCATAAGGCTAACTAGAAAGTTAAAATGAAGAAAGAAAAGCAGCAAAAGGCTAGCTAGAAGCAACAACAGGTTGGCCAAAGCAGCAAAAAGTTTTCTGAAAGTAACAAAAACTCAATATGATCCCAGGGGTAAAACATTGTAAAGTTAAATATTTTGAAATGTGCAATAAGTACAGAAACCAAAAGTCACAACAGTCATCTCAGACAGCTGATTGAGAAACTATTGGCAAAAAAGTATTGAAAAATAAAAGAGGAAAACACTATTTATATATTATACATTATTATAAAAGAGCACTATTAACAAAACAAGTCATCTAAATGTAGAAAACTGCACATTCACTGAAGATGTTCACAACAAGTCCACGTTCGTTTTTTTAACATCGGCCGGTGAATTTAGCACCTGAGATTTTGCTGTGCTGGCTGGCGTAGCTGGAGTTACGAGAGTGTCCAGACTGGAAGGCTTCTGAGGGACTGGACTGGTTCTGATACGCCTCCGGTTCCTCCAGCAGACCTGCAGGCACCAGAAGGAGCCAACACGAGCGTTACCTCCTGGTGTTTATAACGCGAGTCTAAACATTTCTCAGAGATCAGACGTCAGGCGCGCCGTGTTTATCTTCAGAGACGAGATGCAGAACTGGATGACGGCAGCTTCTTCTGACTCACAGGAGCTGAAATTCATTCATCCACACAAAGTACTGCCACGTTTCCACTCCAACAAACTCATCATAATATCTGCTTTCAGCTCATTTAGCTTTAAACATCCATCCATCCATCCATCCATCCACTTGTTCTAAAGTCAGGTCTCGGGAGCAGCAGCTTGAGCATGCAGGTTCTTTCCTCAGCCACCTCTTCTGGAAGGACTCCAATGGTTCCCAGGCCAGCCCAGAGACAAAGATTCCCCAGCGTGTCCTGGGTCTTCTCCTGAGTTTCCTCCCAGTTCCAGATGCCCAGAACAACTCCCTAGGGAGGCGTCATGGGGCCATCCTTACCAGATGTCTGAAGCACCTCAGCTGGCTCCTCTGGATGTGGAGGAGCAGCGGTTCTACTCAGATTTGCAGCTTTCCGAGACGTCCCTCGTACCTGAGCCGATGATGGAGGTCCGAGGCTTCGGGACTCGGCCCAGAGAAACCCCTCCAGCTGGCCCGGTTCCTTCGGTCGTTCCCTCCCCCTTACAGTCCAGCTGCAGGGTGTGTTCCTGTCCTGGGATGGAGATGGACTTTGCTGTACTTGGAGGGCTGCAGGAGGGGAAATGAAGCGAACACAGTTTATCGGTCTGGAGTGGATTCAAGAAGAAGAAAAGTGCAGATCTGTTTAACTTGGCTCCGTTTTTTATTAGTCGACGGGGAAAAAAAAAGAAGAATTGTTGCAGCAAGGGACCGAGAAGCTCAAAAACAACGTGTTAATAAGAAAAGATATTTCATAATATTTAACACAAAAGCAGGTTTCGAAGTTCTGTGACAAACCGTTGTAGTTTTTGTTCTCTATACAGATTAGGGGTAGCAACACACTAAAAACATGCTATGTTACATAAAAAATATAAATATAATAGTATAATTAAAAGTCTGTGTAGAATTGTGGTGAAGCCAAACCTAAAACAAGATGAGACCTAAAATAATTAAGGTAAAAATAAAACAGTTTTTAAAGTTCAAGACGAAGAACAGGACAGTGTTGAGGTCTTCAAACGCATCAGAACAATAAAATGCTTAAAAATAAATAAATAAATACATAAAAAAGACAAATGAGGAACTATAGAAGAAAAACAAACATCTCATCACTCTGACAAAGTTTGTTCTACGTGTCAAGCTTTAAAGATGAAGACAAACTTGCTCCAAATGAAGCTGACTCAGAAAACAAGACGTTTCTGAACATCACATGTTGGGACAAAACCAGTACATAACTTCAGGTTACTCCCCCATTAGACCCTTAATATATATATTTTTTTATTTACTGTGAAACGTCAACACTTACGTTTTAAAACACGGATCTCCAGAGAGAAGAGTCATTCCGATGATCACCTTAAAGAGACGACACGTAAAACTGTTGTTACCGAAAAGTTCGTTTAATTTAGAAAACCTTTGTTTTACAGCCCAATAAACGAAAAGAGCTCTCATAAACAGGCCTTTAAAGTTGTGAATTAGTTGCATTTCCTTCTGCTCGTTCGTGTTTCTAAGACGAAAAAAGCTCCGTGTTTAATTAAAACAAATCAAGTAAAAGGGTTTGAAAAGTGAAGCTCCACAAACGAATCCAATAAATGAAATAAACACGTTAAATCCAACGAGAACGAAGAGCAAAAGCCCGGGATCAATTCCCTTTAAGCTCACTGGCGTCCGAGCTGCGTGGCATTTTAGAAATGTTAAAAATCTTCCAGAGAAATGAGACGGCCGAGCCCCGGCGGCGTCGTGCCTTCAGAGCAGTTTGTGCTGGCGACCTCTGCGCGGCCTGAACGCCTCCACGAACACACGGAGCTGCAGACAAGTCTGCAACCAACAGAACGACTGGCCATGTTGTGCTCATTGTCAATATCGGTAATAAATAACTCAAGTAGAGCCTAAAGCGGACTGACTTAGCTCATGGTTTATGAAACAAACTCGTGGTTAGGTTGACAAAATATCTCTAACAATCTAATAAAAAGTGACAATTATTAGGGCTAGGTTTTAAAAAGTCGATTGTCCTCGTTTTGGTTTTACGTCAGGTTTTACAGATGAAGTACTTTTGCAAACTTTGTTGACCCATTTTCATGTCGAAACGTTCAGTTCGTTCAGGAAATAAAGGCTATGGCTTTCGATTTTTGTAACTTTTACACTAAACGTTTGTTTTGAGATCTACTTAACGTGCTCTCCATATGCTGCCTTTACCTTCCAGCTAGCCCGTCGCTACTTCCATCTAGTGTTGTACGTCTATAAAGTTGTTGTAGCGTTTTGCTACTTTTGGATTTTAGCTCGTGTCTAGTGTTTAGTTTTAAATTAGTTTAGCAACTTTAGCAATAATTTAGCCAGCTTTATTTTTTACATTTCATATTTTGGCCAAGCGAAGATGTATAAAAAAAGTTTTTCTTTGGTGTGAAATATATTTAAAATATACAACAAATTAAACAACAAACGCCTGATATGACTTTCAGATTAGGGTCATTGTCAGCTCCGTTCTGATTTCAGTTTTTCACCGTTTTCAGACGACAGGAGAACTCTGCTTTTCCTTTTCTTGCAGCTTCTGACTCCATTTGCTGACTGGCAAGTATCAAAGGTCAAAGTGCAACAGTTAATGAGGAAACTGGCGTGACGGATCAAGCTTTAGTTAAGAGTTTGTTTTACTAATGTAGATCTAAACACTTCCTTCCTCGTTCTGGTATAAATTTGCCAGTTGTCCTCTCATTCCTGCGTCCTTGCCTTCAGTATGGAGTTGTCCTGCCGCGTGTTCTTCGTGTCGTATCCTTCCAGCAGGCAGCAACGCACGGTGGAGCCAGAACCAGCAAACTCTGCCATGTTGAGGTCCGTGAAGCCCAGCTGGGGGTGAAAGGGAGTTCGGACAGAGTTAATTCCAGTTTCACTAATGGAGGCCTTCGCTGGCCTTTATTTTAGGCTCGTGTTGGGAACACGGGAGAATCCTGCGACACCCGGCATTTAGCGCACCGAGCAGCTTCACATCGCTCACGTCGAGAGCGTTTCAAGTCGTAGTTTATGACAGGGTGCACAAACCGCACGCTGCTCTTTAAAAACATCAAAACCAGACTATTTTTAAAGCCGAGACCTGTTTTAAGATACGCTTTGGTCGCATTACATGGTGTCAGAAACAGCAGGACGATTGTTCATTTTCTGCTCTGGCTCTTTTAATTGAGGGGTTAGGGATAAAACGACTACTATTATTTTTAGTGTTATTAAGAAAATAGCAAGAAACTCAGCAGTCTTCCAGGTGTATGTAAACTTCAGCAAACTGCTTTGCCAGATTTACCTTTGAAGGCAAATTATTTTCTCTCCTGTGCAAATGTTTTTTACATATTAGCAATAACTTTTATGTCTTTGCGAAGGTTCTAGGGCGTTTTGTGGCCAATTGAGGGGGCGCAGTAACGTGTCGTATTTGAACCCATCTCCACCATCAACTTCTACATCCTTGGTTGGGTCACAAAGGCAACAGGACCAGAAGAGAAACTCGGATGTCCCTCTCCCCAGTAACGCTCTCCAGCTCCTCCTGGGGACCCCAAGGTGTTCCCAGGACAGAGGAGATGCACAATTCCTCCAATAAGTTCTGGGTCTGGCCCAGTGTCTCTTCCCAGTGCGATATCACTGGTAAACCTCCAAAAGGAGGCATCTGAATCAGATGCACCACATCAACCGACTCAATTCGGAGGAACAGCGGCTCTAATCTCAGATGACGGAGCTCCTCAGCTTCTCTCTAGGTTGATCCTGGACGTCCTACGAAGGAAGCTCATTTCAGCTGCATGGATCCAGGATCTGGTTCTTTCGGACATGATCTAAACCTTATGACCACAGGTGAAGGTTGGAACGTAGATGGACCAGCTTTCCCTTTCAACGCAACTCTTTCATCACCACAACAGACCGAAGCAACAACCTCAACACCGAGGACGAGGCCCCGATTCGTCGCTCCATCTCCCGCTCCATCCTACAGTCACTCAGGAACAAGACGCACAAATACCTGAACTCCTCCACCTGAGGAAAGATTCTCTTCCAACCCAGGAGCTCCAATATTTTAAAACAAAAGTTCAGATGTTTAGAAATGAGGTTCTATGGAACGTTACGGACAATTGAGATCTAATTCATTGAGGATGTCCGTTTGTACGAAACCTGTTTGGACAAATAAACTTCAAGTCTGACTGGACTGATGAGATCATTTTTAATTGAAGACCAAAGTGGATTGTTGGCGTCTTAACTCAAAAATGTCAAAACTTTTCATGAAAACACTAAACTTTCACAAATCTATCAACTTTAGATTTGACATTTATTCACCATTATACGTTTTAACAGTTTGCATCAAAGCTATTTTACATCTTTTCTAGACTGAACCCTGAATAAATAATGTCTGTAAATAATAGTTGAAGTTATCATAACAACTTTTTAGTAATGAATGATTTACGTATAAGTTTCCAGTGATAAACACAACGCTAATTGCATTAGCTCTTCTTTGGTGTTTTCAATGTTAGGTTAGCATCTATGCTAATTGTTGATAAGCAGCTTGTGGCATTTTTCAAACATATTATTGTCCACTCTTTATTAGGCGTTAAAAAATATAAATCAGTGTTTATGTAAAATGAGTCAGTCATTTAAATTTCAAGACAAACAAATGGTTGATAATCGTTTTATCTTTGAAATGTAATTGCATCAAATCACGACATGCTGAAATGGTTTTTGTATCTCTGCAGGAATAATAGTGTAATGCTGAACTGACAGCAGTGTAAAGTTAATAATAGTTGTTATTTTTCAGATTAGTGTTTTCAGACGGCAGCAATCCACTTTAGTCTCGACTCTGCTCGGATTAGCCGTTAGCTCACCAGCTTGGTTAGAATTAAACAACTTCCCCAAACTGCGGTTGTTCAAGCTGCTATCTACAGCAGGTAAGATGTGAATTGTTCACAACTTTTCCACAGAATTCTACGTTAAGATCTGAACTGTCCCTTCAGCTGTCAAGAAGCAAACCAAACCGAGGAGGCTTCAGGCACCGTCCTCGCCTCCGAAGTCTAAAAATGCAACCTGATCATTTAGCGTTCAGCAGTTGTTGAGCTTGCAGGGATCATATTTGCTTATTTCAACTTGGAGCTCTTGTTTACAAGAAAACTTTCCTGCTTGGAGATTCACCTTCAATCACACGCGTGCGTTTACTTTTAAGGACCCTGGATTAATTATTCCCCAAGGACATTTTAAAAACAAAGGAGTAGAAGTTGTTTATTTTAGCAGATTTAGATGAGCGTGCCAGCAGACTGCCAAGATCATGTTTACATGTAATGATCACCCTGATAGGTCTTCATTCCAGCCAAGTACAGCCAAATGTAGGTCTCCAGACTTTGAGTTTGAGCAGCTAAAGTCTAACAAAGAGTATCTGCCATTAATCACTGACGAGTTGTTGATACGTTCTCTCTTTTAATCTAAACGTTTTTCACTTTCTGTAAATTATCTTCTGTCAAAAGTCGTAATGATCCAAGAATGTGACACTTGCTGCATTTTTCCAAACCTCTGACCTCCGAAGTGAAGGCTGGGACAGTTTAAATTCCAGAGTTGCCCCAGATAAGACCTCAAACTAAACAACGTTAACCTCCAAAGGTTCTTTATCAGGTGGAAACGGGTCTTTATCGGAGCCGCTGTTGTGATGTTATTTTTAAATCCGCTCCGAGGTGATTCCAACCTACAGATTCTTATTCTTCAGTTCCCCAGGTTTCCCTTTTCTTCTGGGAAGATCCTGTTTTCATAGGTGTGCATTTATGGAAGCCAACTTCTAAGGAGGGAAGCAGAGTAAATTTAACTCAAAGAAGCCCAAGCGGAGAATGGGTAAAAACAGAGGAAGCGGTTCCTGTCCACAGATCAGCTTAAGTTCATGTTCACGAGGGGTTCGACCTTGTAGCTGCATTCACGAGACGTGACTCATCTGTTGGGAGTCATTACGGTCGGAGAGTGGCTGCCAGGATGTTTTCACAGATTCCAGGCAAAAGACAAGCCGGCTTTTAAATTTATGTTCGCATCCAGCTGGAGGCTCGCCTCCCAGTGGGCTGTGAGGAATGGTAATATTTACATCCAATGTTATTCAGGTCCACAGAACCCGACACAAGAACAACCCGTAACCGCTTCTGCACGTTTATAGATGCGAGAGGTGAAGAGGAAGACGTGAGATCTTACCTTCGTATATGCTTTTCCTCCTTTGAGTTCCTGAGGGGAAAACAGGAAGACGGTAATGAGTCCACAGATTCTTTTTTAAATTTCTTAAACAGCAACGGCCTCCGACTACAGGCCTCCAATTTAATGTGAAAATACAGGCAGGGACAACACGCATGACTACCGTCCCGACATAAGTCCGCACCGGGTGTAGACGACTTGTTCAGGTTGAAATATTAGAGGATTCCAGGTTTTTGAAGAGAACTTCAGTTTGTTTTTCCAACCTCCATAAAGAAAATCCCTTAAACTGTATTCCACAAGTAGAAAACGGCCATAATGAACCAACAATTAATGACATTTTTAAAAAGTTTATGTTGTTTTATGCAGCTCGTGCTTGCATCATAAAGCTGATCGAACTGTGTAAACGTTCTTTACTAGGTCTGCAAACAGACATCCATATGTTGCAGCAGCCAGCGGAAGCACTGCAATAAAACATTTAGGAGTATACATAGATTCAAAGTGTATCTTTAGGATGTATTTAAAAGGTGGTGAAAATACATTCAAGTGGGTAAATGTTAGACCTAATAGGAACAATTTAACCACCAAGGTGTCAAAGACGTTCGTGAACTCCACGTTTGTTTTCAACGTACCAATTAATGTTCCACCAGTTGGACACAAACAGGAGAAGCTAGCTAAATTTATGTTTTAATTGGAGAACAGCATTTCCCCTGCCATCATACAAGGAGGGCGCCACGCTCCGTCAACAAAAACGAGTGCCCCGCCGACCAAACTGTCCTCCCCCAGTTGACAAAACTGACGTAGCGCTAAACTAGCAGCGCAATACAGACGGGCTAGCTAAAAAGCTACAGAGGTAGCGCTCCGTCTCCCTCACGCTGAGCCGTTTCCTTCACCCCCCCCACCCCACTGTTGAATAAACTTGGTTTATTCTGATAAAACAATTAAATGTGTTGATGTTTTATCTGTGCCACCTCTTATGGGAGGACTTGAAGGTACTCCCAGACCAGCCAAGAGACATGGTCTCCAACGTGTCCTGGGTCTCCTCCCACCTGTCCAGATCACCCTTACCAGATGTCTGAACCACCCCATCTGGTTCCTCTGGATGTGGAGTCTCTCCCGGATAACTGAACTTTATCTATAAAGGGAGAGTTCAGCTACCCTGCAGAGAAAACCCAGTAAAATAAAAATAAATCTTAAACAAAACTAAGATGTGCTGCAACGAGACGGGGTCTATTAATAAATCCCACTCTTGAAAGGTTTCGCTCAAACTTGGATGTTAGATGTTTATACGTCTGTAATTTATGCTTTATTTGCGTTTTCACCAACATGCCAGGAACGGCAGATAAAAGTTAGACTGGCTAAAACTGACACATGTACACGTTGTGCTTTGCACATTGTTTCTCTGAAATTTGGGACTTTCAGGTTTCTGACAATAATCGTGACGCCATTTTGGGCCGGAGCCATTAGTTTGGTTTTCATATCGCAAATTCTTCCTACATTTTCTCCCACTACCCAAAACCCACCTTCCTCCTTTTAAAAAAATTGGAATATCCCTTTAAGAAGACAAACAATGAGTGAGTACTACCTCTATCATTCTTTGGGGAAACCCAACCCGGCAGCACTTTGTAAGAGTCATACCTTCCGGACCGACACCCTGCAGATGGATGGATCCAGGACTCCGGTGTGGGGGTTAGCGCTCATCTTGGACACGAACGTAAACCTCTTCCTCCAGCGAACGCAGTTTTCTTGAACTTCCTCTCTGCAAGAAAATAATCAAAACAAGAGTGTTTTGTTCACAATTTCCATCCATGTTTTTTTTAACAACTCACTTCTAAACTTACAGACTTTGGCTTAGAGCTAAACAGCTGTTATTGATGAGCTGCCTCTTTTCCTCAGCTCTGATTTTTTTAATGTAAAGTTGTGAAGAAAATACTCCGTTCCACAAATCAAAGGGTCGATGCCTCTGAAATTAATCATCTTTGCTTTAAATCTATTATTTTTAATATTTGCCTGCAGACTTTTTCCACTGCTGCCAGTTGTTTTGGTGACGTGCATCTAGTTTTCTTTAGAGATAATTCTTCTGATGTCCTGATGCACAAATCCAACCTCTTCCTTAGCGGCTCTTTTATCCTCGGGGTGATTTGCGGACAGGAAACATCAGGCTTTGCTCAATTTTCAGCTGTTAAAAACTCTGAAGAACACAGACTTTTTTTTAAAAAAGATGCAGGATTGCCTGAAGGACACACACATGGAAGAGGCACAATGACCAGCTCTGTGTTAGTTTTTACTTGCAGGCAATTTTTAACGCAGGCTTAGCTTCATTTATCTGATTTATTCTCAAGCACTTTTCTTCTTCTTCAACTTAAACTGTCAGTTCAACTTAAATGGTTTAAGGCAACTATAACGGTAACGTAAAAAAGCAGAGTGTAGCTGGACTTTCCACTTTCAGGATTAATGCACAGGTGGAATGTGAAGCTGTAGATTTAATATTAGATATGTGGAACAGCGAGACTCCCTGCAAATTATTTTTCTTGTCTAACAGCTCACATCTGAGGCCAAAGTCAGGGTGGCAATGATCAACTTGAGCAGTCGGATTAAACGTTCTGCTGAAGTACTTCTGGTTTAACTTTTAACTCCTTGGATGTTAAAAGCAGAGGAGAGTCCAATACATGGCAGGTAGGATTAGACGCAAACAGCAGAGGACTTTTAAATATGTCTAAAACTGAAAAAAACAAAGTGTGAGCGTCTCCTCCTCCGAGCTGCTGGTTCTAGCGTGAGGTTTCCAAGGAGCCTGAACAAAGCCATCTGGACTGAGGAATGTGGTTTGGGAACGCTCCACCTTACACGCTGGAGGACCCAAAGTGTGGGGGTCCTGATAAGAGCCTAGAATGTGAGCTCCTCTTCTCAGGACCGCACTCGTTTCTAGAGATCGATGGGTAAATAAGCGTCCTCCAAAACGAGGACGTTTCACTTCCTGTCACTTCAACAGGCCTGTTTACAACCAGAACTTTTTTTTTTTTAATTTTATAGGCGGTTTAATGCTTTTTTTTTTTTTTTTTTTTTGCTTTGTATTTCAATGAGTCAGAGTTTATTTATTGTCGTTCACGAAATTATGTACACAGGGTCCCAGTTACATCCAGCAATAAAATATAAAAGAAAAACATCAACTAAAAATACACTAAGCACCAACAGCATAAAAACATTACGACAAACAGCAGCACGAACATGAGTCTGTGTGAGCAGATGAGCAGCATGAACACAGCAACATGAAACAGATCAGCAGCAACATGAAACAGATCAGCAGCAACATGATGTGATTCTTCACATTGATTATTCTGGTTAGAGATTCATGAGCCTCAGGGTAGAAGCTGTTCCTCAGTCTAGTGGTTCTACACTTAATGCTCCTTAACCTCCTTCCTGATGGGAGCGGGGCAAAACGTGTGTGCTGGGTGAGTGAGGTCCTTCATGATGCAGGTGGCTCTCTTCCTGCATTCATTCAACCTTTATTTAGACAGGTTAATCTCATTGAGCCTCGAGGACTCATTTACAAGAGAGACCCGATTTCAACAAAGAGTGATGACAACAATAGACAATTATAAAAGAGGGATACATTTTTTTTTTTTACAAATTAAAAATGACAACAAAAAAAAAGTAGCAAAAACAGCTAGATTATAAGGTGAATGTAGAAAACTAAAAACAGGAACGTGACTGCATTGGTTGTTGTCAGGAGTCCAACAGATTCTTAAAGCCACTTAAAAGAGGTCAAGGTCGAGAGCTTCAAATGTTTTTGTAAGATATTCCAGGAAACAGGAGCGGAGTAGGAGAAGGCCCTTTTGTCTAGTTCAGTCCTCACTGAGGGAACACTGCAGGTAATGATGTCCTGAGAGCGCACGCTGTAGCTGCACTCACACAGAGACATGTAGGAGGAGATGTATGAAGGCAGCAGACCAAGAAGTAATTTAAAGATGAAAATGTACCAGTGGTGGGAGTGGCATCTAGAGGTGGAGTACAAATATATTTCCCCCCTGAATCAAACGTTAGCTTTAACAATTAGCCAAAAATGGATAACATTCTACTTTTAATAAAAAAGATTTACACAGGTTAGTTTTAGTTGTATATGACCCCTGCTGGCAAAATGTGTCGGAATGAGCATAAAGACATCATTTAGCAATGCAAATGACCAAAATAGCATATAATCATCCTAATATACTTTTTAAATAAAATGTTCTAATTCGTGTGTTTCAAACTCAAGGCCCGGGGGCCAAATGTGGCCCTCGTTGACATCTTATCTGGCCCCCAAGATGATGTGTGAAACGTAAAATACTTTTATCTTTTGAATTTGTTCAGTAATCTTTGATTATGATGTCGAAAGCACAACAGAGAACATCAACTGAGACCAATCAAACTCTTGTTGAGAAACCTGTGACCAAGAAAAGATGTTGGGCATCTGATTTGAGTTTATGTAGATTCTTAAATCGGCCCTTAGTTTGAAAAAGATTTTAATGTTGGCCCCCTTTTGTAAGCAAGTTTGACATCCCTGTTCTAATTGGTACATCTTCTGAAATAATCCCACGTCCTTTAACTTTTATAATTTCCTTTTGAATTAACCATTTCCCTCTGCCGGCTGTTGTACTGGAAAATCCCTTCGTATAACGTTTGCCATCATTGTGAAGTTTGGGGATTGCATTCTTTGAATAAAGGGCTGAAAGTCCTGATGACATCACTCCACAATAAAACTGTTTTCAAACCAGTACTCTCGTAAAAATACAAAACTACCCTACTTCCAAGCCAGGTGATAAAACGCCGACGTTCAACAAACTACGCATCATTTTGAAGCTTTTGAGAATTTAAAAATAATAACTCAGTATTGGAAGCATTCTTATTTATTTTGCCACCACATGTTTTATTTATAATTAAATTTATTGTGACTATAAATGAGAACCAAGTTTTTTAGACTGTAGCAAACAAATCTGAAGTATTTTCCTTTTCGAAACGACCACAACCTTCTGGCATCTTTGGCAGCCGTGTCTTTGAAAGCGTGAGAGATAATTTTAGCTCCAATACAAAAAGAAGTCGTAGGTAAAAATACCCATGCATCCCATAGTGATTATGTTTCCTTCCTCTGCAACGTTCGGCCAAGTTGTATAACACAACTAGGAATACGTTTGGTAAAATGAGCTCGATGAACCGTCTTTAACGTAAAACGTGTTTTAAAGTAAAAACACGAAACGCTCCAGCTCAGCTGTGAGACGAGACTTGAACTGGTGAAGGAACGAACGAGCGGGAAGAAATAAAGAGCTGGAAATCACAGCGCGTCGTGGATAATGAATAACTTGAAGAGGGGGAAGGGCGTCTGAAGAGCAGCTGCTGGTGCGCTGCAAACTGTGTATACTGTTATTTACACCTTTTCTTTGCAAGAGTTAACTGAAACCACTTCATATTTATAAACTGGAATAAATCAAATAATTAAATTATGTTAAAACGCATTTAAACGCACTGTCAGATTGGCTTTCTTTAGATTTTTCCATGTGAACGAGTCTGAAATTAAGGTTGTACTTTGTTAAATTAAGTGAAAACTTATTGCCTAACGGAGCATGAGTGCACGATGCTTTGCTACAAACTAAGGGACTTTGTTTCGTGTCTGGGACTCTGGGATCCTGCTCTCACCTAAACTGATCCTGACCTTCAGGATTGTGTTTCAAGGACAAAGTGTTGGGTTAACTTAAAAACTGTACAGTACCATGCAAACATGTTAAAACCACCATTCATTTTCTTTTTTTATTTGCTCTCAAGAAGCCAAAATTTAAGAATCTTTTAAAGCAGTCTTGATCAACCGTTTTTCACAGAACACCTCAAAACCCAAAACTTGGAACTTCAACTTCTGGCTGCCTCGGTGTGATGTCCGAATGGACCGAGAAGGTGAGGGAGGGTCAAAGCCAACCCACCCCAATGCTCCTTTGTGCCGCAAAGCGAGGTAGTAATAGAGCCAAAACTGTCGACATGTGAAAAGGTAAGCCGGTGTTGCAGCTAAATAACGTGATAACTGCTCTGAACGACCACCCGGACGCTGGATTGAACAACAGATTTATTACAGACTGTTGTCAGACAGAATGTGTGTTAAGTTTCCAGATCTTATTTATAAGAAGAAATAGACTTTATTTTGATTCTGCGGATAACAAACATTTACCCACATAAATGGGCTCTTTAGAAGAAGAAATTAAACAGTGATTTCTCATAAATTAAGCAACACTGAAGACAGGCATGGATGTTGTGATTGTATTCCCATAAAATTGTATTTCAGAGCTTATAGAATAACTTTAAACAGTTTTTTTTTTTACAGTGAAACTTGAAAGAAACTAGGTTTGCTTTTGCTGAAAGTGAAAAAAAAACTAGCTGCATGTTTTTAAAGACGAGACAATCGTACATATTGATTTGCATCAACAAATATTTATTAGAAGTCTTTTATTCCTGTCATGTTCAGATGGACTTGATGTCTAGCTTTAATTAGCACTTGTAAACAATGTAAAAAAAAATAAAGCGTACATCTATTGAAGCACAATGGAAAAACAAAGTGTGCCTGCACAGTCTATCCGGGTGAGGAAGTATCCTCTTTTTGTTCCAGATCTTATAATTGGGTTTTGTTTGGTGGCAGATGTCGTTCAGAGCTATTTTTGCTGCAGAACAGTCAGTGAACTTTGACTCATGGCAACAGGCTTTAAATATTTGAGTTAAAAATGTTCCGACTTTCAAGAATACACAACCCTATACACATCCTATTTTTAAAAGTGTTATCGGGTGGCTGAAAATACATTAATCACTGGATGTTGTTTGGGCAGCGAGTCACATGAGCTCCCTGGAACAAAGGTCCACTTCTGCAGCATCTCCATGGCGGTTTTCGGGAATTTGCTGAATTGCTGATGAGATCCGTTTTTGTTTTCTGAAGCAAACAGATCAGTGACTTCGTTTGTTTAACACCGACTGTCCTTTTCGCTCCCATCAGGATGAATGAACACTTAAGAGGTTGTTCACAGGCCTTTCTCACAAAGCAGTGCGTGTTTTCTCAGATTCCTTGACGGGCTTTCTTGACTGTAAAGTTGTGTTAAATGTTGACATCTCGCACCTTCAAGCAAGGTTCTCCCTGCTTTGAAAACTGACTCAAACGGCAGGTTTTAACTGGATCCAACGTATTTAGAAGCTGTGGCAATGAGCTTTGTGATGCAGTTGGAAAAAGGAACTCATGGCATGTTTTTTCCAGTCATTTGAATCTAACTGGGGTTGCTGGTCACAATCCAACTTAGAAAACATGACTGGGAAAAAAATGTATTTTAAAAAGTCAGAATCAAAATTAAAATTTTAAGAGATACCGAGCTTAAATTTGGTGTTGCAGTAACTGGGAGTCATCCCCAGTACATACATATTCCAGGCACCAACAGAGGTCACAAGGTCATGAAGTTTGACCAAAATGGCTAAAACTCCATCTCCACTCAGTGCAAGATCATTTTAGTTCAACACTCTGGTATTAAAAGGGAGTGGTGGCACAGAAGATTGCCGGTTCAACTCCTGGTACCGACAACATCAAAATGTGGATGGGATTGGTGAAGCACCCACACCTGTCTCCACCCTGATTTGCCCCACCCTGGGCCCTTGAGCAAGGTCCTTAACCCCCACCATCTGCTCCCCCAGGCACCCTAGATGGCAGCTCTCTGCTCCACACAGAGGGCGGTGGTAGCTCGGTGGTTTGCGGTTGTGTCAGGAACGGCATCCGGCGTAAAAATAACTGCCGTCTTTGTGCGACTCGGTTCGCTGTGGCGACCCCTGAAGAAGGGAGCAGCCGAACGAAGAAGAATAAAACCTGGTATTAAAGACGGTGGGTGATTCCTACAAGAGTGTTTCCCCTACCGTTACATAAGGGCACCCCGCCTACCACATTGTCCTTCACCTACAACTCTACCCCCACCCCAGTCGACAACTGCCGGCACTGACGTAGCACTAAGCTAACGATGCGCAATACAGATGCGCTAGCTAAAAAGCTACTGCTCATGTAACGCTCCACTTCTCTCACACATCCCCTTAAGCCCCCATACACTGTAGAGCATGTACATGAGCTTAGTAAAAGTACACAGTATAGTGTGCATACGACCATAGTAAAAGTACCCTGTATACTATGAACATGAGCTTAGTAAAAGTACACAGTATAGTGTGTAATTTCATGTAGGAAGAGAGGGTTTGAACAACTTGGAGTTGTCAGATATATTTAAATAATTATAGCACAGAAAGTCCTTTACATTATTTTTTGTAGTAACTAAATTAATCAGAATCAGAATCAGAATCAGTTTATTATCGCCATGTCAATGAACGAGGTTCACAAACTAGGAATTTGCTTCGACATAAGGTGCGAATAGTAGTAAAGTAAAATAAAGTAAAAATTAAGTAAAAATGAGAACATTACACAAGACATAAGCCTGTGTACACCCACAAATAAGTAAAATTAAAACCATAACATAACCATATGTACACCCATACAATAGAAAACAATAAAAAAGCTTCTGATGTTTAGTAGCTCCTCGCGAGTGTAGGAGCATGCAGACACATGATTAAAGCACAAAAACAGAAAAAACAGAGCGCACCAGAATGCCAGGGCGACCGTACATGGTGTAGATGAACAGATGCTGGGATATATTCATCATTTAACGCGAGTTCCTCATTTTTCTGGACTGAATAAAACGTGCATTGAATTTAAGGAAATGCAAACGGGAGACGTCATTTAAATTTGACCCATCAAAATGAATGCGGTCATTTATTTACAGAATCAAATTTAACATCAAACATTTACATTAATTTGGCAAATTATGAAAATAACAACAAAGCAATCAATCAGGAAAAATCATACGGCCATGATTTTTCGTTGCTGCACCAACAGACATTTATGAAAACTGTACAACTATGATCTTTTACCCACGTGAATGTGGGTGAGCATTTTACACAGACATTTCTAAATATCTGGAAGAATTTCTACTTGATAGAAAAGTTTAAGATGAAAGATGAAGTTTAAAGGGGAGAAAGATGGTGTTTGAGGTAGAGTGTTGAACAGAACGGCACTCTCCGGGCTTTCTTCAGCTTCTTCCTCACAGTACACTTAGGTGATGAAAACGCCTCTTTTACCTGGAGATGTCTCAGGCGAGATTCCGTTTAACGCACCCTTTCAGCGTCTCCGTAGGATGCTGTTACTCGTCCGGAGTAGCAGCGAGATTCTGTCCGCCACAGCTCACCTCAGTGGAAATGTTATAATCCCATGAAACTCGGAAGAGCTTTTTGTCATGTCAGAATCATCCCGTCTCTAACAGAACTACTCCAGCAACTTCAGAACTCCAGCAGTCTGAAAACTCATGAAGTCTCCGTAAACTCTCTCTCCGTAACTCTGGGAACTCTGAGTAGACCAGGAAGTACTGACATTTTAAAGACTCTTTCCCGGTTCACCTTTGGGATTTTTCATTGGTCAGAAACGACCAGAAGGGGTGTGTTTTTGTGACGTGAGAGGTTAGGCGCAGCGAGAATTGTTATGAGACAGGTCAGAAATGTTCTCACAGACCGAGAGGGTTCTGTTTTGGCGTGAAAAAGAACCAGGTGCAAAACATCTCTATTTACGTCTGAGAGGATTCTAAAACATGACAGTTTTAACATAACAACTTGTTTTTCGTTTGAGTCCAACCTTGGAACGCACACACTTGCTCATTCAAAAGCAGAAATCAGAAACTGCATAATTACTCTGCAACAGCTTTTAACATGAGTTCTAACTTTTGCATGAGAATAAAAACCATTACTCAGTTAATAAAATTGATTAGTTCACTGCAACATCTAAAATGGTTTGAACTAAGACACTTTGATTATCAACATTTGTAAGATAGTAATGATAATAAAAAGAGAGTGTTCTTTTCACTTGAATCTTCAAGAAAGAAAGTCTCAGGATGGGTGAACCTGTATTTATGGATTCAAATACATGAAATGACAGCTTCTGTCCCACAAGGTTCTAAAGGTCAAGAGTTTTGACCTTAGACTTAGTTTTCGACGTACGCCTAGTCCACTACA
>NC_056505.1:5814581-5817033 GCF_014905685.2 Nematolebias whitei
ATGGATGGATGGATGATTGGATGGATGGATGGATGGATGGAAGGAGGAATGGATGGATGGATGGATGGATGATTGGATGGATGGATGGAAGGAGGAATGGATGGATGGATGGATGGATGGATGGATGGATGGATAGATGGGACAAACAATACAATAAACAAGACAATAATCTAAAAATATTTTAACGTATAAATATTAGAATAAAAAACTCATTACAAATCGTAGTTTGTACCTTTTAAAATTTATGACACTAACTTTATTCAAATATTTCAGTTGTTAGTTAGAACTTGGTTTATAAATAAAATTGAATATAATTAAACGTGGTAAACTTTTTAATTAGTTAGAAACATCAAAGCAAAGATGGAAATATCCGAAAAGATATTGAAAAATACTACAAAAAAAAAATTGCTCCAACTTTCCAGAGAAAATAGTTACAATGAATAAATAAGTCAGATTCGTTTGATAGATATCAGCTTTTATTTTGTTGGAAGCTAAATCAGTGAACATCCGGCTCTTCTTCGACTACTTGATGCTGCTTATTGTCAGAAATGCTATAATATGAAACAGCGCCCTCTTGTGGTCAAATTCTGCTCTACAGCTGGGCTCACTGGCGATGCCTTCAGGGGTTTAAAACTTTATTGGACCTTAATAATAATAATAAGAAGAAGAAAAAGTGCTCAAACGCCTCATAAAATCCTGTATTATATATAAAAAGATGAGTAGTAATTTATTATATATTTTATTTTTGTTGTGTCTACTCAACTCTGGTTCATTTGTTAAGTTTAGGAGTCTTGAAGTGTCTGAATAATTCAAATTTCAACGTTATGTAGCTTAATTTAAATAACAAAATGACTAAAATAATTGTTTTTAAGCATAAAATAAGACAAATTAATAAAGAACAAGGAACTCTGTAGTCCATGACTATTGAACATACTTTAAAGAAAAAAAGGGGGTTGGCTCAAGATTTTTGTAGTTTTGAATCTAAATGTTTGATTTTTGATGTTTATAAAAGTCACAAACATTAAAACCAGCAGAGGGAAGCATTGAGCTAAAGTCAGAGTGGAACAGAACATTTTGAAACAGAGAAGCTGCGAAACTGTGTGTCACAGAAAAACACAAAGGTTTGTCTTTATTTGTTTCTATTTCAAGAGTTAAATCAGGAAACGAAGGGCGAAGATGTTTTACACCACATCTGTGAGTGTTTGGCTGTAGAGCTAAAACATATTTCATGAGACTGAACAGATTTTAACAGAACGCTCATTAAGTGATAATTTCTTCACATTTAGAATAAACCCCCATCCAAGATGGCCACCACAACTGATTACATTAGCCATTTCAAAAATGACTACGACTCAGTCATGTTCACAAATATGAGCTAAACTTTGGTGGTAGTGGCTGAGATTAGTTTATTTTTAGCCATAAATGACCAGTTTCTATCCTCATCTCTTCACCCAAGTGTCCAAAACAAACGGCCACAGATCAGAAGACACGACTACAAAGTCAATCATCGCTCCATGACCTACGGCATCCTGGTGCCAAGTGCACTTATGGACACCTTTGTGTTGGAACATGGTGTTCATGATGGACAAACCATGATTAGCACAGAAGTCCAACAACAGAACACGCTCAGGTTCAGATCAGAGAGGCCGTTCCTCCCAATCACGCCCCTCCAGGCCACACGCTCGTTGCCCACGTGGGCCTTGAAGTCCCCCAGCATCATTTTATTCACTTACATTGTCTGTATCTTCTGTAAAGTCTTTAATAATGAGCAGTGTTTGAGGCGTAAAATGATGTAACCAGGTCTGCAGGTAATAATCAAAAAGAACATCAGAACTGTGTTGTTGCTCTCTGAGGCCGGTTCTCATCTGTCAGGTCCTGCAGGAAAGTTCTGGATCTGTTTGTCCCAAATGGACGAGGTTCTGCTCTTTAACCCACCTGGTGTCTGACGCATTCGACGGGAGGAACCGCTGCACAACATGTTTGTGTCCTTTGGACCAACCTGTGTATTTATAGCACAGCTGTGAATGCTGCACCTTTGTGCTTTGTAAGGTTTGTTGTTCACCTCAGCACAACTTAAAGCTTCAAACTGATTCTACCTGAAGGGGCGGACGTTTAAAGCTCTTTTAATTATTCACGCCTGCAACCTTTAGCTTACAATCATCTCGCCTTTTAAAATAAATTAACTTGATATTTTTTCACAAACTACAATGAACAAACACCACGTTTCAGAGTCCGCCATCTGTTTGAAGAGTTAACCCAGTCCAAGACGGCTGCCAAAATCTACACCTAGCTAAAAGCTAAATGTTACAAAAGGCTAATTTAAAGCTAAAAGTAGCAAATGGCTAGCTAGAAGCTAGTAAAGGCGCAAAAGGCTAGAATTAATCTAAGTGTTTAAATAAGATAGCTAAAAGCTAAATGTAACAAAGGCTAATTAAGGACCAAATGTAGCAAG
>NC_056505.1:5817043-5847815 GCF_014905685.2 Nematolebias whitei
TAAAAGCTAAATGTAACAAAGGCTAATTAAGGACCAAATGTAGCAAGGGGCTACCTAAAAGCTAAATGTAGCACAAGTTAAAATGAGCAAAAGACTAGTTAAAAGCTAAATGTAACAAAGACTAAATAAAAACTAACAGGAACAAAACGATAATTAAAGCTATTAAGAGCAAAACGCTAGGTCAAAGCTAAATGTAACAAAAGGCTAAATAAAACCTAACAAGAACAAAAGACTAATTAAATGTTAAAAAAGCAAAAGGCTATCTAGAAGCTAAAATAAGTAAAAGACTAACTAGAAGCTAAAATGAGCAAAACAAGTTAGCTAAATTCTAAAAGTATCAAAAAATTTGCTAAAATCTACACGTAAGAAAAGGCTAATTTCAAAACAGGAAAAAGTTGAATTAGAAGCTCAAATGAGCACAAGGTTAGCATAAAGCTAAATTTAACAGAGGTCAATCAAAAGCTAAAAGGAGCAAAAGGCTATATAGAAGCTAAAATAAGCTAAATGCTACCTAAAAACTAAATATAACAAAAGGCTAATTAAAAACTCAATGAAGCAGTTCCTAAATGTAGCACAAGCTGAAGGGAACAAATGGCTTGAAGCTAAAAAAAAAATGTACCAAAAGGCTGAATAAAAGCTCAAAGAAGCAAAAGGTTAAATAGAAACCAATAACTACCCAGAAACCAAGAAAGGTGTTTTAAAAGCTAAACACAGTAAAACGTTAGCTGTAAGCTGAAGGGGGAACTAAGAATGAATCTTAACTTCTACAGCAAGTCTGTGTCCCCGTTTCAGAATACGAACATCCTGCGTTGAAAAACCATGAAGATCTTTTGGTCAAAGCTTGAAACAACATTTTGCACAATCTTTTCCATATTTAATGTAATAGTAATCTAATCTAATCTTGAATCTATTGGCACTCAGAGTAGGCTATGTGTTGCAAACAGCTGTTAGCTACTACCACATCAAATCTTAACACAGTATCTTAATGGTATTAGAGGGCATGCATTGCAGTGGGTATCTAGTTATCTAGAAAAAAGGAAACAATTTGTTCAAATGAATGATGTAAAATCTGAATTCTGTAATATTACATGTGGAGTGCCTCAAGGCTCTATACTTGGACCTAAGCTATTTATTTTATATGTGAATGACCTGAAAAATGTGTCTGGATTTTTTAAATGTATTTTGTTTGCAGATGATACTACTTTTCTTTGTGTGGGTGAAAATGTTGTGCAAATGCTGAAGATGGCACAAACAGAATTTGTGAAAATACAAAATTGGTTTCAACTAAACAAATTATCTTTAAATGTAGATAAAACAAATTATATGATTTTTAGTAACAACAAGAAAGTGCTTGATACTCCATTTAGAGTCGATGGAATTGAAATTAATAGAGTCAATGAGGTGAAATTTCTGGGTGTCATCACTGATGAAAAACTAACATGGAGATCTCACGTAAAAAACTTAAGAACTAAAATAGCTAAATCGATTGCAGTAATGTACAAAGTTAGAGAGTTATTCAGTGATAAAGCAATGTTTCTATTGTATAATGCCATTATTGTTCCACATTTAATTTACTGTATTGAAGTCTGGGGTAAAGCATGTAAAACAATTACAAATCCAATTTTTATTTTACAGAAAAGAGCCATAAGAACTATTACCAGAAAAGATTATAACCATCCGTCAAATATATTGTTTCATCAGCTAAAGATATTAAAATTTTATGACTTGGTTGATTACAATATCTTACTGTTTATGTATGGGGCCAACAAAAACATACTACCTACTAACATTCAAGGGAAATTTGTTAAAAGAGAAAGTAATTATTATCTTAAGGGGATGGAGATGTTTGTGAAGCCGTGGTGTCGCACCAGTCTGAAGATGCGTTCCACTAGATCTCAGGGTATTAGATTGTGGAATGATCTGGAGGTTGATATTAAAAATGCCAAAACTATGTACATATTCAAGAGGATGATAAAAATTAGTTTAAAAAAAAATATTAAGTATAATGTGAGTTCATAAAAATTGTTTACAGTTGATCTTATATTTTAGCTAAGTTTTTATTTTATTATTTTTTATTTTTTTTATTAATTCATCTTGCTTTTGTATAGTAATTTTGTTTGGAATATATATTTGGGGACAAGGGGCAGATATTATAAGAACTCATTCTTCTTCTGCTGCCTTTCATTTTATTTCTGTGATTGTATATCTTTTTTCTTTTCTTTAAATTGTATTATATTTGTTGTTTGGATGAAATGAAATGAATAAATAAAATAAAACAAAAAACATAAAAAAAAAATAAAGTATCTGTAAAACTGACGGCAGCACAGCCAGCTTTGTGTTGGCTAATGCATGTTAGCTGTGGTGGCCATCTTGAATTGGACTGTACATTGGTTGTATACATCCAGTGATTATTTACTGAAAGTTTTATTGACATCCATCCGGTGATTAGTGAGATATTTTACTGTATGAGGAGGATCAGTCTCAGCTACTACCACACCAGATTTTAGACAAACAGCTGTACAAGTGACTGAGTTAAAGAGTTCTTGTGTTTTCAGGGTTGGCTGTGGCGGCCATCTTGAAGCGAGCCTGTGTTCCTGTGTTCATGTCTGCGTGTTTTATGTAAACTCAGGCGGGATCGGTCTGTTCTCCTCTTGGCCTCAGATCCGGGGCGTTCTCAGCTCTTAAACATGATGGCTTCAGGGCAAAACAAAGACAAGAACATTTGCATTTCACACACAAACAATACTACGTCTCTGACAGGATCGTTGGTTTACTGTTGTAAACAAGTGATGGAAGGAGAGACTTTTTTTAAAAGCTAAAGTTTCACTTTTTTTTTTTTTAATTAAAGTAAAAGTCCTGAATCTACCCTTCCTAATATCACTGACATGGAGCTGTAAAAATAAACTTATTTTATTTAAATTGCAAAGTGTGCTTTTTTCTTTTTTTTTTACTGGCACAGGTGTAAACAGGTAATTGTGGTATGGAAGGTTAAGACCTTTTAATGATTACAAGACAAAGTGTTGCCATTTATTTTTATCTGTTATATTTTTAACTCCGCTCTCTCCTGTTTAAGTTTATATTAAAATTAGTTTATACTCTAGTTAAAACAGTAATAGTTGCCATCTGCATGCAATTAGGCCCACAGAAACAATATTTACACGAGGTTCCTAAACATTAAAATTTAGTAGACACTTATTAAATGTTCAAATTTATCCAATTTATAACCTGATTTACTCATTTTTATGTTTATTTTTTTAAAGTCAATAGTTATTTTGCAGCCCTTCTTGAACTAGAAAGTGTCTCAAAATACTCACTAGTTGATTCAATGTTTTCAGGTTTATACAAACTTTATGAGAACAAAGCAGGATAGAAATAAACGATTGAGGCAACAAGAAAAAAGTATAAAATAGTCACTCACTATTCAGTCTATATGTTTTTACTTATTTTCCAAAGGTTCTTTTAATTAAGTTTAAATGATGTATTAAAATAAGTGGGCTTTAAATGATCAGGTCACATACTTTTTCTGGTGAATATTCAATAAAAGGCCCTCCATGCATGTGCAGGTCATGCAGCAGCAGCGTTGCAAAAGTAAAACAGCACATGATTGGTCAATATTTGACGTGTTGGCGTGCTGTATGAAAGAAGAAACGTGATTGGTCAGAATTTGTACTGCGTATCTTTGCTAGAGCCGTGGCTAGTGCCCCAGGCGAGCCCGTAGTGAGCCTTCAATGGAAGTCTCCTCTGATTGGTCAGTAGTAAAATGACGCACTGATTCTTGGAAGAGGAGGAGCCTCGTGACATTCTTTGGAAGCCGGTTGGGTTCAACCGGCATATCTGTATAAAACCGGGTAGGGGAGACATCGCGGTGTACTATTTATTTATTTATTGTAGTTTATTTAAAATTTGTCCGAACCGAACATGCTTGGACTGTGCCTGTACGTGCCTGTGTCCAACTCGGACCCGATCGAGGTGGAGTACTTCGAGTCCAACGGACTGCCGTCGGAGCTGAAGTCCGTCTTCAACAAGCTCAGCGTGTTCCTGCCGTCTCAGGAGTTTTCAACCTATCAAAAATGGCGACAAGTAAGAATAAAAACTTTCTCTTTAATACCAGAAACGATAATAATTGTCGTTTTTAGTGCAACTGCACACATCTTGTTCAATTTGAAACACAATTTGGATGTTTAATGCTTTCATTTTGGCGGCCGGAAGTAGGCCGCAGAGCTGAAAAAAAAAAAATCGTGACGTAACATTTTTAGCTGTCTTTTTAAAATTTCTTTTAAATATTGCACTCAATCATAGCTAATTTTTTCCTGATACTTAACGTGATTTGCAGTTTATTCTTTATTTTAGAATGCAGTATATTTTAGTTAAGATGAATTGTTGAGAATCGATCACAGAAAAATCCACCCTGATAAGGAATTTGTGCCACGCTGCTGCAGGGACAGGAAACCGGTTGAACTTACATTTTATTGTTAATTTTCAGTGCAATACTATCAAAAAAAGCATATTTTTTTGTAATTTTTCAGTCTGATTCTTTGTCTATAACCGTTCTGGTATGCAAACTGAGTTTTGTGCCGATAATCTGGCGTTTTAAGGCTGTTATTAGAGTATCTATTACTTGGTTATTGCATTAATTAAAAATACTTTTTTCCCCTTATTACTAAAATCAAGTATTGTGCGGGCAAAAGCTGTTTTTAAAAATGTCTTTAGCCTCTTAAACCAGCAACAACTCAATGATTTTGTGTCGCATTAAAACTTTTATAAAGTTGAATAAAGTTTAATCTGGTGCAAGTTTTAGTGTGGGACAATTGGGACATGTCTTTTTAGGGCTGCCCTGTCAAAAAGTTAACGTTGCGGTATGTGTTGTAAAAATAAACTCCATGCAAGACGTATAAGTTTAGCAGTCAGGTGGACTCCCACTCCTCTCTGACTGATGTCATCAAACTATTTGACAGTATTGTAACATCATTATCTGTTCATGGTTTCTTTTATATGCGTTTGTAGATTTCAGTTTTCTGAGTTGCAAAGCTCCAGACTTTGAGTCTAGGGTTTCCTCCATTATTGATAAATAACCTGCGTACACGCAAACCTCTTAAAACGGGTCGAGACACAGACGTTAACCCAGATTTATGCATTCGTGCTGGTGGTTTCTTGCAGAGGGTGGCAGAAATGTTCCTGCAGGGTATCTGTGACAGTCATGAGGCTGCAGGTCAAGTGTCCAGTCCAGGGACTTGGAGGACAGCCAGTTTTCACCGTCCTCGTTTTAACTCTGCAGGTTTAAATCCAGACCAGATTAAAACTGTTGGCAGGTCAGCCTTCACTTGAGATAAAGATAGAAGGGGCTCTTGTGTACGAATGCCGTCCCAGTCAAGTCAGGTGGGAAAAGTCAGGAGGACTGTGGCCTGGCAGACGGGCCCTGATTCGCTCTGGTGGTCATAAAATACGAGCTGAGGGATTCCTTAAAGTCTCGTGTTTCATAACTTATCATTGGCCTGACATGGAGGACATTTTGAACTGACTGTACTTGATTCATAAGCAAAAAGTATCCGCACACTCACGCCTGCAAGACATAAAGTACTTTAAAAACAAATTTTCTGCTTGAAACAGCAAAAAAAAAAAAAAAAAGTATAATAGATTCCATGAAGTTATATTTAAATACTAATGGATATATGTGTAAATGTGTTTTTTATTGGTACATATTTGACTTGACGTCTTAATGTTTTTTGCAGAAATCTTTCAAAAGAGAAGAAAAGGATGCAGACGGGCAGCTGGACTTTGAGGAGTTTGTTCATTATCTACAAGACTACGAGAAAGACCTGAAGCTGGTGATGAAGAGTCTCGACAAGAAGGATGCAGGTAAGAGTCAAGATGAGTTTTGTTTAATTTCATTATTGGTTCAGCTTTAACTTAAAGATTTTTATTTTTTCTCCTGAAGGTCGAGTTGATGCCAGAGAGTTCATTCAGTCTCTTCATGACCTCGGTGTTCACATTTCCCTACAGCACGCAGAGAAAGCCCTCAAAAGGTAACATTTTCTCACCCAGTTTGTCCAGTTTTATTTGCTTGTAGCTGTAAGGTAGTTGGACTCTAATATTTCACTTTATCGTTTCCTCCTCTTTAAAGTGCGGACAAGAATGGAATGATAACCATCAGCAGTAAAGACTGGAGCAAATACCAGGTGGTGGAGAAGACTGAAAACATTCCTGAGATCATCCTTTACTGGAAACACTCCACGGTGAGTTCCTTATTCTGCAGCGCTGAAGGTCAAAAGCTGAAATGTTGATTTAACAAATTCAAAAACTATCAGGTAATTTAGCTTCAGGTGTTGCGTAATTTTTCCAGACGTCCTATTTAGACTGAAAGCAAAAGGCACAGTCTGTTTCTCCTTCCTCTTGTCTGGAACAACCCGCCCACTTAAAGTCCTTGAAGGGTATCATTGAACTGAGCTGTGCGTCATTAATTAAGCTCCATTAGACTATGAAAAGAACATGGGTCTGTTCCGGAGGGATTATACTGGAAGGATTTTCTGATTTGTCGAGCTGTGATGTAAAACCAGGGCAGCAGTCAGTCAATCAGAACCGGTGCAGGCCTGCTGATGGTCTCCTGCGCGTGGCTGCTGATGGTATTTTCAGTGCAGGACAGCTTGCAGCCTTACAGACTCTGCTTTGGTGTAAATGCATCTCTGAACCGGAGCCGAGAACAGACCCGGGGTTGACCCTCGCTGGGGGCCAAGAACATTGTGAATCACTCGTGAAACCGAAGCTCCCGGCGCGTTTCAGTGTTTAAAAAGTCAAATGTTGGGTGAGGATAGTCATGAGTTCAGAGGAAGTTGTATAAGACTTAACGTGGGTTTTTTGTTTTTAACCAGTGAAGACTCACCCTGAACCCAAAAGGAACCCATTTTATCTCGTTTTGTCTGGTTTCTGTTTAGGTTTGATTCAGAAAAGAGTTTTAAGTCGTGCTTGCTTCCTGTTCCTGACCTTGGTCATCCAAGTGAACAATCCTCCTCAAAGCTGTTGTAACATTCCACAACAACCACTTAAAACTTAATGTGTGCAGCGTGTGACAACAAACCAGGGCTCTGTGACGGTCACTCAGGAGAATATGGCTCATATTTCCCCTTTACTCAACCGTTTCTGAGAAAATCTTCCTTTCTGGATGCGTTATCACAGATTTAAGTGACTTAAGAGAAAAGAGAAGTTGCTCAACCGTTTCTTTTCTCTAACCCCGAGGTCTTTGGTTGAAGATAAATTGATTAGTCTGCCAGAGGATTTAAGAAACTGGTTTATTGTCGTATAAACTGCAAAACCAGAGCCAAACTGGGCATTGAATTGCGTAGAAATGCGTTTTAATCATTACAGTTCAGTAAAAGCTGCTTGACATTTAAATTGTTTTCTTTTTTCAGATATTTGACATTGGTGAGAACCTGCTGGTGCCTGATGAGTTCACCACTGAGGAGAAGCAGACGGGGATGTGGTGGAGGCACCTGGTTGCCGGTGGAGGAGCCGGAGCCGTTTCCAGAACTTGCACGGCACCGCTGGACCGACTCAAAGTCACGATGCAGGTAAGGGGACCGAGCACTGAGAACAGTTTCTGTGAAACGGACCACGTGTCAGAAGTGTTGGGGAAAATCTTATCAACTCAACAAATGCAAGAACTTGATCCTAAAACACAATTCTCAAAATTAGAGCTGCAAATGATAAAAATTAACCTCCTTCAGGTTATCGTTAATCTTTCCCAACTGCAGGCAGGACAGTTATTCAGTGTAGATTATAAACTTCAAAAGAAGTGAGTTGCCTAACTTCTATAAACGAGTTAATGATCAACGAGTGAACGTAAGAGCCGAAGAGCAGAGTCCGTGTGCAGGTTGTCAGTCCGCCATCGACCAATGACGGCCCCCAAACTGTCGTCGCACCCTGCAGAGTATTTACTGTCACCAATGAGATTAAGGTCTCTCTGTGCCCAGTCGGGACCGGGTTTACGTCAGCCATCTGGTCTGACTGAACAGAGACTTTGATCGTATCGATAAGAAATTACGTTTTTCCCGACTCTTAAACAAACTGACCCAGTTCCCCTGGATTTTATGTCACAACGATCTTGACCTACCTGGCAAAAAAATCCTGATTCACTCCCCCAAATTCTACAAACTGTAAAATGAAAGCAAAAAAAAAAAAAAAGGGAATTGGGATTTAACTTTAATTTCTTTTTCTTTTACCCCTTCAGGTTTATGGAACCCGAACCAACAACATGTGCATCATGAGCGGACTCATGCAGATGATCAAAGAAGGAGGGACGAGGTCGCTGTGGCGAGGAAACGGAGTGAACATCATCAAAATCGCCCCAGAATCGGCCCTTAAATTCATGGCTTACGAGCAGGTACAGGAAGTGACGCGTAGTGTGAAAGATGGCCCCGCAGCGCTCCCGGTGGTATTAACTGATGCTCTGTTTCAGATCAAACGTCTAATCGGCAGCGAGCAGGAGACTCTAAGCATCTTGGAGCGATTTGTCGCTGGTTCCATGGCCGGAGTGATCGCCCAGAGCACCATCTACCCCATGGAGGTGATTACCTTTTTATTTAGGTACACTCTAAATCTGGGAGCTCAAATGTCCTGAGTAACACGTCTGAATCCGGCCCCAGGTTCTAAAAACCCGTCTTGCGCTGAGGATGAGCGGTCAGTACGCTGGCATCTCGGACTGCGCGAAGCAGATCTTCAGGAGAGAAGGACTCGGAGCGTTTTACAAAGGCTACGTCCCGAACATGCTGGGAATCATCCCGTATGCTGGCATCGATCTGGCGGTTTACGAGGTGAGCTGGAACTGTCGTACGGGGCGTTAAAAGAAAATGAAATCGCGTTTAATGTTGAAACAAACTAAAAAAAAAAAACAGAATCTAACTTGTAATGTTCCTCCTGACAGACGCTGAAGAACAACTACCTGCAGCAGTATGGCACCAACGGCACTGACCCTGGGGTGGTGGTGCTCCTGGCCTGCGGCACGGTGTCCAGCACCTGCGGTCAGCTTGCCAGCTACCCTCTGGCTCTGATCCGAACCCGCATGCAGGCTCAAGGTGAGCCCCCGTACCTGCGTTAACGTTCTCCAACCAGCAGCAGTCTGAGAACGGATTCTAAGTGTCTTGTTTCGTCTTCCAGCTGTAGCGGAGGGAAACCAGAAGGTTTCCATGACCGGACTCTTCAGGCAGATCCTGCAGACCGAAGGCCCCACGGGGCTCTACAGAGGCCTGGCCCCCAACTTCCTCAAAGTCATCCCCGCCGTCAGCATCAGCTACGTGGTGTACGAGCACCTGAAGACGCAGCTGGGAGTGACGTCGCGCTGAAACCGTCCCAACGTGATGAACTTTCTCCCAATGCTCTTTAGGAATCACCGGGAGCCCCCGGAGGTTCAAGTAGCCGTCCCATTCTGTGAATGTCAGCTGACGCAAGGCTGCGGAGGAGAATATGGACTCTGTGAGCTCAGGTTGTCGAGAAAACTGCTGCTATTTGTTTTCAGGAGGAGCTGTGTGAGTAGGAAGTGACTGGATGAAAATCGAGGACCAATGTTTTTGTTAAATGTCCGGGCGTTGTGACTCTCGCCCCTGACTTACACTTTAAAGAAGCCACGTAGCGCAATAAGCTTGATCTCAACTCGTCCTGCCGCTGGAAAAATTGTTTTTGCCCAAACGAGAAGTTTTTGCACAACAGTTTGACTTCTCTCCACCCCTGTCCCAAGTACCGGTAGTTTGCAGGGTTTTCTGGGTATTTATTTTCACCCGTCTTATATTTATTTTTCTTAAAATAAGTGATTTTCATGTGTCAAAAGCCGATTGTGTTGTTAAGATCCGGGCTGTGGGATTGTCGCCTTAACGTCTGTCTAACACTAAATGTGGTCTCATGTTAAAACGTTCAACTTAATGTTTTGTTGTTGTTTGCTCGTGCAGCATCAGATTGTTCTCAGTGTTTAAACGACCTTTCTTTAAAGGTCTTAACCTCAGGTTCAAGGGAAAACCGCTGAAGATCACGTGTGTGGGGAAAAGACGAGCAACGTAAACGCACTTTAATCAACGCGAGAAGGGCCTCGAAATGACTTGTCAATGCAGGATAGTATTTTTTTTTTTAGTGTTTTAATGGACCATTTTGATGCAAAATAAATGCACATTCAATAATAATCAGTTTGGTGTCTTCTTGAATTTTAATTTGGGTGTTTTCCTCTGCACATGTCAAGTGATCGCTGCGTGAGACCAAGAGGAAGTGCAAGTAAACATCTGATCCGTGTGAATTATTTTTTGTAAACTCAAATGGTTAAATGTTAAGTACACTAAAATCCTCTTTGATGCACACATCTAATCTGTTTAATAGTACTGATACTTTTTTTTTTTTTTTACCCTAAAATCGAATTTGACTACTTTTCAGAAACTCGGGACTCTGTGTGTGTGTGTGTGGATATATTGCACCTTTTTAAAACTTGCTGTATCATAGATATTAACAATTATTTTACATCCTGTTTTACTTTTTTTTTGCTCTACTCTTAAACACCCAAGACTTTCTTATGTTCTTTTTAAAAGTGGTCTAAATCAGAAGTTTTAGCCCTGAATGTGTTTAGAAGTTTGACTTTTTTTATTTAACTTTGACTGTTTAAAAAAAAAAAAAAACTGGTGTTTGAACCTGATCTTAAGAACATGGTAGTGTGAGGCATAGGTTGAAAAATAAATAGTGTTTTTTGTGACAAGATTCTGGTAAAGTGCCTGAACGTCCCATTTAAAGCTGGTTCATTGTACTTTGTTTTGGCTCAACGCTGTTTAGCCTTTTGAGTTTTGAAGGAATTTTTATTAAAGGTGGACTGAATAATTAATGTTTGCCCCTTTTTAACTTACCAGCTATCAACCCTGCCTGGTAATAACTACAACTACTACAATTATGGTTTAGATTTTTCAAACTCATAGTAAAGATGCACTAGTTCAACTTCATGTCTCCTCATGCTCCCTGAAAATGGAGAAATCTGCTAAAAAGAGAATAAAATAGAATGTCTGGAATTAGATCTTTATTTTGAGGAGCTACATTGACCAAAACATTTACTAGAAGCTTTCTCAAGTTTAAAGCCACCACTCTTTTTTTATTGTTTTTAAAAACTTGTATTTTTGCTTATTGCTGTGTACTTTTGTGAACAAAAAATAGACTTTTATAAAATACTCCAAACTGAGAATAAAGAGAAATACACAGTCATGAGAACCTCAAACTTTTCCTTTGTTTGTTTCTTCAGGCCATGTTTGTTTCATAAAAGCTTTCTGAAGCTTGTCCTAAACTTTTATTTAGTAAAGGAGTATTATATATAAAACCTCCTGAGGGATTTTGGTTTTAGACCATTTGTTTAGGATGACTACAATTTAAGTTTTACTTTTCATAAAATATAAATTTATAATTTTAACGACTAATTGCTCAAAAACAGTGTTTGTTTCTATGTTTATGAGATTCTATTAATTCAAAAATATATAAAAATGCACACCAAGCAAAAATTTGGGACTCAAGAGGATTAACTTGTCTGACCAAGGGGGCCAATGAGGGGCCCAGCAATGTTTTAACGGTGCCCATTGCCCCTCCTGACACCCTTGGTGATACACCTGCATTACAGTTGTTAAACTTTGAGCCAACAAAATGGGCTTTTCCAGGCAAAGACAATTTAAAGAAGGCTTAACATTAGCCCAGAGATGTAATTTTAAGAAGCTGGCCTCAACTACAGAGGCCGTTTGTTTATCAAAATCCAAGTCCTTAATGAAAGTCACTCACAAATTTTAAAATTTGGGTCTAAACTTGGAAGTCAAAGCACCAAGCTTTCAAGAAATATCCATTTATCCTTCTTTTATAAACGAGATGTTTTGGTTGAGCCACTGCTTAACGTTGGCGAGTCAGTCAAGAAAAGAAGGTTGAACGTCACTAAATCTAGGTTTGGTGGGTAAATACATAAATCTGTAAGTCGTCAGCATAACAGTGAAAAGAAAAATGGTGCGTGGTTATGACTGATCCAAGTGGCAGCATTCAAAGATTTAAAAAAAGAAGAGCAAATTATTGCAAAATAAGAAACTAAACTACTAGTTTGACCCCTTGGGACCATTTCATAAACTTTTTGAAAGTGTTCTGGGTTTTAAAACAGATTTTCTTTATTACATCCTGTTTCTCTAAACTGTCAGGCGAGTTGCTGTTTATCAGATGACGTAACGGGGAAAGAAATGTGTGTCCTGTTGTTGAGTCACAACATCTCAAACTAAGAATTCTGAGAATGCGTCTCCTTATTCTTTAAGCTAATCAGCTGTTTTCCCAGAAGTGTCAAGAATGTTTGGAAAACTGGTGCTGAGAAAAATAATGACCAGATTATACTTTATGAACCTCTAATAAATTAACCATTGTGACCTAAAGGGGAAAAAAAATATGTTTAGGGATATATTTGACATCTTACATGGAATTAGTTGCCTTTTTGTGTGCATACTACAACTTTAACCAATAAATAAGTTACTTGGAAATGATTTAAAAAAACACATCTGTTCATTTTATTTAAATAATGTCATTCAACAACAGAAGAGGTCAGACTACCCCCCAAAAACAAACAAACAAACAAACAAACAGACAAACAAAAAAAAAAAAAACAGTATTAATCTATTTTCATGCAGATCAATTTGTTTCATATGAATGCAGTCCAGCCCAGTTTTATAAATTCATAGTTCAGTTTACTTTCATTTAAATCCTGTTGGCTCATTTCATCGCATTACAGTGAAATTTAAGATTATGTACGCACTCAATTCAAATTTATTTAAGTGTAGTTCAAATAAATGAAAGTTTTATCAAACTACATAAAGTTCAGTTCATTCACAAAATATTAAAACATAACTTTAAGTTAGATATATTTTAACGAAATTCGGAGGTTTTTAAATAAGTAGTTTGTCCTACAGAGGCCACCGTACCAAAACACGGAAGTAATGAAATAAAGGGCTTTTTGCTAATATGTAGCTTATACATTTAGCTCTAAAATGATTATTATATCGGATTTATAACATGGTTTTAATATTTATTTGATTTTTTCTTACTTTAAGTGACGTTGCCGTGTTAGTAAGATGGTGCAGAACGTGTTCCGGTCGGGGTTTCTGGTCCGGAGCGCTCACACTTTGTTAACCTGGGTCGTAACTGTTATTCTGTTCCTGCACAACACCGGTGAGTTAAGTTGAAATGCCACGTTTTAGAGGAAATAATTAGATTTTTACATCTAAAGTTACAAATAGTTTTGCAGATAACAACTTACCGACGAGGAGCTGCTAAATTTTGATGCTTTATTTACAACAAATGACCTAAAATTTGAAACTGAACTCAGGTATGTCAACCCTGGCTGATACAAACCTGATTGGAATTACTCTGTTGATCCCAGATGGGAATTAAAACAGATACATTAATCAAATGACTTTACCACTTGCTCTCGCTGAGATCGGATGCTTCTCTCCCTCCCTCTCTGCTTTGCTGCTTTGTCTGTCTGTGAAACTGCTTGTGAGCCTCTCTTGCATTTCTTCTGAACCATAATTATGGACTTGTTTTGATCAGTTGGTCCCTCAACTCAATTTACAACATTTCTTCGAAGAGAAGACAGGCTTTAGGCGAGCCGATTTGCCCTGTTGGCACGCACGCAGCTGGATATTTCATCAACTTGATGATGTGTCTATCTCTGCTGCCATCTGTAGATTTTAAGGACGCATATTTAATTGGATTTACAATAACTGGTTCCTGCTTTTTGGATTCGGCTGGTTTTATCTACAATCAAGGAAGTCGTCAGCAGCAAATTTGGACCCGATCACGCTGCTTGCCTTTATGATGGCTTGGTTTGTGCCTCGAGTACCCAGACTCAAATGCTTTGGGCTGAATGGATCAGATCTCAGGGATTTTATTTTACATTTTACATTCCATCAGTGTGGTCATGTAATTTGGACATTTCGGAACCGAGTGGACCAACACAGACTCAAGGTAGATGTCATTAAGTTCTGTCTGTCTCCAAAACAACTGTGTGTTTATCTGAATTTGGCTCCCATGGCTGGCCTTGAAGGCCACCTTCTCTGAATTTGCCTGGAGAACATGTGATCTGATGCTCACCACCCCCTCCCTGAGGAATTTCTAACTGATAACCAGATGAAACCAGCTGAATAAACTAGTGTCATCATTTCAGGATTCTTGGATTCTCATAGACGTTATTCTTGGCCATTCCTCGACATCCCTCGAAAATGTTTATGGATTTCACCGGAGGACATTGACTGATTATTCCATCCTTATCAGAACTCTTACAGTGACCTCAAGAGCCTCTATGAACATTGCTGACCGCTCTCGTCTCCCCCTCTGCAGATTGTCTACGTAAATATGTGCTTGTTTGTGCGAGGTGTTTTTTTTATTAGAGGGTTTTTTTCCTCAGGCAGAAAAAAAAAAGTCTGATAGGATTATTTTTTCGCCTCCAACTCCGACATGTGTCCAGTTAACCACTGTTTTTGTCTGTCCAAACTGGTCTCACTTGTAAATGAGTCCTCGAGGCTCAGTGGGATTTACCTGTCTAAATAAAGGTTGAATGAAAAATTAAATTAAATACATTAAATTCATCAAATAAACTAGATGGCCTGTTATAGTCAGTTTCATCCATCTAGCTGTTGATTTTAAGTGAAGTTGAAGAATTTGAAGGTAGTCCTGCTTCTTCATAGATCTATCCACTTTGAGCAATGCACAAGCCCCGCAGCATGAGGCTACCACTACTGTGCTTCACAGGCAATGTGTTGATTTTAGGTTTGAAAGCCTCACCTTGACTCCTGAATACTTCTTGTCTTCGTGGCCCAACAGCCCATGGAAACCTTCAGCACAACTCATTATCTAATAGGTTATTTCACCAGCCCGTCTCTGTGCTCAAAATGTCTTCATTTTCTGAGCCAGAACTAAAGGGAGGTCAAGAATTTTATAAAAAATAAAATAATATTGAAAGGACAACTAAAAGGTAAACTGTCAGACTCTTCTTTTCAACACTGACCAGAGGAATAAAATTTGTGTTTTCAGATTTACGTAGATGTGAGGAGCGAGGAGAGCTGCTGCTGCCGGCTCTCTTCTTTCTGCTCGTCCTGCTGTCAGTGCTGTTATACTTCGCAGTCTCTTTAATGGATCCTGGATTTGTTCTCACGGACACTGTGGGGGTAAGCTCTGGTTATAAAAACCACTGAAGATAAACTTCAAAAACCTAAAATAAATTTGAATAAGGGAGATTTTTTTGGTATTAGAAACAAGTGCTCAGTGAAGTGTATTTTTTTAAATAAACAGATTCACATTCAGTGCCACAGTCCTTCAGGTGAAAGGTCAGAATTGTTGTGAGTATTTACAACTTTGTATGACCATCGTCTGTCTGTTACGTAGGGGGGTCAAGGTTCGGATGAAGAAATGGAGGTGATGATTTCTGAGTCATCGACCCCTCGGCTGCGGCGCTGTGGATACTGTCTGCTGAAGGTAACCAGCCACCAGCGTTTACCTCACAAAAATCTTGATCCAGTATTACACCGAGCCAAACAGAAATCTCTTTTTGCTTCCAGTCTTCTTGAAGGAAAGCTTTTATTTCTTTGTTGAGAATTGGCACTAAATAAACTGAATTTAATTTCTTTAGCTGAAAAGATGACACAGTTCGAGTGACAGAAAATAGGATTTTAGCACCGACAGCTGATTCCTAAAGAGCTGTTAGCTGAAAGCTCATGGTTCCAGTCCCTTTTGTGGGTTGTAAAACACCAAGTTGGGGGTCCAAAGAAGATCTCCAGAAAAAAAGTTGACTTTAAAATTATTGCTGATGTGTTACAATGAGATAGACAGTGGTCATAGATGGATGAAAAACAAAATATTGGGTGAAAGGCGTCTTTGTAAAATGGCTTTATCAACGTTTGTACACTTTACTAGCAAAGAGAGAATCAGGGGAGTGGTGGTGCAGAGGTTAGAGAAGGTGGATCTGTGATCGGAAGATTTACGGTTCAACTCCCGGTACAGACAACATCAAAATGTGGGTGGGATAGGTGAAGCACTCACACCTACCTCCACCCTTAATAGCCCCACTCTGGGCCCTTGAGCAAGGCCCTTAACCCCCACCATCTGCTCCCCTGGGGGCTCTGATGGCAGCTCTCTGCTCCACACAGAGGGCTGTGGTAGCTCGGTGTCTGTGGTTGTGTCAGGAAGGACATCCGGCGTAAAAATAATTGGCAAGTCTTCATGTGACTTAATTCATTGTGGCCACCCTTGAAGAAGGGAGCAGCCGAAAGAAGAAGACTAGTAAAGAGAGAATCCGCTAATTATTTTTTAGCTAAATGACAGCTGAAGTTTGCTGAAGAAGCTGAACGAGTTAAGTTAAAAAAGCAGAACACCAACGAAAAGTAGCAAAAGTCTAGCTAAAAGAATCACAAGGCTAGCAAATAATAGAAAAGGGCTAGCTAAATGTAGCAAAAGGCTAGCTAAACGAAGCACTAAGCTAACTAATAGTAGGTAAAGTTTAGCTAGAAGACAAAAGTAACAATAAGGTAGCTAAAAGTTGCAAAAAGCTAGATAAAAGTTTTGACAAGCTAGCTACAATATAAAACGTTTAGCTAGATGCTAAAAGTAGCAAAGTACTAGCTAAAAGCTGTCATAGCAAAAGGCTAGTTACAGTAAATGTAAGGGAGGACTAGCTAAAAGGTAAACATCACAAAAATAAAGGTCTTAAAGGCAATAAAAGTTTAACTAAAAATGGCAAAATGTTGCATTAAAAGTCTCAAAAGGTTAGCCAGAAGATAAAAGTAGCAAAAGGCTAGCTAAATGTATCAAAGCTAAAAGTAGCATAAGACAAAGACATAGCAGGCATCTTGAAGCAGATTTCAAACAATGTTTTTGAAGGAATTGCAATTTGTTAATAAAGTTAAATATTTTGAAAAGTATAAAAGTAAAAAAAAACAGTCAAAGTACTTATCTCCCAATTACCTTTTGATGTCTAAATTGCTAAAGTAGTACAAAGCTTTCAGAAGTAGTTGAGTAATGTTAAGTAATGTTTGCAGAACGATAAAAACAGGAAAATGGCAGAGTTGAAGCTGATCCAGCGTTCACGCAATGATTCAGGTCACTGGTTTTTGTGATTTTTATTTTGTGGGTTGAAAGCTGAAAAGATGGTCAACTCCTGCAGATGATGATCAGCTAAAGGATAAAACAGAAAACTAAATCTGTTTGAAAATGTTTTTCGTTATTCAAATTGACCCATCTGTTGCTTTGTGTGTGTCCCGACTCCCGAGCAGCAGCCAATGAGGGCGAAGCACTGCCAAGCGTGTAAACGCTGCGTACACCGCTTCGATCACCACTGTCCCTGGATCGAGAACTGCGTCGGGGAGAGGAACCACCGCTGGTTCGTGGTCTACCTGCTGGTGCAGCTGCTGGCCCTGCTGTGGGCTCTTCACATCGCTCTGTAAGTCCGCTGAGCTCCACCTCCTCTAAACTGTAAGATAAAAGTCCTTATCTGCTGTGAAAATGAATTTGTGTCCTCAGGCAGGAGTCAGAGAGCTACTATCAGCTGACTTTTAGCAGAATTAGGTAACCCATGACTTTTGGAGAGCACGTTGTGTAAGCAGGAGCTGTAACACGTTGCTCAAGTACACTTTGATATTTTCAGAGATCAGACATGAAGCTTTTCGGCTTAACGGAACTTATTGCTCCTATTATGGGACAACTTCACTCATACAGCATCTTTTAGCTGTCAGAATTTACGTTAAAGCTAAGCAATGCAGACGAGTTAGACGGTGAAATGAGTCTTGAACAAATTTCAATAAAACTTAGAAGGCAAGCTTTTGGAATCAACCAGATTTAAGATGGCCGCCACATCAAACTGGTTTTAAGAACAACAAAAATGGGTTTTTGCTCAAATTTACTGTTGACCTAAATTTTGGTGTGGTAGTAGCTGAGACTGACCAACTCACATTCTGAGAAGTTTGTTAAAAAAAAAAAACTTGTTTTAAATCAACTGTTAACAAAAAGTGCATGTTTTTATACATTTTTCAGGAAATAATCACTGGATTTACCTTTAACCTTCGGAGTAATCCAGTTGAAGATGGCTAGCCCAGCTGGTTGACAGCCAACACAAAATAGCTTACGCTCTAAAGCTAACGTTTGACGTGGAAGTAGCTGAGCGTCAACAACAACACATACTCGTACATTCATGTGGCCGTGCTCCAAATCTGAGGTCTTCATCACTTTTCAACATGGCGGGCGATATGCATTCCTTCAGCTCTTAATGTCCAGAAGCTCTCGCTGTAGGGACTTATTCCATGTGTCCAGAGTTAAACTGGGGGTTAGCGGGTTAAACTGGTCACATTATCCAGGGTTCAATCGACAGATTTCACTGATTGGGATGGCTCGTGCACGCTCAATAAGTCTGCATTTTTAAATGGGAAAAGCTAATTTATTTAAGGCTTTAAAAGTGATCTGTTCAGATTTTAAAATCAATACTAAATCTTCTTCCGGAGCCAGGCTGGAGATTTGATCATGACTCGCTCTGTTTAAAGGAGTACAGTTCGTTACGCTTGACAAAGGTGAGACAAGATAAAAGCATTTATGGTACAAACTGTTATAACTTTATTTAGGACAGCGGTTTTAGAAAAAGATGCCTTTTAGATCTTAAAGATTTGGACTTGCGATTCTTATGCAATGTTAATTTTTGGGGAAAAAATAGATTTTTTACAAAGTGAAGTGTTTAAAGTGTGAACATGAGAAATGGAGTTCATTAAAAACAGTGACAGCCCAGCATTTTTTTATATTGAGCTGAAAACGACAACAATGGAGCTTTTTATTTATGCCTGCAGCCATGAAAGATGGGTGATCTGTTTGGTAGCAAAATATTTCATGAACTCTCAGAAAGTAACCAGTGTACGTCTACAACTGATTAACTTTTGGAATCAACCCAATTTAAGATGGTCGCCACAGCTGATCAAACTTAAACCAAATGGCTACAGTTCAGTCAGTTGTACAAACATAAGGCAAAAATGTGATGCGGTAGTTGCTGAGAATCTGTCCCAACTCATACTTTGAGCACTACCTAACTGCAAGATCTTTAAAACGTTTGTAGCAACATGCTGTCCTTTAAGAAACGCTTTTGTCAAACGCTTGTAACTCTAGATAATAAACTAAACGCACCACAACAGAACCCTCAAATGGTAGAGAATATATTTTTTAAATTAATTTACCTGATAAAAATCCACGTTTATGCTTAGAAAAGTATACATCATCCCCTCTCAGTTAACACAGGCGTTCCTCAAGGAGCTTTTCTAGTTTCACTTCTATTTTCTGTTTGTATTTTGCAGTCCCACTATTGTTTTCCTGTTGATAGTTTCTTCTGTCTGTTTTATTCAAATGACTCCTGCCTACTTTATACTGTTTTAAATAATTCATCAAAACGTTCGATTGAGAAGTGTTAAGTTCATTAACAATATTTTTCCCAATAAATACATCTCTTCTCGTCAACTCTCGCAAATCTGCTTCAGCATACTTGCTCTATGTTTGTCTTCTTTTGCTCTTTTTAACTTCTGTGTTGGTGGTTAAGCTTATAGTTAGTTTTAATTTAAGCTTTTATGTAATTTTGTTCATTTTTGCTTTTAGTTACAGTTTAAGCTCATTTTAGTGGATATGCCGCTTGTTTTAACTTGGAACAATTCTCTCAAAAAAAGAACCGTAATCAAAGTGATTCGGTGCTCATCTTTCTCTCTACAGGTTTACAAATGAATTAGATAAAAACATCACACACTAATAAAGACCACACTTTTGATGATTTAATCCGTTGGTATAAAAAGATGCTTTTTTTTTCTCGTGTTGTTTCAGGTCAGGGTTTTCTCCGAGCGCTTCGTGGGATCTTTGGTTCAGAGCAAACGGGTTTCTTCTGGCGGCGCTGGGCGTCGTCGGGGTTTTCTCCGTGGTCGTGCTGCTTCTGCTGGGCTGCCACCTCTACCTGATCTCCATCAACTGCACCACCTGGGAGTTCATGTCCCGTCACAGGATCTCGTACCTGAAGAACTGCGGGGTGGAAGAGAACCCGTTCGACCGCGGCCTTTTCTGCAACCTGTGGGATTTCTTTTGTATTTGCAGGACGGTGATGTGGGAGCAGGTCTACCTGAAAAATGCTCCAAATTCTGTCTGAATTGAGACCAGAACCAGATAAAAACAGACCTTTTGTAAACTTTCAAAATGGTTTTGATTATTAGTTCTTCAAGTTTTCTTAAGCTCTTATAGATTTTTTATGAACTGCTGCCACTTTTTACTTTTTATCACCTGCCTCTGAAAGGTGAAGGCGGACAATAATGTGTTTGTTAGCAAACAATGTCATGAACCACTGGACGAAGTACTGGCTGTACCTCTACAACTGCCACACAGCCAGCTACATTTGAAAACATGCTACATAAATGTGTCAATAACTGTTGAAAGTGTAATAATGAACTCGTTCTCTTTTTATTGTAATGTTCTGTTTGTATTTATTGACAAGAGTACATTAAACATTTGATATGCATGTTGTTACAGAGAGCGTCTGCACAGACTGACATTCTGCTCAGGATGCTTCACATACATGTATAAATACAGTTTAGACACACGGATAACATGGAATATTCAGCTGCATAAAGTGCTACAACAGTTAAACCATCTGAGTGGCCTGCTACGGTTTTCTAATTTAGTTTTATTCAAAGCAGAAAAAGATCGGGGCTTTTTTTTTTTTCACGCTAAAAGAAAAAACCTGTTTCTTTAAAGATCATCTGCTAAATTAAACACAGCTATTTTACTGCTAATATGGCTATAATAGATATCTATGGCTTCTTTTAGAGTGCTAGCATTATAGGAATTCTAGTGCACAAGTTCACCACGTGACTTCTAGAGTTGTAGCACAAAGCGGACGATCAGGAGGCTGTGATGTACAAGAAAGTGACTCGACAAATACAAGAAATGTTGCATCTTGTTTTAGATGTTTGAAACCAGACATCGGGGCAACTTGTTTTGTAGTTGGAGGCAGTGAGCGAAGCCGGTCACAGTGATCCATAGAAACTACAGCACAGAACGTTCCTCTGAAAGATAATAAATAGTGTGACCTCAATTTCAAAAAAGTAGGTGCAGCGCGTAAAATGTAAATGAAAGCAAAATGCAATGATTTGGAAATCTCAAACATGTCAACAGAAAATTTGTAAGAACATCATCCCATCATCTACAGTTCATAATAAAAGATTTCCAAGGACGAGGCTGAAGGTCAATAAAACGGGTCTGGTTCTGCTCTGGACATCACTGCATCTATCTGTCGTCCACAAATGCTGCTTAAAGCTTTATCATACAACGAAGAAGCTGTATGTGAACACCATCCAGAACCGCTGCCGTCTTCTCTGGACCGGAGCTCATTTAAAATGGACCGAAGTGAAGTGGAGAACTGTTCTGGGGTCTACTGGTACAGGTACCAATCTGAAACCACGGACGCCGTGTTCTCAGTACCAAAGAGAAGGATCATCTAGCCTGTTAGTGCACAGTTCAGTTCCTCGGCGTACACATCTGGAAAAGCCCCATCAATGCAGAACAGCATCTACGGGTCTTAGAACAACATCTGCTCCCATCCAGCAAACTATCTAGAACCCTCTATCAGACCAGAATGGGACATTTCCATCCAAAACCTCCAGCATGTGGTCTCCTCAGGTCCTGGACATCTACAGACTGTTGTTGAAAGAAGGGCTGCTTCACAGAGGGAAACATGGACCTGGAATAAACTTTTTTGAGAAGCGATGCTGCCATCAAATTCAAAATATCTTTATTTCCCCTCAAATAACTCTACAATATACTAGTTTCAACACCTGATGTATTTATAATGTTCTGCTGTGAGTAAAATATAAGATCTGTAAATCACTCCATTCTATTTTTATCACAACTTACTCCACGTCCCAACTTTTACAGAAGTGGAGATGTATAATAAGCAAAGGCCACAAAGCAAGCGGGAGGCTTGAAAATGCTTTTAATCTCATCTGAGTCTATATGATTTAATTTGTTCTGAATTTTGAAACACTGACAAAACAACAATTATGATTAGACACAGACATTCAGTTAGAACTCCTAAGTTCGTAAACCAGAAACACGTCTTTACATTCTGTGGATTTAGGAAAAAGCATAGAGGAAGATTTTGATCCAGTCAGCTTTTAAGATGGTTTAGGAGTCCGCAACCAGCACGGGCAAAAGAGCTGTAAGTCATGGATTTAAACCGTGAAAATGATGGTTTTCTTTATGCCGCTCATCACACAGTCATGATTTGTGAGGCATTTCCTCTCAGCACGTCCATTAAATATGACATATTTGTAGCTTTTAGAGTCTAACGTAAGGCAGCTCAGTGATTTGTTGTGTCCAGGGATTCACTTCACCAACTGCTGGTGTATCAGGTGGAAATCCAAGTTCGTGCTCTCTCATCCTGGATGAGTGAGCACGAACTTTAATGTCTTGAACCACTTTGGCTGTCTGCCTGGGAGGAGTCAGCCCCAGAAGCCATCTTATCACCAGAAAACTGGCTGGTCCACTAAAGGAGTGTACTGCTTGGTGGGGAAAACAGTTTACTTGGGACTCCTCAGACTGATGAAGCCCTCTGGATAGAGGGTGAAACGTCTTTCCACAAAAAAGAAACTGTCCAGATGACCTGACTGACCATTATTGTATCAGGCGGAAAGTCAACAAAATAACATGTGCAGAAACCTTAAACTGACCCAGAACGTCTAATGATAATAAAAAAATGTGCCAAGTTGCTATTGGGATTCAATATTTAGTCTGTTCTGGGAAGAAACCGATGTGCAATTAAAAGTATCTAATCAAACGAAGCGTGTTCCAGCAGCTGGAGGAGGTGATTTTGTTTGGGATTAAAGTCTGACTCACAGCAGATGAGGAAGGCCAACAATTACGTCCTCAGATCAGCGAAAAACAAACAGTTCTGTTAATTAATCAACGACTGGTTGGTAATTGGGTGATAACTGAGAGCAGATGCGGTCAGCATTGTCCTGTTTGTAAATGATTTAGCTGCAGAAATAACGTGTTTTTTCTTTCTTTTCGTGACTACAAGTGTGGTCAAACAGAGATTTTCACTGATTAGGAGATAAAGTTCTGCTTGTTAACGTTGATCAATGCTGCTTTCTGCTCTGCGATGCTTACGGGTACTCTTTAAAGATTTGACTACTACTTTTCTTTTTCAATCAGTCAGTGAGGTCAAAACGGTGCAAGAATCAATAGCAAGAAGAGGTCACAAGAGTCCAGAACTGGGCTGATATTTTATGCTACTTCACTGTATTATTTATCAGTAAATGGAGCACAAAAACGTCAGAGGTTATACAATCAGTGTTTTTGGAAGATCTACTACGGAAGAAAACACTGATTTATTATTACTTGGCAACAGGATGGTTATTCATGCATATTTATAGTAGTTTACCCGTCCAGGTAGAGTGTATGGTCACACGGTGCTACTTTCTCCTCCTGGTCTTTTCAGCTCCTCTCACCCGTGCAAAGCACAGAAGTCAAAGTCTGAAAATGCCTCCTGCTGCTCTGCAGAGAGGACGAAGGGCTTGGAGGGGGGCGACAGGACGGGCTGGAGCTGAGTGAAGTCGCTGTCAAAGTTGCTGACGTCCGTGGACTCCTTGATGGACGGCAGGAACGGCGGCTTGAGTTTCTTCGCCATCAGAGCTTCCCAGTCGATGTCCTACGAGGATTCAGGAAGAGAAACTTTATTGGACTAAATCGCCAAAATGGTTTGTAACAAAAAAAACCCAAAACATCTATTGACAAAAACCAGACGTTGGAAACTTTTAAGAACTGTGATGTTTCTCAGGTTAGTTTGTATCTGATCTGCACAAAAACATTAAAATAAAACACGTCTTTGGTGCTTAAAGAAAATCCGGCACATTTATTTACCTCATAGAATTTTTCTCCTTTAACCTCGTTCGCGTCTTTCTCTCCAGCTCCGAGCCGTTTCAGGGGGTTCCTCTTCAGCAGCTAAAAACACAGAAGAGTTCCTGGTTTCTGCTGCAGCCACTTCTCCGACTGACCGAAGCGTCATTAATTATCTATTTATCTTTCCAGAATCATTTTCTTTAAATGCATATTCAAAACAAGAACAACTAAAGCCCCATCCAGCTTCCTAGTTGAGAATACGCTACACGTTTGAACATTTTAATGTTTCAAACACCATAATGCTGCAGCAAGGACCAAACAGTTTACGGTTGTACTCGTGGAACAAAGCAGGGAAGAGAGTTGCAACAAGCGCTACATGTGAGAAAAGGATGAACGAGAGTAGATTGTGGGAGAAGCTGGATAATGTGTAGATGACAGGAAGGAGACCTCATGGGATTATTAATTTTCTATAAATGCAGTTGAGACCCCATGAGGACTCTTTACCTGAGAGACTCTGGGAGTTCATCGTAATTCAGAAACCGAGGCTGTTGAGTTTGATGACATTGTGTGAAACTAAAATAAATTTTATCCTCTGACAGGAAGTAGGAGGAAAAACAGAACGCAGTTTTACAGAGATGTAGACCTGGGTGTCATCGGCATAAAGGCGGAATTAAATATTCCGTCCTAAAAAATTGAACCAAGAGAAAAAAATAAAAAGGAATTAGGAGCATGACTGACAACTGTGGAGGGCTGTGATTTTAATAATAATAATAATAATAATAATAATAATAATAAAATACGTTATTTGTATAGCACTTTTCTAAATACTCAAAAACGATTAACCATTTTACTTGGTTAAACCTTTTTTTTTTATCTTTAAAGACGGGGTTATTTTACCTCGACAGCCAGTATTACCAGTGGGATCTCATCTATAGAGGTGCGCGTCTACTTAATTATTTATAGACAAACTCAACTGGGCATAAGTGGACTTAATTCAAATTGTTTAAGAATCACAAGGAGAACTGACAGAAATGGAAATATATTAAAAAAATGAACCTTCAAACTGACTTTTGCTTTATTATTGCGCATGCCTGCCTGCTAATTCAATTCATAAATACTTTATTAATCCCAAAGGGAAATTAAATGTTGTTGTAACTTATTATTCTTGTTTCATTAAGCGATGTTATAGATACTGATGGCTGTAGGCAGGAAGGAACTCTTGTAAAGGTCCATGCCACAGTAGATCCCAAGAAACTGCCCGTACGACCCGTCTACCCAGACTCGGCTGGCCTCTCGGTTCCTCTGGGCTACAGGACCACCCGAATGCTGGGCAGAACTCCTCCCAGAGTGATGGTCACTCCTCTCAGCAGCCTGCTGAGCTCCTCGTCGCTGTGGACAGCTGGTGTCTGGTGGATGCAGGTGCCAGGGGATGATCCCATCCTTCTGCTGTCACGAGCCACGTTTCCTGCCATTTCCAGAATCTCAGTGGTCAGGCACTTGAGCACAGCCGGCAGGTAGATGAGAATGCATCCATGGCACCTCCTTTTCAACTCATTTGAGATTTGGGGCTGTAGTTGAGATATTATTTCGGCTTTTGAGATGTTAATCAGCTGCTCCCGGTTATTAAAAAAAACACCTTGCTGTCATGGTTACGCATCATAACAAATGTCCAAAAGTAAAAAAAAAAAGATTCAGTAAAAATCCTTCCAGCTGCACAGCATCCGATACTGGAGGAAACAACCATCCAAAAAAATGTGATTTACACCCAGCAAAAGAGGAATTAAGGTTTCCAGAAGCAAAATCTCAGAATGAAAGTAACAAGAGCTGCTCCAACATGAAGCCACACCGAGCAGCACAATTCTGATGCTGATAAAATGATAACATTTGAACTGAATCCATTTTAGGATGATGACGAAGCTTAATACACCTGATATAGTTATTTAATTTAAATAGTGTGATAGACGTAGCATAACATTTCACTAAATTTGTGAGATGATGTCCCGTCACCTTCTGCATGATGGAGACAGCATCAAGAGGAAGATTTGTCGGATACTGCACGTCATCGTTGACGATGCTGTCAAACACCTCCTCCTCATCTTCACCGGGAAACGGCGACTAGCAGGAAGCAGAGAGATGTAGAGTTGGCTTCTAAGCGCCAGTAAATTATACACTTCGGTTAAGGCTTGAAGTTGTTTAAACAACCTCTCCGACGAGCATCTCATAGATGAGGACTCCCAACCCCCACCAGTCCACGGCTCGGGTGTAGTTGTCGTCTGTCAGGACCTCCGGGGCCAGAAACTCTGGGGTCCCACAGAAAGTCGAGGTCCGATCTCCGTGACCCATCCCTGCCGAGACGAGTAACTTTACCAGTTTTAGGTAAAACATCCACACATGGACCAGGATTATTTAAACTTTTCTCATTTAGGTAATGAGGGTGGAAAACAACAACAAGCCACAAAAACCTGAACAAATCTGAGCCAAACCCCGGTTTTATTAGATATCTTACCTTCTTTACAAAGTCCAAAGTCCGTTATTTTCACGAAGCCATCAGCATCCATCAGTAGATTGTCCAGCTTCAGATCTCTGTAGGAAACAGAGCGTGCACACTGAAAAGTTTTCTTTTGAGTTAGCGTGACGTCACTTTGGTCAGTCTGACGTACCGATAGATGATTTTATTCAGATGCAGAAACTCTAAACCCAGCAGGACGCACGCTGAATAAAACCTGTGACAAGCAACGGCACTATTTATGAAACGGAAAATTAAAAAGTAAAATCAAACCAACACAAAAGTGCAAGCGCACACCTGGTCTGAGCCTCGGAGAAGACGTCGCTGTGGATGTGGATCATCAGGTCTCCTCCTGGTAAGTACTCCATGACGAAGCAGACGTGGTCGCTGGTCTGGAAGCAGCCGTGGAGGTTGACGAGGAACGGATGTCTGGAGGCGTTGATCATCTCAAAGATCCTCTTCTCACTCATAAGGCTGCAGAAAAACCAGCACAGGAAGCTCTAAACATGAACATCTAGGACGCTTTTCTCTTGAATAAACTAATTTCTTGACAGGTTTTTATTTAATTACTTTTATATTGTGCATAATTATGAGCTGGCATACATCATAAAGCTCTGAATGCTGTTTTTATATTTCTGTATGTTTGTTGCAATCAAACTACTTCTGAATACTTTGTTATAATTCAAAACATTTAGCACGGATGGGAACAGTGTGCTACAGCTTTTGGTTCCTGGAACTTATTTAATTTTCAAAAATAATTAACTTCATCTAAACTAAAATTAATTACAGAAAAGAGATTATTTCCTCAAAAGCATTGTTTTAAATCTGCTTCGGCAAACTGTCTCTCTCTCTTGTTAAGCTACTTTTAGCTACCAATCTGCTGTTTTTAACAACAGTTTTGCTATAATTAACTATTTTAAATATTTTAGCATCCGTTTTAATAATTTTTTCTCCTCCGTTGGTACTTTTAGCGTCAGTATTGCCAATTTTAGCTTTAGTATGTTTTATTACATGCAGTTACAGTTTAGCTTATTTTAGCTTTTAGCTGCAGTAACATTACTTTCAGCTTTTAGCTGCTGTTTGTTATTTTAGCTGTGGTTCTGCTTCTTTTAGCATAACTACAGTTTTGCTCATTTTAGTTTTGGTATCTGTTTTAATACGTGCAGCTGGTGTTTTGCCAATTTACCTTTTAGCTAAAGTTGAGCTATTTTAGCTGCTGTTTTAATCATTTTTGCTACTTTGAACTTAATTTTAGCATCTGTTTTGCATATTTTAGCGTTGTCATTTTTAATATATGTAGCTAATGTTTTTCTAATTTTAGATTTTAGTCAACTACTCTGCTTTTAGCTTCGATTTTGCTACTTTTCGTTTTTAGCTAAAGGCGTTTGTTATTTTAGTTAAAGCTTAGAAAATTTAAACATTAGAATCTGTTTATTATTGTAGCTACAAGCAAGTTAATTTTAGCTACTATAGTGCTAATTTTAGCATCAGTTTTGCAGATTTTAGTTTTTTACTTTCTGTTTGCTACTTTTACCTTTTAGTGACGTTTCTGCTTTATTTTACTTTTTAGCTTATGTTCTGCTCCTTTTAGCTTTGGTTCTCTTTCTATTAGCTTTAAGAAAGTTTCAGCTTCTTCTGCAAATTTCAGCTGTCATTCAGCACTCAGGGCTCTCTTGGTTCACCTGTACTTTGTTCATGCGTGTGACTAAACGAACTCTAGACCTGCACACACCTGTCCACCTCATCACGAGTCACAATGTCTCTTTTCTTCAAGGCTTTAATGGCGTACAGTCGTCCTGTCTTCTTAAACTCTGCTAGAAGCACCTGAAATAAAAATAAATAAATAAACAAACAGACACGATCAAATAAGAGCAAACAGGTAAAAGCTTTGGACTAGTTTAAGAACAAACCTGTTACCTTTCCAAAGTGTCCTCGCCCCAGAACTGAAACAAGTTTGAAATCATCCACCTGCATCCTTGAGAGGGAAAAAACAAAACAAAACAAAAAAATATATATATTTTTTGCATTTTAAACATTTTAAAATCAACATCTGTGCACATCTGAGCATGTGTTTGTGTGTACTTTAGGGCGGACACAGGCTGATCCTCACATTGTTTCCCAGAGTTTAGCGATACCTGCAGACAAACAAGTAAAAACAACAAATAAAAACACTTTAAAGTAACAATCACAGTGACAGAATCGCTGCTTTACAAAGCCTAAAGTCAGAGCACAGCAGTTTGACAAATATCTAATATTTTAGAGTCATTTTCACTTTGATTCTCAGTTAAAGCTTAAATAAAATGTACTGGTTGACACAAGGATATGACCTTTGGTTTCAGAAATGGAAACAGAAAAGTTAAATGAAAAAATAAATTGGAAGCAACTTGACAAAAATGCCGGTAGCTCTCTTTATGTTTATCAACTACCGGTTTTGATTACTGACATGTTTGATAAGTTTTTTGTAAAAAAAAAAAAAAAAAAAACGTCATAAACCTTTTACTTCATCACTTCTGCGGGATTGAGAAAGACTAAAAGAAAACAATTTGAGCGGTCTAAGGTTTGATTTTTATTCTGAACGACTACTTTTGCCTTAGATTAGAGTATTAACGAGGCTCGCGTTGTATCAAAAGGTTTTAAATAACCATAATCAGACGTTAAAAAGGTAATTATTTATCCTTTATATCGGGTTAATAAACACTCGTTTACCAGATTTTCTGGCAGCGCAGGCACAGATGAATTTTGTAGTTCTGTAGTGATGAAGGTAGAGGTTTCTTCTTCCTGGCTGATGCTGATGGGAGGTAGCTGATCCTCAGCGATGCTGAGTCTGATTACTGGAGTTTTGCTGCTTTAGTGGAAGAAAAAGAAAAATGTAACTTTAAATAAACACGGCAATGTTTAAAATCAACACATATAAAAGTAGCAGCGCTCGTTCTGTTGTATAAGTAATGACATGAGGTCCTGTAAGAGCGATACGTTTTTTCTGCTTTGTCGAGTTAAAATCAGTCCGTCTAAACAAAAAGGTCACGATAAATTTATTGTTGTGAGATCAATGAGAAAAGAAACACTTTCTACTAACTCCTCTAATATTTACTTTTTTTTATAAGTTAAATGTTGTTTTTATAAAGTTATGTAAAATAGTTTTAATAGAAACTCTATGGGGGGGGTTTTAAAACGCTGCATCGCCTGCAGAAACACTTCAATGAAATCACGTTTGTGTTTTTCACAGTCCGAAGACTCTTTACGTTTGTTTCGGTAAAAGAGTTGGACTAAAACGAGCAGCCGACGTTTAAAGATAAACTCTTAGAAAGACCCGTTTCCAAAATCCCCCCACAAAGACGAGGAAGTTTAACAGTTTTCGTTTACAGTCCGGAAGTTTCTGACCTGGGCAGTGAAGCGGCGGTTTGAGGCTTCTCCTCAGCGGGATGCGAGGCGCTGCTGGAGATCAGGTCAGAGGTCGTGGAAAGATGTGAGCTGAAGGTGGTGAAGGAGCTGTAGCGAGGAAGGATGCTCATCATCAGGTGACCCCACGTGGCAAAGTTCATGTTCATCTGAGCCGCACGGAGAAAATTCTTTCCTACGGAAGAACGCGGCAACAGAAACAAAAGGTAGGGAGTTTAAAAACGAATAAACGCGTCGGTGCTGCAGGGGTGTTTGTCCGCACCTCTCTCTTTAGTGAAAATACATCGCTGACGTCTCAGTTTGGGTTGTCTCTCCACCACCGTGTCCACGAATCGAAGCTGAGAAATCCAAAAGAAATAGACGATAAGTATTACAATTTTTTAAAAGCATTTTTACAAATCTGTAAACTCAATACGCAGATTCAAAAATATGCAAGGAACAAAACAAAGAACCGTACATATTTAAAAGTAAAAAAAGTCTAAAAATCTCTTGCATCGCTCGTGAAGCATTAAGTACGCAGTTTTTCCAACATGCTATTTAGTTTAAGATCTCGAGTTCCTCCAGAAGCATCGTGTTTGTAAATGCTGCTTCAGTGCACCAACTGTTTTGTTTTCCTAAGATACTTTTAAAACTTTGAGCTTCGTGCCAAAGTTTTGTTACTTTTATCAAACAGTTTTTTTTATACTTTGTTAGCATTTGTTTACTTTTAGCTAGTCCCTTGGTGTTTTTAGCTTTTAGCTCAGATTTTACTACTTTAACTTCTAATTAGCTTTTTGATATTTTTTCTTGTTTTGTTGCTGCTTTTAGCTTCAAGCTAGCTTTTAGGCAGTTTTGACAAACCTTTTGCTACTTTTAGCTTTTAGCTGGCATTTGCTACTTTTACCTTATCACTAGCCTTTTCATACATTTACCAGATTTTTTGCTTCTTTTAGCTTTTAGCTGGCATTT
>NC_056505.1:5847825-5852869 GCF_014905685.2 Nematolebias whitei
TTTTACCTTATTACTAGCCTTTTGATACATTTACCAGAATTTTTGCTACTTTTAGCTTTTAGTCAGCCTGTTGCAAGTTTTTGCTTTTTCATTCATTTAACTTTTATTTAGACAGGTTTTAGCTAGCCCCTTGGTGTGTTTAGCTTTTAGCTTGCATTTGACTAGATTTGGCTTTTAGTTAGCTTTTTGATACTTTTTTTTTGTTTGTTTGCTGCTTTTAGCTTCAAGCTAGTGTTTTTTTATTTTAACAAACCTTTTGCTACTTTAAGCTTTTAGCTAATTTTTTTTCTACTTTAGCTCTGAGCAGCTAACATTTGGTGCTTGTAGCTTTCAGTCAGTGTTTTTATCAAATTTAGCTAGTCTTTTGCTTCATTTAGCTTTTAGCTAATGTGTTTTTTTTAGCTTTTAGTTAGAGCTCTGTACCTTTAAGGTTTACAGTAACAACTTAATTTCTGCAAATTACAGCACATTCTTTCAGCTCTCTGGTGCGATCATCAACAAAATATTATGAAATAATTTCTGCAGATTGCCCGCTCCACCAATGAGATTTTGTACCTTGATGTAGAGGAGGCCCTGCGGCTCCAGACTGAAGTTCTGGTTGTGGTTTTGGTTTTCCATCATCTCCTCCAGTCGCAGGAACTTGACGGCACACATGGAGCTCCGGTCCATCCAGAAGACACAAACCTCCAGCTCTCGAGACTGTCAGCAGTTTATCAGTAGACACAAATGTTACATGACCAACAGAACATCATTGATAAATGAGTTTGTTACGCAGAAGCTAAATTTGATTTAGTATAAACTACTTTGATAACAGCTGAAGAAAAAAAAACAACAACTTTAAGATGTGCATCGCCTGCCTGGTTTTGTGATGCTACAAATGATCAGAGTTAAAATCAGCTGGTTTTAGAGGGACACCTGCTGGACAAAAGTAGAACTACAACCACAATTAAGCTGCAGTTTAGTAAAGTTGTGCCCAAACGGTGCCCAAAGCACAACAGCTCCCCCTGCAGTCCACAAATAAAAATGTCCCTGTGTATGAAATGTGAAAAATATAATTTAATGTCCTTGAAAATCCAGTTCAGCTGGACACAGTCCTCCAACTGTCCCTGTTCAGCCTTAGCCTCAGTCAGGAGAAGGTTTCAGATTCAGAACTTGTCCAAATGTTTAATGCTTTAAAACGCATTTTCACTTTGCTCAGACAGAGCCTTGTTTTTAACATGTACGCTGATCTCCACCCTGCCCTTGCAGACGTCATGTTGGATGCCGCACCATCGCGAATCGGCACAAACCTGCACCAAACCGCACAAACAAAGTTTCCGAACATCCGTGGAACAGCAGGAACGTATAGCCACCGACCGTGTTCTGTAACGATACATTTGTTCAGTTTGAACCAGAATGATTCAATTAAACACACAGGAAGGCCTGTTTGAGTGTGGGTGGTGTGAGTTAGGGTGAAACATGACTCACACATTCTAAAAGAGATGATTTAATGACGGGAAATAGGTGGAAAAATATTCTGGAGGGTCGTTGATCTTCTGTTTGTGAGTGACAAACCAACCAACTAGTCATGCTAGTTATAGCATGACGCAGTTTATGTCATTTGACATTTAAGAAGATAAAAACTTGCAAACTGTGCCTGTGACTTATCCGTCTAAATAAAGGTTGAATGAAAAGATGTTAAAATCTTTTTTTACTTGTCAGTTTAATAAAAATAAAAAACATGACTTTCTGAAGACTGAACATTTTTTTCTTTTTTTATTATTATTTTTAGTTTATTTTCAGCCATCTTTGATGTTGAAACATCTGTAATTTTATAATAATCATCTAAGCTTGTACAGTGATGCAGATTCAATTTTATTTATTTATGCAAAATAACGGAAACAAAGGATGTGGTAAGGATTTTTTTTTAAATCAAAACTTTTTAAATTCAAGCACACAGAATAAATGTATTTGTTTAAATTATTTTAGGTCTTCATGTCACATGTTTAACAGCTAAATTGTCAAAATTGATGCATTTCAATTCATCTTTTTTTTTTTTAAATTTACTATATACATTTATCTATACTTTTAAAAGTACAGATAAACTGTCCCACGACAACGAATAATCTGTGCATCTATGTAATCTCAGTTTTGAGAAACTGAAATGAAGAAAACGTGGATATTGTGGTGACCGTAAGCGTTTTTCTGCAACTTTGATCAGTTTTGATTTAAAAAAAAAAAACAGTCTTATGCTTTTCCAAACGTTACTTTCTTTTTCCAAATTAATCCAGACCTGGAGAACACCCCATTCACGGATTATGTAGCTTCTGACTGTTTAACCACCTGATTAACTGATTTGGATTGCGGGTGATATCCTGGTACATTCCTTCAAGTAATGCTAATTTCATCCTTTCTTGAATTTTTTTTTAACCAATTATTTGACAAATTTAGACTATTAAACTTCTGTTCATGTATAAAAATATACTGCAAGTGTTAATCCAAGCATAAAGAAGATAAAAACACCAAAGATAACCGTTGTATGTGAAAGTACTGCGGTAAAATACAATAAATACCAGCGTACTGTAGTGAAAGTGTGGGTTTTATGGTTGTGAGCGGACCTACCCGCTCCAGCTGGATGTAGAACATCTGATCCCAGCTCAGTCTGCCAGCAGCTGCCCAGCGAGTCCGTCCGAGCACCCTGCCGTCCAGCCGCAGCACTGCTCTGATCTCTGCTGACGGGAACAGATTCAAAACACAAAAACTGACAGAGCTCAACTCAAGCGGCATGGATCTTTATTGGTAACGCACAAACTGACCCAGATCTGCACTTTTTTAGATTTTATTTAAAACAAATTTGTATATAAAACAGTAAAAAAAAAAAAAAAGACGTTGTCAGACTTTTAACGCTTATTATAAAATCAAACGTGTTTTATAGTTTATCTTCTCTGTTCAAATAAGACAACGGGTCATTTCTGAGAGGAGCCTCCATCCTGAATTGAGGATGTAATGAAATAAAATACAGTTCATGCAAATATTTTCTACTTCAGAATCAATTTCAGCAAAACAAATCTCATATTTGTATATATGCATCTTAATAACTAAATAAATACACAATAACCTTAATTTAACTAAACTAAATTATGGTTTGGTAGTAGCTGAAAGTATCCCCAAACTTCTTTTAAATATTTGGCAATAACTTTTGCAAACCATTTCTGTCTGTTAGCAAAATATCTAATGAACCACTGGATGGATTTTGATGAAACCTCCAGAAAAAAAAAAATCTATAACTGATTAACTTTTGGAGTCAACTCAATTCAAGATGGCCGCCACAGCTAATTCACCTGAGAAAACACAAACATTTCTATAATTTAGTCACTTTTACAAATACTGAGCTAAAAGCTGATGTGGTAGTAGCCGAGAGTCGTCCTCAGCTAAAACCCTGAGCACTAACAGATCACAATATTCTACTTTTATGCTTTGTTTTGTTTTAGTTGCAGCAAAAATTTAATTATGCTTGGATGATTGAAAATATTTAATTCTGTTGTATCATAATTAGAAAACGTAGCCGCTACTGAAACAGTGAAATATAAAAATAAACGAAAAGCTTTAAAAGCGTGAACCGTCTACGCACTGGGAGGTCCGTCGGTCGAGCCGTCCTCACTGGGAGTCCAAGGATTTTCCTGCTCCACGTCTTTCAGAGGTTTCAGTAAATCCTCACAGCCAAGAAGCCTGACTTCAAGTTTGCCTGGAAGATTAAAAAAAAAAAAAGCATCATGAATCTAAATCTTAATTCTAAACGTACAAAAATACATCCTGAATTTCTCACTAACTCGGCAGTTCTCGCTCACAGTCTCGTTTTGATGATTTTGTAATGAGTCGAAGCAGCTGACAAAAAAAAAAAAAAGAGCCCAGTGTTTAAAAAATAAAACCTTTCCTTTGAATAAATCTCTTGGACTCGAGCCTTTAATCAGCGCTCACGCCGAGCCTCTTCGATTTCGTCGTTTCAGTGCTGAGTTAACAGATGTGGAGCTAAAAATCACCCCAAGTGTTTTCACTGTGCTCAGACTCTCGTTAGAGCTACACCTCGTTACATCAACAGCCTTTTTTTTCGTTTTCTGCCGCGAGCTCAGACCGACCGGCTTACAAGTGAGCTGTCCAGTACCAACAGATTACGTGTTCAGATTATCCACTGCCAGAGATCAGCGTATGGCGAAACATGTTCAAACGCAAGGCGCGCTTAATACCACAGAGGATGCTAGATTAAAAAAAATAAAAGACAGTTTTACAAACTCAACTCTGCAAAAGTTGAAAATGTAAAAACAAAAGAGAAAGCAGCGATTTGCAAATCTCATAAATCCAAATTTTATTCACAATGGAATATTGTAAACCTATTAAAAGTTGAAACGATGCAATTGTACCATTCTTAGGGATAAAAAGGGTAATTTTGTATTTGATGGCAGTAACATGTCTCAAAATGTTGGAACAGAGGCAACTAAGGGTTGTAAAAGTTGTATCGATAACAAACAGCTGGAGGAGGTTAATTAACATGTAGTTAATGAGCATTTTATCGCTGAACAAGAATGGAAGTATTTCAGAATAATGCTGTTTAACAGAAACATACGAAGAGCTTGAGTCTCCATCATCTGCATTTCATAATATCATCAACAGATTTCAAGAACCTATTGGAATTTCTGAGTTAATAAAATATAATTGATTGTAGTTTGCTGAACATAAATAAATATTATGTGATAAATAATTAATGGGCACATTTGGGTTAAAATGACAGTAAGACTTTATGGACATGTCTATGCACTTTTATTCTTTTTTCTACAAAAAATGATGGAAAATCGTTCTGAAAACAAATGACTGAAAAAATCTATCTATCTATCTATCTATCTATCTATCTATCTATCTATCTATCTATCTATCTATCTATCTATCTATCTATCTATCTATCTATCTATCTATCTATCTATCTATCTATCTATCTATCTATCTATCTATCTATCTATCTATCTATCTATCTATCTATCTATCTATCTATCTATCTATCTATCTATCTATC
>NC_056505.1:5862869-5914738 GCF_014905685.2 Nematolebias whitei
GGATGCTCTCCACTGCACACCTGTAGAAGGAGGTGAGGACTGAGCTTCCCAGACCAGCTCGTCTCAGCCGCCTGAGGAAGTAGAGTATCTGATGAGCGTTGTTGCCCCAGTTGAGGTTGTCATTCAGGTGTACACCCAAGTTCTTGTAGCTGAAGACCACTGCAGATCCTCTTACGTTCAGGGGGTGTAGGTGTGTTTGTTCCTTCTGAAGTTCATGATCATCTCCTTTGCCTTCTTCACAATGATGTGAAGGTCATTCTCTTTGCACCAGCTCTCCAGGTGTTCCACCTCCTGCCATTTGCAACTTTTAGGAAGTGTTTTACTTGTGATTTAGATTTGATATAGCTATGGCTTTGCTACTTTCAGCTAGCATTTTACTACTTTTAGCTAGCCTTTTGTTGAATTTACCTACCCTTTTGTTAATTTTAGCTTTTGGGTCTTTTCTTTAGTTTTTAGCTAGGTTTTTGCTACAAACAGGTTTTAGCTGGCAAAAAATTATTTAGCTGGCATTTGTTATTTTTTAGCTAGTGGTCTGCTACATTTAGCCAGTTTTATTTAAACTTTAAAAACAACTACCGGTAGCTATTTTTTATAACTGTTGTAGCTTTTAGTTACGTTTTTGGTGTTTTTACTTTTTAGCTAGCCTTTTGCATTGCCTTAAACATTCAGTTTTAGATGGCATTTGCTAGCTTAAGGAAGTGTTGTTGATTTAGCTATGGTTTTGCTACTTTAAGCTAGCTTTTTTTAACCATTTTTAGCTGGCATTCTGCCACTTTTAGCTAGCCTTTTGCTAAATTTACCTAAACTTTTGCTAATTTTAGCTAATATTTTGATACAAATAGCTATTTGTTTGCTACTTTTACTTAACCTTTTTGTGCTTTTAGTTTTTTGCTAGATATCTGTTGCAATTAGCTTTAGCAAACATGTGTCATAAGCTCTCAGAAATTGGTTTCTCAGATCACACCATTGGTTGGTTCTCTAACTATCTTTCAGACTGGAGGCAATGTGTTCAACATAATGGTACTTCCTCCAGTTATTTAACAGTCAACAATGGTGTACCACAAGGCTCAGTCTTAGGACCCACCCTCTTTACAATCTACATACGTAATGTTGGTAAAAACATCCCTGATGCATCCTTACATGTCTATGCTGATGACACAGTTGTTTATTGTTGAGCTAAAACTGTTGCTAAGGCTTTCCAGCTTTTGCAATCTGCATTCAACATCATCCAGACTGATTTGTTCCGCCTCAAACTTGTCCTAAATGCCGACAAAACCAAAGGGATGCTTTTTTCAAATAGGAAGTTGGTCCCAGCAGTTCTTCCTCTGATTTCATCCTCAAATGGTGTCCCCATTGAGTTTGTTGATTCCTATAAATATTTGGGTATCTTGGTCGACTCGCATCTCTCTTTTAAGCTCCATGTGGAAAACTTGGTAAAGAAACTGAAAGTTAAAGTGGGTTTATTTTTCAGAAACAGATCCTGTCTAACCCTGAATGCTAGGAAACGCCTTGTATCTGTGACTTTCCTTCCCTCAATTGATTATGGTGATATTATTTACATGAACGCTCCTACAAGAACCCTGCAGATGTTGGATGCTGTCTATCACGGTGCACTAAGATTCATAACTGGCTGTGATTATCGTACCCACCACTGCACCCTGTATTCACTGGTTAACTGGACATTACTTCACGCAGACTCTCTCACTGGTACATTTTCATCTTTAAATCACTTCTTGGTCTGCTGCCTTCATACATCTCCTCCTACATGTCTCTGCGTGAGTGCAGCTACAGCGTGCGCTCTCAGGACATTATTACCTGCAGTGTTCCCTCAATGAGGACTGAACTAGGCAAAAGGGCCTTCTCCTACTCCGCTCCTGTTTCCTTACAAAAAGATCTGAAGCTCTCGACCTTGACCTCTCTAAGTGTCTTTAAGAATCTGTTGGACTCCTGGCAGGGACCAACGTAGACATGTTCCTGTTTTTAGTTTTCTACATTCGTCTTAGAATCTAGCTGTTTTTTGTTACTTTTCTTTTTTTAGCCATCCTATTTGTAAAATAATAATAATAATAATTGTATGACTTTTTATAACTGTTTATTGTTGTCGCTGTTGTTCATTGTTGTCAACTTTCTTTGTTGAAATCAGGTCTCTCTTGTAAATGAGTCCTCGAGGCTCAATGGGATTTACCTGTAGAAATAAAGGTTGAATGAATTTGCAACTTATAGCTTTTAGCTAGCATTTTACTACATTTAGCTGACATGCTTCTTTTAGTTGTAACAACTGAGTTTAAGCTTCTTCAATAAATGTGAGCAATGCACTCAGCACTTACACAATTATAGTTTACTTCATGATGTTTATGTTCACTTTGCTGATTACTTGTTGGAATGAGCAAATATTCAGAAAAGGTAACACGTGACCATTTCCTCAGAACTACGTGTAATAGGCCACAGGGATGGTGAAAATGCATGTTGGGTGTGTACTTATACTTATCTGAAAGAAGACGAGACCGCGGTAAAGTTAGTGCAAATTGGCCAAACATCTCAACTGAAAAAGTGCAACCTTTAATTATAGACACGACTTTATTTTCAAACGCTTCGAAAGCGTGACACGGATAATAGCTACAATCCTGATAATAACAAATAAAAGCTCTAATTAAAACGTGATGTTCTTAGTAAATACGTGTTAATTAGCGCTGACCGTCCATCCGAACGTTCATCTTTTCTTGTTTTTTTTCTAAGTGCGCAAGTGCGAGTCGGTCCTACAGATTTGGATCTGCCTCAACAAAAGGTGTTTTTTTTATAAATAAAAGTAGTTTAAGTCTTTATGTGTGAGAATGATGTAATTGTGTTTTTTTTTTTCAATTAGAATGTGATTTAAGTGGAGGATAGAGGAGTAAATCAGCAGATTGCAGCCTCGTAGTGAGACCTATTTTGAGAGGCGGAGCTGCTCGGTGCTCCATTCGGCGCGGCGCGTTCGTAATGAAAGCAGCGCGCGCTGACTTCCTCGCTCTTCAGCAGCTACATTGTGTGGGACGCAGCACGTTGTCGGCTCCTCCACGCTGAACTTCGCAGCGAATTTAACGCTCTCCTGTCCAAGGAGATTCGAAGCCGCCAGCTATTCTTTTTTCGGACGTTCATTATTTTTTTTTTTGAGTCACCTTCAACTTGCGGGAAGAAAAATGTCTGCCTCGGCAGCGAAAGCGAGTAAAAAGGAGCTGAACTCAAACCATGACGGAGCGGACGAGACCTCCGGTAAGGGGAATGGCGGCCTCGTATTCAGCGCCATTTTCACTTTCTTCAATAATACTACTCGTGCAACCGCTAAATTCAGCGCAATTTGTAGTTTTTGAATACGGCGCGTTGCTTTTGGTGTGCGGGGCTTATTTTTCGCTGTTCGTATCAACGACTTGTTTGTATTTTCATCTCGGCTGTTGCAGCGTGTCGCGGCTCTTCTGTTGTTTAAAGCTGCGCGAGGCCATGCTAGCTACTTAGCATCATCATCAGCGTGGCCAGTTAGGTCGATGGATACCGAGCGGGCAATTTAAGAGGAAAAAATATCGTTTTATTTTGTTTCACGTCAACTTTAGACCACCTGAACCAGCGCCGCTCGTGGTATTTTTTTTTTTTTAGTGTTTAATAATCGGGGTTGCGTGTCATGTGTTAGCCGCGTTAGCCTGATGCTGCTGTTGTTGTTGTTACCTAACGCTAGCTGACGTTACGTTTTCTCAAAATCCACGAGCCCTGCCGCTCGTTAAACCCCGGCGGCAGCGTTTTTGTGGGCTAAACTTAGGACGCCCCAACTTGGGAGCAGCGGTTTAGCTGTAAGTCATGTTTGCCCCGGCTGTGCAGGTTCTGCCCCACATTTAAACCACGCGGCCCTGCAGGCAGCAGCCGGCAGGAAACTGGATGTATGAACGGCGGGCGCTGCAGCCATTGGCCGATCGTCCTCTGAGGGAATCCGGAGTCGTCTGGACAATAAAACCTAAGAAACCGTGGCTGGCAGTTCTGCATACACATTAGCAGCGTTCTGAACACAAGTTGCGAGCTTACTAATATCCTGCTGAGGCTGAATAAAATGAGAAAAGCTTCCATATGTAATAATCTTTTATACCAGTTTAACTGATGCTTTCACGTTAATTTCGTTTGACCATTTAAAATTGTTTCCCCCCTTCAGAGAAAGAGCAGCAAGAAGCCATTGAACACATCGATGAAGTTCAAAATGAAATTGACAGGTGAGGAAGGTTATTTTTGTGCAGTGTGTTTTATATTAAAGTTTGTTCCAAAGTATTTCAAAGGTTGATTTTGTTTTTTTATAAATTGCAAATACTGAACATAAGTAATAAAGTGATGTTTTGTGAATAATTTTTAAACACTTTGCTTGGTGTAAATTATTTTTTTGTGTTAAAATAAACGGAATAATCAAAGCTTTAAATACAAGTTTTCTCAGTCTTTTCCCTTAACTGTGTTGTATCTGTTCTGCGAGAGCCCATTTGAATTTTATCTTTTTTTTTTTTTTTTTGTATTTTTGTAGGTTGAATGAGCAAGCCAGTGAGGAGATCCTGAAAGTAGAACAGAAATACAACAAACTCCGTCAGCCGTTCTTTCAGAAGAGGTCAGAACTGATCGCCAAAATCCCAAACTTCTGGGTCACCACATTTGTCAACCATCCACAGGGTGAGCGATTCATCACCAAGTTTTCAAACTTAAAAAAATAATAATAATTTATTTAAACAAAGGCATTATTTGATTCTTGTAACATGTATCCCTGCAGTATCTGCTCTACTGGGAGAGGAAGATGAAGAAGCGCTTCATTACCTGAGCCGGGTGGAGGTGACAGAGTTTGAAGACATCAAGTCGGGCTACAGAATAGATTTTGTAAGTGTTGTATTCTCTCTTGTGAAAGCAAAGGTTATGTGTCCTTTCCCTAATTTTTTTTTTCCTCCTTAGTATTTTGATGAAAACCCATACTTTGAAAACAAAGTACTTTCCAAAGAGTTTCATCTGAACGAGAGTGGAGACCCGTCTTCAAAGTCAACAGAAATCAAATGGAAGTCAGGAAAGGTAAGTGTTGGCATCTTGTTCTCACGAGCAAATCTGCGTGGATGGATGGGCTCTCTAAACAAATTGGTTCCTCTTCATCCTAACAGGACTTGACCAAGCGCTCAAGCCAGACGCAGAATAAAGCTGGAAGGAAGAGGCAACATGAAGAACCAGAGAGCTTCTTCACTTGGTTCACTGATCATGCCGATGCCGGAGCTGATGAGCTTGGCGAGGTCATCAAGGATGACATCTGGCCAAACCCCCTGCAGTACTACTTGGTACGTTTATCCCCAAACTTTAATCAGCAGTTGGAAGTTTGTGGCGTCGACCTTTTCCGTGGCTGTTGGCTTAATAAAAAGGGGTCTGGCTTTTGGGTCGAAGGTGCTAAAGCTTCTTATCCCCCAGGTTCCTGACATGGAGGATGAAGAGGCTGAAGGTGATGAGGACGAAGATGATGAGGAGGGTCTGGAGGATATTGACGAGGAAGGAGATGAAGATGGGGAGGACGACGAAGAAGATGAAGGAGAAGATGGAGAGGTAAACTTTTAAAAAACTTGAACGCTTCTTGAAAGTAGTTCTTAACGTTTGACCTCTAATACCTTGTTTCAGGATGACGAAGGAGAAGACGACTAAGATATCACCTACAAGACCCTCAATTGCCCGTTTTATTTTTCCACTCATGTTCGGGAGCAAGGGTTTTAATTTTTTTTTTTTTTTTTTTTTACTTATACTCGTTTGTGCTTCACGTTCCATTCTGAAGCCTCTTCTTCACCTGCTGATGCCATGTTTATGTTCTCCTTTGACTCATCCAAGGCCAATGGCACTTTGCCCTGAATTGTGAGTACCATCCCCGAAGACATATTAAAATAATAAAAACTTAAAAAAAATAGAATCAGCACTGCATCCTGAGTAGAATTTGAGGACGAGTCACACAGAATTTCTCAAGTTTGTGTGGTAAATCAGCTGAAGCCACGGTGTAGTGACCTAGCGCTAGGAGACCTTTCAATTTTTTAAGTGGGACATAATGCCCGTATTTTATTTTTCCCTGTTATTAAGGAGCACCAGCTCATTCCTTTGACATGTATTGTTTGGGGGGGGGGGGGGGGGGGGAGTTGGTTGGTTATTGAAGCGTGGTAATTTTGACACCGTTTCTATGGGACTTTTTTTTTTTTCTTCATTGTATTGTTTTACAAATATCCACAAGATTTGAAATGACATTTTTAATAAAGAATTAAAAAAAAAAATTCTTGTACATTTTGGCCCCAAATGTTTTACAGGTATAAAAGATGAGTGTAATTTCAAAAGAATTGCAATTACAACAAAGTGCATAACCTGGTTTGTTACAATAAAACTGTATAGAAGTGGGTCCTCAAATTGACTGCATACAATTTTATTTGAAAACGTTTCTGGGCAGCAGTAAAAGCGCCCGAGTCCTTTTAGCTTTTAAATGACTTTGGAGTCATTAGTAGGCTCGATGCGAAGTCTTCTCTCAGAAGTCGATGAGTGATTAAAGTCACAAAAGTGTTCCCAGACTCTTCAAATCTGGTTTTTGTGATTGTGTCTGGCCAGTCACTTGGCTGGAAGGCCCAACCTGTAGACAAGTGACCAAAAAGCAGTTTGAAATGCAAATACTAAATTAATCCAAGACATTCACCCATTCAGATGAAGTATTGTGCAATAATTGAGATTTACTTAAAGATTAAGTTTATAGTAAATGAAGCATTACTTTATATATTTACATGTTAATGGCACAAAACTGCTTAAATTTGTAAATGGTTTTCAGGTATCTTACCTAACCAGGTAAACGCGTGTTTATAATTCTACCCACCTAAATGAGTTCTACACCTGGGGCAGGTAGCTATGGTCCAGGAGAACCCCGGGAACCAGGAGAAGCCTCCGTCTGCCGGCCAGTGCTTGGTTACATCTGCGCTTCTGAACGTGATCACCTCAAACTGGTGTCCGTGGGGGTTTTCGAGGAGCTGGACGTGGATCCGTCGCCCGCTGACTGACGTGTCGTTGCGGCTAGAAAGTGCAAGCGGGCTGGGAACAAAGATAATGTCCGTCCCGAAGGCCAACTCGTGTCCGCACGCCCTACATAGTATCAAAGTGTCTGTGCTAGCCCCGTGCTGCGATGCGTTGGCAGCGCACGCCTCTGCAGCGCGGTTAAACAAAATAAATGGCAACATTAACCTCAGCAGCTGCTCGCACGTCCGAAGACTCGCCACGCGCTTCATTGCTGCCCCTCGGCGCACGCGAGACGCTAATCATTAGCCAGTTAGCTTCGACTTATCGTCGTTTTCAGCGTAAATCATCGAAACATTTCAATATGATGATTTAGATACCAGATTGATCTTTTAGGTGTTGTAATAGATGCTGGCTTTTAATGTAAACGTAACTTGTGATTAGTGAACTGCAAAAACGGCTAGCTAACGTTAGCATTAGTTTCCGTAAAGGCTTTACTAATGCGCATGCTCAGTTAGTGTTTTTTTTAAAGCATTGTCTAGATTTATTCATGTCTACTTCCGTTTTTTTTTAACGTCTAAATATATTTCCATTTTTGTGTATTCTCGTCAACGAGTAGTCCGCAAATTGAAAAGGGGCAAGAATCATTGCTTTGTTTCAGATCAGTTGCTCATTTCTTGTGTATTGGAGATCAAATCAAATTTCAATTTCAAATCAAAAATCAAATAAGATCAAATTTAAAAATAAAATTTGGTTAAAATATACATTATTTGGCTGAAAAAGTGTATTAAGCTGTACAAGACCTAAAGAAGTGTTATTGGACCCTGTGGGGGAAAAAAAAACTTAACGTTCATTTTGTGCTACATTCAAGTTCCTCTCTTAAAAATGATCACGACCAATTAATTATTTTTGTAAAACCGTTAGTGCGATTTGTGAAATAAGGAAATGCATATTTTCACAATACATTTATAGTAAAATGAATACAGTAATTTTGCTCATTTGACTTACTTTATTTTTAAGCGTATTCATCTTTTTCAGCACAGCTAAAATGTTTGATAATTAAAAAAAAAAAAACACGTAATAAAGATTTCAGATTTCTTTTTATTTCTTGAACGCAACATTTCCTGTCACCCCGGGCAACGCCAACTTAAAACTCATCCACCAATCACAAAGAGGGATCTTGCAGACTAGCCAATCGGATGACGCTGTTTTGTCGAACCTAACAACAGTTCGGTTCCATTGACAAATGTCGAGATTAGTCTGGATTTACACATTTGACACGGTCAACATGACCTAAAACTTAGCGGAATTCACTTTGCTTCGAGTTTTCTTTACTTGGGTCGTGGTTTAGATGTGATCGTAACGTCCTAGAAGAATGAAAACCCGAGATTCACCACCTCCAGTTCACGTCCATGTAACGGAGACAACACCGGTCCATGTTCACATGAGAAGGAGCCCCAGCAGAGCTTCACAGGTTAACGCCAAAGGTTTTTATAACCATAGGATCATTACCAACCTGTGAAGGGTTTAAATGTAAACAGAAGTCAATAAAACAGCTCTTAATGTGAATAACGTGCTTTTCCTCTTTTAGGGTTCCTTTGCCAGATTTAAACCATCACTATTGAGATCAGAAGCACAGCGAGCCTTAAACTTGTTATTTTGTTTAAATCAGGCGCAAGATGCACAGGTGAAAGTCGATGGAGGGAGGCCGAAGTCCCGGATCCCTTGGATTCCTCCAGGAATCTCTTCTTGCAGAAGAGGCCAGGACTCCCACAAGTCTCAGGTCACTTCATAGTGTTTTTTCTTCACTGTCATGCTTTATGTTCATATTACTGAGGGAAGGGGAGATTATCCTGGCAGAGTTTGGCTCGCTTAAGTGCACAGAAAAGTTTTAAACGTTGGAACAAAAATACTGCAAATAACGCTCAAGAAGAGCGAGAAACTAAACCTTTTTACACCAGCATTGCTGGTTTGCATGTTTTAATTTGTTCAAATGATATTAAACAAATAACATGTTAATAAGACATGAAACAGCAGATGCTGTTGTGTTGATATGCAAGTTAAATTTCAGACTGCAGTTTCTCTCAGTCCAATTTGTTCATATTTGTGGATGTTCCTTAAACTTTTCTTCTGTCGTGTTGTTCCATCAGATGAACAGAATGCAGCATCAACTAGACGGTGGGAGCCGGCATCAGCGTGAAGCAGGGGAGCTGGACGAAGAGCTGGCTGGAGCATCTAAAAACCTCTGCGTCCTGCTCAGGGAACAAGAGAACCTTCGTTCTTCAAAGAAGTAAGAATCTGTCAAACAGCTGTAATAAGTTCAGAGCATCCTCTCCTCATTTAGGCTGCGTAACTGTCTGCTGCCTCTGTTTTTAAAGGCGGACTTTTAAACTTAAAAAGGGATGGAGTTGGAGATGTTTTGATCAAGCCTTGAAAATAACAATACTGCGGGATCTTGCATGTGACGTTAGCGCTTGAAGTATGTGTTGTGGACGGCTGTCTGCTACTACCACAACAAATATTTGCTCAGTATGTACACAACTGGGTGAGTTGTAGCCGTTGTGGTGTCGACTAAGATCAGTTGGTTGTGGTAGCCATTTTAAATTCTTTTTTTTTACTTTGAACGTTAATTGTCCAATGGTTCTTTCCTGAGATTTTTGCTAAAATTAATCCAACGGAATTGAAATAGTTAAAGGTTTTAAAAACAGGTCTCGTACAATCAGTTGGCCCTCGGATGAGTTAGGGATTAGTCTCGGCTACCACCATGCCAGCAGTTTATGAAAAACTTTGCTAACGGTACAAACAAACAAGTCCATGTACAAATCGCACGTACTGCAGGCGATTGTTAATCCCATTGAGTTAACCCCAAATTAAAAGTCAAACTGTGATCTGGGTTGTTCTGAGTTATTTTTGTAGAACATGAGCAGAGCAGGATGGATGCACTTTGTTAACCCACAGACAAAAATCCACCAGATTGAAACTGATGTAAATAAAACTGTGCAAAAATACAACTTTATTTATAATGCACTTCAAAACAACACTGTTGGCCAAAGTGCTGTACACTAACACATAGAAGCAATCATAAAAACTATGAAATCAACTGAAACTGTAAAAGTAATGAACTGTTAAAATCATAAAACAGTAAAACCAGCATTTTAAGAATGCAAACATGGATCCAAACTGTGCAAACCAGAGGCAGCGTCTGCAACCAGAAGTGACATATTTGGTTGTAAAATGGAGCTAATAATGAGTACATTACCCAGCCTTTACACTCATCTTTTTTGTTATACTTAGAAGAGAATAACTTTTTGTTTAGATATTATTTGTCATCCTAGCAAACATCCTATGTAATGTCAGTAAAAATATATTAAAGTTTTTGTTATTTCCATGTTTCTGTTCTTAACAGGTCGGACTCTGGCGGTCAACACAGAGATACGGACGTGCTCCTGAGGGCTCTCGTAGAAGCAGAAATCGACGGTGTTGCTGTAGCCAATCAGCTGACGGCTCTGAAGGAAACCGTTGACGGCCTTGCCAAGGTACGTTTGGTTCTGAACGGTCTTCTCAGCGTCCATCAGGAGGGCACAGATTAAAAGCAGACTCGCTGTATTTAACTTCCAGGAAAAACGTCTGTCGAAACTGCATTCAGCCTCACTGAGACGGCAGCAGGAGTCGTTGCTGGAAAAAATCGTGATGTTTGACAACACGAACCACAGCCTGCGAGACCGCCTCAGAGAGTGGAGCGAGTACGAGGTACAAGACGCCGTAGAGAAATCAATCGGAGTGGAAGTCATCGTGGATTATTGCACTTGTGACCGTTGTTGTGTCCACAGAGAGAATCGTTGGTGTGGTCAGCAGAGAAAGATGTCCTGAAGAAGAGGCTGGCTGACAGTGAAGCAGAAAACATCGTAAGTAACTGTGGATAATGCTGATTCAGCATTCGCTCCGTTGTTCTCCTGTAGCGCGTTAGTCTCGCATTAATTTACCTTTGAGCTCATTTTATCTTTAAGGAACTGTTGATTTTAACTACGGCTAATTTTCTTATTCAGCCTTGGTTTTGCCACATTTAGCTGTTATCCATGTCATTTTAACTTTTAGCTACAGGTTTGTTAATTTTAGCATTTTGCAGTGTTTTTCCTGTTTTTAGTATTTTAGCTACTGTTTTGCTATTTTAGCTACTGTGCTTTTTATTTTATTTTTTTTAGCCTTTTGCTTTTTCAAAGTTTTAGCTACAATTTTGCTGCTTTTAATTTTAAGGCATTGTTTTCAAATTTGAGTTTTTAGCTACCATTTTATAAATTGTAAATTTTAGATATTTTTATTTTAGCTTTTAACTACAGCTTTGCTCATTTTAGTTTTTAGCAACTGAATTGAAAATTTAAATAGCTAATTATAGCTTTGCTAAATTTGTTATTTATCCTTGGTTTTGCCACATTTAACTTTTATCTGTGGTTGTTTTGCTAAATTTAGCCTTTAGCTGCCATTTTGCTGATATTAGCTTTGTTCTGCTTATTTTAACTTTAACGTGCATTCTTTCACACATTTCAGTCATTCCAGCAAACTGAACACCGTTTTTACCGAAAGTATAATTCTCTAGTCGACTTGTTGCACCTTGTTCCTCGTCATCGTCACGTTCTTTCATCTTCTCCCTCAGAGACTTTTTACCAAACTCACCAACAAAGAGAAAGAAGCCTCCAAGCTCGCTGAGCACCTGGACTTTGAAAAAGTTTGTAGTTCATTAATACTCGAGTCTCATTTGTTTGCTAAACTTTTAGTTTTTATAACTCTGTGACACACTCCATGCACAAAGGACGCTTCACGCTTCCTGTGTTGTTGTTTTGTGGCAGGACGCCATGAAGACGACAGAAGAGCTTTCAAGAATCCTGGAGTCGACCCGCAGCCACCTGGAGTCGCAGCTGACCCGAGCGGACGCTGAAAAGGCCCGTCTGGCTGCTCAGATCCAGGTTCAGAACACCCACGGGATCCGTCCCTCACTCTGTGGCGGTAACGTAACGAATGAAGCCTCTCTCCTTCTCCTCGTATCTGCGGTAGAGGATGCAGCGGAGTCACGATCAGATGCAGGAGGAGCTGCGGGCTCTGAGGCAGCAGAAGGAGGACGAGGAGCAGAAAGAGGAGCAGCAGGTGCTGGTTCTGCTCACGCAGCGAGCCGAACGGGCCGAGGAATCCTCCAGGCAGCTCTCGGAGAAACTCCAGGAGAAGGTCAGACCTCAGAGACTCTTGACGTTAGACCTCTTCTCACCAGAATGTCTTCTTTAAAGCAAATTAAACAAAATCGTGGATCATCTGTGACCCTCTTTGGTCTTGGATGGTTTTAAGTTTCTTTTTTTAAGGGTTTCTTTTGTAATTTTTACAATTTCTGCTGAAGCTTGAATAGAAGCAAAGATGTTGAAGATGTTCAAAATATTAAAATATTGAGCAGAATGTGTTTTTAGAATAAAGTGCTGGTTCCTTACTGTGGTCAACAAATCTCTGTGTTTTTTTTTACAGTTGTAACACGTGTATAATTTTTATTTTGTTTTAAAGCAGTCCCAGCTGTCTCAAGCTCTGTCCACCTCCAGCGACTGGTGTCTCCGCCACACTAAAGAAGCAGCTGTTAAAGGGCATCTGGAGGAGGAGATCTGCGCTCTCAAACTGTGAGAAAACAAACTTTTACTTCTATTTGTTGTTAAGAAACAAACAAAAAGATAAGGAGCCGCTGTCAAACTCTGCATTTATTTATTTTTGTGCTTTTTAAACAATATTTATTTATATTCCAACTATATGAAACATACTTTTTAGTTTACATTTCATAGTTTTTAATTTTCTGTTAATCTGCGACAGCTGAAATCAGTAGCGGCTGGTGGAATTTCCACCGGGAGGGTCTATAACTCCAAAATAGACATATACAAAAATATATATGTTCAAGACATTCCACACGCACGCATCACAGACTCATCGGTTCACTCACTCGTGCTCACGTCCGCGCACTTTACTAACTCATTCCTTATCTGTGTAAACACAGTAAATACACATTAATGACGACCGTCGTTAGAATTTTCCACATCGCTTGAGGCGGTGGTCCGCTCCAGTCCTCTCCTTTCTACACAGGACCCCGGCGGGCATCAATAAACCCAGTGCCGAATGCAACGGTTCTCCCGACTATCTGCCTGATCAAAATTAATGCTGCGGCTCTTTTAAATGCGCTGCTGTCTGACAGCTAAATAATATTTCATACATATTCATACATAGCCTGGTTGTGAGTGTCACTGCATGATTTGTTCCAGGACAAAAAATAAATAAATCTGTACCGGGACGGCGGGACCGGAAGCTTGATCCGTACAGTGCACCGGTACTCAGGGCGCTGGAGTGGTGCGCCCAGAATCTTCCCATCTCTTGTAACTAAGAGGAGCTAACTGCACATGTATAACTTTTAACGAGAGCCTGTGGGCTAAGATTCTTGTGCCCTCCAGGTGGAAAAAACATCACCAATCAGACAACATTTTTGAAAGAAACAACTTAACGCATCATTAATTATAAAATATTTATCTTACACAACAAAAAATACAAATACATATATTTCAATTTTTTAAATTTTATTATTTAATTTTTATAAAAAATTTTTAAAGTCTTCAATGTAACATGGTGAGTGGTGTGAGTAGTGAGGCGGCACCCTAGCGCCCTCTATTGAGCAGCCGCCACTGGCTGAAGTGCAACTCCAGAGATGGAGATTGTCTGTTTTAGATAATTTTCTGATAATGCATAAAGGTTCATATTGTAAGCGCATTAAAAATGTACAAATTGCTTATGTAAGTTGTTGACTGAACACTTACAGTAAATGTTGCATTAAATGTGTCATTTAAAAGTTGGAGCTGCTACAAAAATGATAAAATCACAGATTCACCTTTAATCATCTTGGAGTTTAATGTTTGAAGGGATCGTCTGTGTAAAAGACAGGAATCCCTGGATGAGATCTTTACAGCTAAATAACATTAGAAAATACACACACAAAAAATGCCAATAACTCAGATAATTTTCAAAATATTGAGCTAAAATTTGGAATGGTAGTAACTGAGAGTCGTCTCCAAATTATAGCCTAGAAACAAAATCACAAAAGGTCTTTGTGCTAGGTGGTGGCATGTATTCCTCTTTTCCTTTCCAAAACAAGACAACCATTCAAGAAAACCAAAACCTTTATATTAGTAAATTTAGAAAGTAATTTGGGTCAATAAGGGTCTAACAGATATTTTTGTTACAGGAAGATCGCTGAGCTGAACTCTAAGCTTCATTCAGCGGAGGAGAAGAGTCGGACGCAGAGGGAGGAGCTCAGAAATCAGCTGCATCATCTCAGCGCCGAGAACGCCGCCACAAAGCTGGAAAACCAAAGACTCAAGGTTAAAAAAAGAAAAAATCTGATTTAAAAACTCCCACATCATTTTCTACAAATTGGAACAGTCTCACATTGTGCTGCTTCCTAAACATTTTATTATAAATTATTTTGCCATTTTGATATTAGAAAATATGCTTTGTTGTCGATGTTTAGAGCGAGTTAATATCATCGGAGGAGAAATTCAGAGCACTTCACTCTGAAGCTCGTCAACTGAAATCATCGATCAAAAAGTATGAAAACCTGGTGGAGAAATACAAGAAGAAGGTACAAATAAAAATATAAATTCAAACCATACACAAATATCGCTCCTCTGTTGGACGATGGGGTATTTTTTGGGTCTAAATTTCTTGGTTTGACAGAAAAACTAACCATTATAGAAAAGTTTGAACGTCTACTGTGATGTAGCATCATTAATGTGCCTCTGCAGGTTCAGCAGGCTCGTTTGGAAGCAGAGGAGTGCTGCTTGAAGCTGGAGACGACCCAGAAGGAGACGCTGAAGGTGAAGGAGATGCTGGAGAGAGAGAAGGAGCAGGTGCGTCGGGAGCTGCTGGGCCGACTCGGAGAGCTGGAGACGCTGCCAGACAGACTGAGGAGGACGGAGCAGCAGCTCCGAGACGCCCAGCAGGAGGCTGACATCCACGAGAGGAGAAACTTGGAGAACAACGCTGCCCTCTCAGAGGTCAGACACAAGGTGTGTAACAATCTGCACAATGACGACAAAATTCATGCACTATGGTTTACAGCTTTTAAAATCAGTGCCTACAGTCTTATGATCTTTCAGGTTACAGATTTTTTTTTTGTGCATCATGATATATTTTTGTTTTTTAATGACACTTTAAGTTTTAGACTAAAAGAGCATCTGCAGAGCGTTTTCAGCATCATCACCTCTTAGTGGTTGCAAGATCTTACTTTTCATAGTACAATAAGCCTCCAAGACCTTCAGTCTTCTGTCTTCAATTTATCTTCAACATGTCAGGTTTTTTTTTAGAGTTTTTGTATAACCTTAATTCTGATATTAGCAGTTTACTAAAATGATATTTTTCTCCTGTTGCTGGGTGACCGCAGTGTTCATGGACAGCATCTTAAAGTACATAGTGAAGAGGAAGCTGTCAGGTTTGGGAACCTCAAACGATGTGGTTCTATTGGCGCCTTCGAGCCATGACCTTTAGCGTGCCGTGTATGAAGGACATGGTTCTCCTCTGGCTCCTTCTGCGTCGGCATGAGTCTTTAGTTGAAGTAGAGGAGCTCAAGTATCTGCAGTCTTGTTCATGATGATGGCAGGATGGGCTAGGGCTTTGTCTGCTGTAATGGAGGAGTCGCTCCTGTCTCAAGATGGAGAAGAAGGAGTTCAGCCAAAATGAAAAGCTCTCACGTTACTGGTCCATCTAAGGTCCACCCCTCACCTATGATCAAGATATGAGAATCACGAGAGATAGAGACTTAGGTGAGGAGCTCCATCATCTGAAGGGAGCTCAGAGATGAGCTGCTGCTCCTCCCAAGTTGAAAGGAGACAGCTGATATTGTTCTGGCATCTGCATGTCTTCTTTTGGAAGTTTTCCTGATAGGTTTCGTTTGAAGGAGACCCTGGGGCAGACCCAGTCGTCTTTGGAGAAATGACGCATTCTTTCTGGCCTTGGAACACTTCGGGATCCCTCAGGAGGAGCTGGAGCGACTCACTTAGGAGAGGGAAGTCTGGGTTTTCCTCCTGGGCCTGTTCCTTCTGTAGTATGTACATATACTGATATATATTCATACTGTTAAAACAGATTCTTTCATTTTTCTGGACTGTATAATGACGTGCATCTGAATTAATAAAATGTGGACGTGAGACGTTAATTATCTTTGACTCACCAACGACAGTGGGCCATTTATTAACATAATCAAGTTTAACACATCGCACATTTACATTAATTGGCAAGAATTGAAAATAACAACAGCTTATTAATCAGTTTTACAGGAAATAAACAATACGGCGATTGTTTTCTCACTTCCAGCAGAACCACAAACGTCAACCACACAGCGGTGATTGAAAAACTTTGCTTCAGACATTTCTAAAAATATCTGTAATGATTTTTAGCAGATAGAAGAATTTTAAAGATGGAAAGATGAAGTTTATCTTGAGAGAGATGTGTGAGGGAATTTGTCTGTTTTAACCAGAACATGCACGCTCCTTTGGACCAGCTTGCCCCAACGGTACACTTTGGTGAAGATCGACTTTTACCTTTCTGAAGATATGTCAGTTCCGGCGTAAAGTTCCACTTCGAGCCACTTTTCAGCGTCTCCGTAAGAACAGCTAACCCTCTGGAGTCGTGAGGTCATCCAAAACAGAAGTTTCATAATTCCCAGATCTTCTCTCATTCAGTTTGATTTCTTTTCTCTCATCAGCATCCTGAATTCCAGCCTTCATGAACTCTGGAACTGCTGAAACTAGGAAGTGCTGCACCTTTTAAGAAGGGTCACTTCCGGTTCATTTGAGAACTTTCTGATTGGTCGATTGACCAAAACAGAGGTGTGTTTTGTGATGTAAGGTGTTATGAAAAGTCAAAGAAAAAGATTAAGATTGTTTAAGAACAGACAAAAGATTGTTATGAAGAATTCAGACTTCGTGGAGTCACTTCTCCAGTATCTTGCTGTAAAAGTTAAACATGACATTTCTTTTCAGTAAACTTGCAGTTGACCGAAACTTGAACTTTGACCAACTTCCATCACTTGCTCACTGAAGACAGAAAATCAGACAATGCATCATTAACCTGATTTCTTCTTTGAATGAGGATTAAGAATCATTATTACTGTTTCACAGTTAATAAAAAATGAGTAGTTCACTTCAACATTCAAACATTGTTTGAACTAACACAATTTGATTATCAAACATTTGTAAAATAGTAATGATAATAGAGAATAGTCTTCTTTTACTTGATTAATTCAAGAAAGAAAGTCTCAGGATGGGTCAACCTGTATTTCTGGATGCAAATCGATGAAATGACAAGTTCTGTCCCATAAGGTCCTTAAGGTCAAATTCTGACCTTAGGCTTAGTTCACTACACTTCTGTAACCTGACCACAAATAAGCCAAATACAAAGGATGGATGGACTTCTGACACTCTTGAAGATTTAAATATAAAGTATTATGAAGTATTAAAGATATAACCACCAGGTGGCAGCAAAACCTTTTTTTAATCGAAAGGATAAAGTAACCAAAATGATATCTGAAGTTTAAAGGGGTAAAAAGAGAATTATGTTTGGTTTTCCACATGATTTTACTTTAATCTCAGATCACCGATGGCTGCAGAGTCTTCAAATTTCATCCACACTTAAGGACTGTTCTAAAGAAGTGTTGAAATCGAGGGGAAATAATAATTCATGTGGCTGTTAGAAGTAATTCAGAATGAAGTCACGTGTTCCTGTTATTGTAGACATTTTACATTATTTGAGCTTCTCCGCAGGTAGAGCAGCAAGGCGCTCAGCTGGAAACGCTTCAGCAGAGGAATCTGCTGCTGCAAGAGGAAAACAACGTCCTGATGGAGAAAATGAACATCTTGGAGCGGTAAGAAGTGGGTGATTTCCAACATGGATGGACTTTTACTCAGTTTAAGTCCTTGTACAGAAGATTTCAAGCACATCAAAAGATGTTTTATTGCCTCTGTGCTAAAACAAGCACGGCTGAATGACTATAAACACGGGTTAAATAAACTGAAAATGATTGCTCGTAACTTCCAGCAACTCTGTGCATTGATTGTAGGAAACTGGAGGACGTAAATATGGAAAACAGAGAGATGTCCCAGACTCTCGCCTCGAAGGAAGGAAGTGTCAGCAGCCTTCAGCAGCAGCTGGAAGAGAAGACTCGAGAGTGCAGCGTCCTGTCTCGACAGCTGAAGCAAACTCTGGACGATGCTCAGAGACAGGTCTGAAACTGCGGAGTTGAAACCTTCAGCATGGTCAGCGAACGCCTCAATATCACCGTCTTCTCCATCTGCAGGTGGACGACAGCATTCAGAGGGTTTTGGCCAAAGAGAGAACATCGCAGTCTAAAGCTTTAGATCTGCAGAGTCAACTGAGCCGAGCCAAAACAGAACTGGGGCAACTACAGCGAAACAAGGACGAGGTAACGCTCATGTCTGTTAGATTTATTGGTTAGAAAACACTCAAAACAGATTGTTTTTGTTTCAGACGGAGCGTCGTTTACAGACTCAGCTGCAGAACATGAAGGAGAGACTCGAGCAGTCCGATTCTACAAACCGGAGCCTCCAGAACTACGTTCAGTTCCTCAAAACCTCTTATGGAAACGTTTTCGGTGACTCTTTGCTCGCAAGTTGATGTTTTTCTGTTGCCAAAGCATCGCAGTAGATCTGAACTTACATCTGTACGCTTTGACGGCAGAATTTAATGTTCACTGTGGAATAAAAAAAGTTTGTATAAAATTAAATCTAATATTTTGATTATCTGAATTCCATTTGTACTTTTTTGGATAAAAAGCTTTTGCACATCCATTGATACCGATTGTTTTAATTAATAAAATCTCTCATATTTCATGTTTTTGAACTTGAAAACTAATTTTCAAAGCAAAACTTGAACACTTTTATTATATTAGCTGAAAATGTTGATGTTTTAGCAAATATTAAGGCACTAATAATTCATTAATAATAATAATAATTCATTCTTACAGGAACTTTCCTAAAATTATAAAAGGCTACTTTTTTCTCAAATAAGTAAACAAGTTGTGAAATGGTGATTTATGAAATATAGTTCTATGTTTACCATATTCCAAACTATTTTATTCAAATCAGTTTCAAGTAATTCAAATTGGATTAGATTTGCTTTTAAATTAAATGTTTTTATTTTGCCACTTTTATTTGCATTGCAGCGATGGTTGTCATGCAGTTTTTGTTGTTTTGACATCCTGTATTCAGTGCAGAGAGGAGCCTTACATTTTTATTTATTCAAAAAAGGTCCAGTTCTACTGCTGCAAAGTCAGAACACAATTTTAATCAAAATAAACCACAAATACACAGAATAAGTCTTAACATGAGTTAAATAATAAATGAAATGTGCTGAATTGAAAAAAACTAAAACCAAGGGGGACTGAATTGGAACAAACCTTGTTCAACTGAATACGTTTTCTTAATCGTTTATTTTTGTTTTTACTTTCTTGTGTTGTTTTGAAGTATAATTTGACTGAATTTAAAGCCAACATTTGATTTATATTTTATATTTGAATTTTATTTCATCAAATTAAACTGGACGAGGCATTAATCCAGACTATATGTAATTATAGTTTTAAAATGTATATATTTTTCTGTATGGCACCCAATAACATTTGGTTCGACCTTCTTCTTTATAAACAAACTACTCTGAATTGGTTGTTTTGTACTGTATTTAACAAATTAACACAAATGTGTGATTTAATTCAATTCCCACGTGTCAATTTATTTAAAATATTTTAAATTGGTTACTACAGCACTGTTTACAAGGCAAGCTTTAAAATGTCTAAGATTTCCAGCTTAAGATTTCAAATGTTATTTCCAAACAACAAGCTATGCTAAAGTGGAACCACAGACCGGAAGGTGACGGTTTTCCGTCGGAATGTGTTTAGTGTAACAGTTTGGCGGCTCCGAATGTTTCATCGGTAGCTGTTAGATTTGTTTATTTATTTTATTTTTTCTTTCAGTCTGCGATGCCTTCTGAAAGTTTAAGATGGGAAACTTTGCAGGCGTTAAAAAATTCATCCAAAGGAAAAGTCACTTTCGATCCGCGCTGGTCGGAAAGGGGCGAGGTGAGCTAGCTAAGCTAACTTAGCTTAGCCGACCCGGTGTTATTGTCGTTAGCGTTGATACTTTTCTTCTTGTTTACCTCTGGTTAATTGTTTTACTGCATGCTTGTAACACTTAACTTATTAACTTAAAATAACAGAGCCAACTAAAAGTCACTGCAAAGACTATATCATTAGAATATAAAGAAGTTTGGCTATTTGCACTGAACTTTTAGTGATAGACAACTTCCTTTTAAATTATTGTTATTATTATAGTTGAGATATTTATTTTAGGGTTATAACAAAAAGTCATGCTGTGACTTGAAAACACTGACCTCAACACGTTTGACTTATCGTTATGGTAACAATTAACTCAGTTGCAAGAAAAACATTATTTTGTGATGGACATGCTTCATTCCATGATTGTACCAGCATTAAGTTGTCAGTTTTTTTGAAAACTAAAGTGTAATTGATAAATAATTAAATGTAATTTTTGTTAATAATTCTGCCTGCTTTTATCCACAACTAAGAATCTCAAAAATTTCAATAAGTATTTGAAGGGACTTTTTTTCTGATCTGATCTTCAACATAAAACTGTTTTTAATCACTATGAATGAAGTCTTCCTTTGTTGTTTCAGCATATTTTGGCAGGTTGTAAAGAGATCTTTAGCTTATCGTCTCACACTGGAGTTATATTGGAGCATATCGACTCAGTGTCCCTGCAAAAGTCCTCCTTCCTAGACTCCAGTGTCAACTCTGAGGAGACTCCAGCCTCAGTTTCCTCCACAGGATCCATTAGTGACCTCAGCAACAAACGCACCACATCTTTGTCTCCTTTATCTTTTAGGAATGGTCACATTCAGGTAACTGTCACCCCGAATGTTAACTGATTGAATAAAAGAAACGTCTCCAGTCTGTGATGGTGCGTGTGAGCGCTCTTACTCTGTGACCTTAATGTGCTGCAGGCTGTTGGTGAAGAAGTGAAGGATGAAAGTCCAGAGGCAGATGTCAGGGAAGTTTTCAGTCCTGGATCACCACCTGCCATTTCCCTGCTGTCGCCCAAAGCCATGGAAACTGCTGGTCGTATCATCCGGTTCGAGCAGGAGCAGCGAGAAAAGGCCAAGGTTAGACACAGATGTTCCTATTAGTGCAATTTGTTTGTTGTCAGATAAATTCAGATGTGCTCAGGGAGTCATTTTTAATGCTCATGTTAAGAAATTATATTTTAATTCTTGTCTTTTTATTTGAGTATAAGTCAGCTGAGCTCATTTTCCTCAATAATTGCATTCTTCATTTAACCTCAGAAAAATTGAGTATTTTTGTTGTAGGTAGAATCAGCATTAACCCACACAAGACTAAGTCTGATTATTAAAGGCTGTGCTTGTATTCATGTAACATTTTTGGAAACCAAACACTGAAATTATATTTAAGAAGACTTTTCTTACAAACCAGTTTAGGTTTAGCTAACTAAAAACTTTCATGACTCCTAGGATCTTGTTTATTATTTCTTTCTGAAAGTCTCATCTGCCTGTTGTTTAACCTTGGGCTCAGATGGCGCTCAGACAGCGGCAGGAGATGCAGGAGAAGCTGGTGGTGGTGGTGGCGAATGCCGAGTCGGAGCAGCTGAAACGCTTCGAGGAGCTGATGGAGCTGAAGCAGAGGCAGGAGTTCCAGAGTATGAGGGACATGATGGACAGAGAGTGAGTGCAGAAAACATGCAGACTGAGGATTTTTATGTTTCTGAGTGATCCAAAGTGTTTCCAAATCCAAATTGTTTTGCACTGCAGAACTAAAGAGAGCATGGGGCGTCAAGAGAAACTGAAGGAGGAGCAGCGACACAGAATAAGGGTAGGATGATTCAACAACACTTGGTAACCCGCTGCTGTTATTAATTTCTGGACCAGGAAGAACGGAAAGCTAAAGCGCTTCCTGCAGATTTAGATTAAGTGTTTTCCTGTTAATCTTTACTTTTTTCCCCGTAAAAAAACATTTTCTCAAAATGATCTGCAGAAACTTTTTGATTGTCATTAATGTTAGGGGAGATTACAGGGGACACTATTGTGTTAAACAGTATTTATATATAATTTTCTGTCTAAATCAAATGCAACTAGTTTGTTTTTTATGTCTGTGACATCAGGTTTGGCAATATTTTGCCATAAACTGAGGGAAACTTTCAAACCCTGCTGCTTTCTTTAATACTGTATAAATAAATCATGAAAATGGAAAGTCTTGTCAAAATAAGCTTTATTTTTTTAACCTCCTGAGACCCGAGCTCTGGTTTGCGATGCATTTTTCATATCGCCTAGATATTTGTGATTAGATGGACCTGATTTGTGTAAAAATAAAGCTTCCTCTTCAAACAGGAAGTTGTATTTTGTTACATGGTTATGATATACTTTTGTAAAAAAAAAAAAAGTCCTCAGATGGGGACAATGGGCTTATTTTATAGTGTAACACAACAACATGAACATGGCTTAACAAAGTATAAAACACTATTAAACAGAGTGAAGTATCAGGTACATCAAAACCAAAATGTAACGTCCTCATATGTGGACGCAGGGTCTCAGGAGGTTAAAAAAAACATTTTTAGAAAAATAAACACATGAATTTGTATTGTGATAATGCTTCTGAACCATTTTCGAATTAAATTTTTTTATTTCTTTAATGTACAAAACATGAACTAAAGCGAAAACTTGGAATTTGATGCCAGAAACACACTTAAGACATTAAGAAAAGCAAAGAAATTATCACAAAGTTTTGTCACATCAGCAGATTAATTAGACAAAGATGATGGTGCCAAACTGGATATAAAGGAAAACATTTAAACGGTTTGTTTAATCTTGGATATGGCGCTAAACTCTGTGATGAATGTCTGGAATCTCGTTACAACCAGATCCTCAACCTGCGTTTGAGGGAGGCGGAGCAGCAACGACTCCGGGAGGCGGAGCTCGAGAAGCAGAGGCAGACAGAGGGCAGAGAGAGGCTGCGTAACCTCAACAGCATCCAGGAGGAGATCCTGCAGCTCAACCAGCTGCTGGAACCATCCACGCAGACCGACTCTGACCTGCCGGCGTCCAGCCTCGACTCGTACAGTGCCCGCGGCAACCAGCTGTGCTCCCAGGTGTCGGAGGTCGTGAGAAAGACCGCAGAGGTAAGTTTGAATGCTAATTGTTCTCGCAGATGAAGAAACATCTGAGAAGGCATGATAGTTCTGTGAACTAGGTGGAAAAAAGGCAAATATTATATATTTGTTAGACCAAAAAATTGAATTTATTCCAGTGCCCATAAGTTTTTATTATTGAAGAAAAATGGGGCTTCATGAAGACCTTTAATTATTGTCTTTCTACAGAGTTGGATGTTTTCAAACTAGTGTTGATAACTACAAAATCATCTATAATTTAAAAATGATCACAAAAGCACTTGAGTTGTATCAGACTGCAAAAAGGCTCATATTTAAAATCAAACTTGACTGTTTTTCTGCAAATTAATCCAGACATCTTCCTTTCTTCTGGTTGTGGTAGCACAAACCTTCTTAAGTTTCCCTCTCCAGTGTCAGTCCATTAAACAGTTCTGTAGGTGAGGGACTCATTTAGGGGTTGTACACAAAATCACCCAAAAAGTGTCTTTTAAAAACAAAAACACAAAGTCTTTTTTGCACTGTAAAATCTGAGATTTGTTTTACTTTGAACAAATATAGTTTACTGGTACTTGTATTCAAATTCGGCATAACTCGCTTTTCTTTAGTTGTGTGAAAGCAGCACGCAGATGGCTTTGAAGAAACGACAAAGATAAAAGTAAAACTTAAACGACAAAACAATCTGGAACTGGACTGAACTTCACAGAGGCTCGCTCGTGTGAATTCTGCAGCGGTTGACTTGTAGACACGAGAAAGTCCAAGTAAAAACATTAAATAAAAGAACAGAACTGCTGGAAGTAGACCCACATTTTAAAACGGTTAAAAAAATCTAATCTATGATCTGTCAATCATTGGGAATAATTGTGTTAATGTAGCTAGATGCACTTATTTATTATTGTTCATTCATTCCATAGTATGTTTTCTTTTAAATCTATCTAATCTTTGAAGTTGCTCTGTTAAATGTTGAAATTCTAATTTAGAGCATTGAAGCTTTTTTTTTTTTTATTTTTTTTTTTATAGAAAGTGCTACAGCTACACAGAAACGGTAAAGCTGCTGCCTAAATTTTGGGTGTAACTGGGACCCTGAGTACATAATTTCATTCCACCACATGCACCACATGTGATGCGAATGACAATAAAGAACTTGGTCCTTGAACTTGAAAGTTTGTGTCTTTTCAGGGAGAGTTTCCGAGCTTGGAGGACATGACGATCGCTGAGCGAGCTCTCCAGGAGATGAGGGCGCTGATGCAGCAGATGCAGCAGGAGGCAGTGAAGGCTCAAGAGAAGAAGAAGAACGAGCAGCAACAGGAGGAGGAGCGCAGGAAGCAGAAGGAGCTGCAGGTGCAACAGGAGGCGCAGAAGAAGGCAGAGCAGGCGGCCAAAGAAAAATCACAGAAAAAAGGTGATTAAGAAAAGAAACTAACAGCTTGAAGCTCTCACAAAACCAAAAGTTACAACTCCACGTTTACATAAACTGAAGAAAACCCAGATCGACCAATTCTGTTTATTTAACTTTAGTAATTGTTTACTCCGAGCGTTACACAGACATCACTTCTTTAGGTCGCCCGGGGTGTTAAAATATCTATAATAGTCATATTGGATGGATATTGAGGAGTGGTGGTGCAGAGGTTAGAGAAGGCGAGCCTGTGATCGGAAGGTTCGACCCCACGAACCATCAACATCAAAATGTGGGTGGGAACAATGAAACACCGCACCTGCCTCCACCCTTGTTTGCCACTCTCTGGCCCCCTAAGGCCCTTAACCCCCACCATCTGCTCCCCTGGGTGTCCTAGGTGGCAGCTCTCCGCTCCACACAGAGGGCTGTGGTAGCTCGGTGTCTGTGGTTGCGTCAGGAAGGGCGTCCGACATTAGTTGGTTAGCGAGTTAGTTCGCTGTGGCGACCCCTGAGCAGCCGAACGAAAAAGTCGTCACGTTGGATGCAACTAATTTTTACACAAGATCATTCTGGGATCACAAGAAAACAAAGCTTGTTTGTCCAATAAAACAAAAAAAACGGATTAATTTCTCCGTCGTGGTTATCTGGAGTTAACAGTAAAGTCAGCTTTTGATCAAGAAAATCTCATCAAATTTTAATTTGCGGTCATCTTTCGCTTGTTTGGGTCGTGGGAGTAGCAGCCTTACTCCAGTCACTTCCCCCAGCTCCTCTGACAGGACCTCAAGGCGTTCCCAGGCCAGCCAAGAAATATAATTCTCTCAATTTCCTGGTTAGACCCAAGGCTCATGCCTCATGAAGGACACACCTACTCATGGAGACGTCCAGGAGACGTCAGGTGTTTGAACCACCTCCACTGGCTCATCTGAACGTATCGGAGCAGCAGTTCTACTCTCCTCGCCAGCCCGAAGGGGCACAGTGTGCCACATTTAGCCCTGCTGCTGCCCTTGGGTCAAGATCCTCCGCTCAAAACTCCCCAGACCCGGGGTGGGCAGTCCACTCCTTTCTGATTGAGAAACATAGCCTCAGGTTTGGAGGCCACAGCATTGCAGGCAGTGGTTGTAGTTTTTATTACTCTTGGTGTTAAGTGTTTCTCACCAGGACTTCTCCAACAGGGCTGCAGAACAACGCTGAAGTCAGCACCATGAAGTGGTACAAGAAGCTGCAAGACTCTGCTGTTCAGTGCACTCAGTCCTTCGAACAACTCGGCTCCCCAAAGGATGCCCAGGTGGGTTCGTGCACCTCTGTTTTACACCTGTGGCCACAGATCATTTGATTTACGCTTTACAAACCCAACCACATTAACTCACAGACTTTCATCATTGTTTAGAAGCTGTCAGGACTGAGTTGTTTTATGACTGAGGTAAAATTTTCCACCCATTTTTTTTATGCAAAGAAGTTAGCAGCCAGCAGGAGCGTTTTTATAATTTATATGTCATAAACTTTGTGGGAGCTCACAAAGCTTCGACGTAAAAATCTAATTTACTTATAAATCATTGTGGGTTTTATGATTTGTTTGCTGACCAAGCTTTATTAAAATAAAAAACAACAAAAAAACATGATTAGTTTCTTAAAGAAAGTTCTTTTAGCAGCAACTGTTTAATAAGAGCTGCACTAACAGTAATGCTGGTGGAGATGTGAAAGGTCACAGATGTTTTTCACTTACTGAAGTCCAATGTGTGTCTGTTAAAGAGTTGTTTAGTCTGGATCAGAGTGCTGCGGAGAAAACTCAAAGCTGGAGAGCAGAATTGTCTGACCCCGGGTCTGAAATAACCGTTATAAAAAGATTCTCTGTTGTGTTCTCGGTGAACAGACTTGGAGACGAAGCGTCATGTAACATCTTGCCTGCTCTGTTCCATCTTGCAAGATTAAACCTGGGGAAAGAAAATGACCTACCTCTCCTGTGTGCCATATTTATTTAATGAGCTACAAGGATAATAAAAATTATCCTAACAAATACGAAACACTCTTTGTTTTCAATACTTGCGTAAATATTTGTGAAGACGCTTTTAATTATTATTTTTTCTGAGCTCAGACAAAGAAGCTGAAGCTAGAGCTCCAGAAAGCAGCCGCCATCCCCGTCAGCCAAATCTCCACCAACTCTGGATCGCAGCTCCGGGAAATCTTCGACAGGATCGACAAGCTGCTGTCGGGACGGGTCGTGGTGTCCGGTGGGAAGTCCGTGTCCACCTCACAGCATCCACAAAGTCTGGCGTTTGTCAGCTACAAACTGGCCGAGAAGTTTGTGGTGGGTCTTCAAAATGAGCGGATTTTCATTGAAGAGCTGTCATCACTTGGAGCTAACGACCTCCCATTGAAAAACATCTGATCGTTTTATTTTTCAAATCTTTTAAGACTTTCAGGTTTTCATGTAATCAAAAATTTAACCTTTGCAGGGTTGAAAATCAAACCGTATTTTGAACCCTTTGTTCGGATTAGACCAGTTTAAAACCTAAATGTAGACTTAAAAACATGTTGGAACAACAACACAAACAAAAACATGTTTATTATTTTGAGGCAAAACAAATGTGCTTTTTGTAAGTAAAACTAGATAAAACTGATAAAGCATTAAAAAAAACTGTTAAAGATTAGTAAAATTATTTAAAAAATATGAACTCTTTCAGAAAATTGGTGGTATGACTAGTTTTCTGTTTTACTTTTATACATTTATTTACAAATATGATCATAGAAATATATTCAGATCGCTTCAATCCTTTAAAATATGTTTCAACAAACTGGCTCTATTTTTACTTTCTAGCAAGCCTTTTACTACTTTTATCTTTTAAATACTTTTTTTCTGCTTTTGGTTTTAGGCTAGCATTTTGGTGTTTTTACTTTTTGAGTTAGTATTTGGATACTTTTACATTTAAGCAATGGTTTGGTCACTTTTTACTTCTAGTAGCATTTTACTTCTAGCTAGTTCCTTTTAGCTTTTAGTTTGCATTTTTCTACTTTTAGCTAATGCTTTGCAACTTACCTCTGTGTCCTGTTCTGTTACTTTTAGTATTTAGCTAATGTTTTGCTTGTTTAATCTTTCAGCTAGTCCTCTACTTTTTTAGCTAGTGTCTTTCAACTTTTAGCTTTTAGCTAGCCCTCTCTCTTTAGCTTTTAGCTAGGGTTTTGCTTCTTTTAGCTTTAACAACTCAATTTCATTGTCTTTGCAGGTTTCAGCTGACCAGGTAAATCTTGCTTCTAGATCTTCAATTCGTCTTTTTGTCTCGTAGAAACAAGGTGAGGAGGAGGTAGCGTCTCACCACGAGGCAGCTTTCCCCATCGCCGTGGTGGCCTCTGGGATTTGGGAGCTGCACCCCCGGGTGGGAGACCTCATCCTGGCCCACCTGCATAAGAAATGTCCGTACGCAGTTCCCCACTACCCTCCAATGAAGGACGGCACGTCTGTGGAGGAGTACCAGAAGTGAGTGGCTCAGAAAAATGCATCGCTGCAGTTGTTTTTTTAATTAAATTTTTTAAGCTCCATCCTTTTTGAAAAACTATCGTGTTTCCTCCAACAGGATTCTCGGCTACCGCGTGGACGACTCCGGGGTCGAAGGTCAGGACAGTTTTCTGAAGAGGATGTCTGGGATGATCCGACTCTACGCCGCTCTGATCCAGCTGAGGTGGCCCTACGGCGCCAAGCAAGGGGTAAAAACGGTTTCACGTCCTGTTGACATCCCGCTCACCTCACGACTGACTGATGCTGATTTTTCTCTCGCCTGTTGCGGATCAGTCTGCTCCTCACGGCTTGAACCACGGCTGGCGCTGGCTGGCTCAGATGCTCAACATGGAGCCTCTAGCAGACATCACTGCAACGCTGCTGTTCGACTTTCTGGAGGCGAGTCCTGCTCTTTAAACAAATCAAATCAGTTTCTGTCTGAGCTGAACCTCTCATACACACTAACGTGCTCCATTTTGTAAAAAAAAAAAAAAAATCTGTTTAAAAGGATATTAAATTATACAATTTTGGGGGTCCTTCTCCAAGCGAAAGTGATGTTATTATGCAGTGCATTGTGGGATTCCACTTGTATATTGTATAAAAAAACAACAACAAAGAAACAAAAAGCTGCTGATCTGGATTAAACCGGCATCCTAAATCAAACTCTCTAAACTGAGAAAATGCACGTCAAGATTTTGTCCCTTCGATTCTAAGCGCAGATTTTTCATTCACTTTTTTTTTTATTTTTTTTTTTACATTTACTTTAAAAAATCTGCACATTAGATTTTTAGCTTCCCGTTGCGGCTGTAATTAAACTGTTAGAAAACGCTTTTTGCGCGTCTCCTTCAGGTTTGTGGCAACGCGCTGATGAAACAGTACCAGGTTCAGTTCTGGAAGCTCATCCTGCTGCTGAGAAACGAGTATTTCCCCAGGTACTAACGCACGTTCACTCAGAGGGCTGAAATGATTTTCCTGTAGCTGTTGTGGAGGGAAGTAAATCAGTTTGGTTTGTGCAACTTTCCCCAGGATTGAAGCTGTGACCAGCAGTGGACAGATGGGCTCAGTGATCAGACTGAAGCAGTTTCTGGAGGTGGGTGGACTCTGAACTGAGCTGGGGGGGTTCATGCAGCAGAGACGTTGGCCAAAACTTCAGTGCAGGAAACGGTTGCCTAAACTTTTTACACCAAATACAATGGATTAAAAAAAAGCTAATTTAAATCAAGCAGATGTTATTATTTTTTCTCAAACAGAGAAACTCTATAATTTCTTGCATACCAAAGTTTAACATATAGATCTTTTATCTGTTATTGCTTAAGGTATGTGTTGAGTATGGCTCTCAGCTACTACCACACCGATTTTTAGCTCAGTTTCTAACATTGACTGAATTGTACAGTAGATATTGTCCTTACCGAGATATTATAATCAGCTGCAGGCACACGTCTGATGTTTTTCCGAGTTGTATTAAAATCGAGATATTTTGCTAACAGACAGGCAGGGTTGATGGCGAAAGTTTAATTAAAGCTGTTACACAACACATTGGTGCTTGGAATGTGTGATGGAGATGACTCTTAGCAGCTTTCACACCTAATTTCAGCTTAGTGTCTGTAAACTTGACCAAGTTAAAGCTGTTCTCGTGTTTGCTAAAAAGTTTAACTGTGGCGGCCATCTTGAATCAGCTGTGGGCACGGAGCCAACAATTAGTTTCCCAAAAATCCACCCTCTGGTTCCAGAGATATTTCTCTTAACAGTACAGACACGAGTAAAATAACGTTATCGTCCTTTTCACCTTTGCTGGTGGACAGGAATTATTGTCCTGAGATGAATTAGGAAATTATGGGAAGTTTCAGCAGATAAATACTTGTTATAGTATTAAATCAATAAAAAGTATTTCAGCCTGAATCAAAGACATGAAATAGTTTCAGCATTTTTACAAAACTCAGATGAAAATAAATTGTCTCATGGGGCCGAGTTCAAACAAATTCAAAGTGAAGCTGCACGTTTATCGTTTATTTTATTTACCGTCATGCAGAACAGTATTAGACACAAAATTATTGAGGTCATCCGAGTGCGCAGTGGATGAGAAAATCCAATAAGTCAACTTTTTCCTTTTCCCCCTACGCAGACGTCCCTGCAGAACCGACAGATCAGTCCGCCCAAAGGCCAGCTGAGCTCCACGTTCTGGAGGTCGTGACGCAGGAGGACGCGTTTCTGCACGGCGCCTGTAAGAACTGAATAAAACGGAGAAGCATGGAAACAGCTGCTGGTGTGATGGTGGAAATTCTCAGGCAGTAGCTTTTCTGTTTTTAACGTTGATCCTTGACGTAGACACGTCGGAGGACTCTCCAGCTAGGTGTAATTTTACATCCCTAAACTAAAGGAATGTTTTCTGCAGGCTTGTTTATGAGGATCCTCCCATTAGATACTCAGGCTTTTTTTTTTTTTGTCTAATGAAATCCAATTGGTTCTGTAGTTTTCACATGCAAGATAAATATTGTCAAAATCAGATCACCTTTTAAGCTTTATAATCCGTCCGTTTTGGTTTCTTCATCACTAAGTCACTACATTATCACCATGAATAATGAACGCTTGCAGATATCGTCTCATCTGTTCTGTCATTAATATCCAGTTTCTGAAGTTTACGGATGTTTTTTAGCTTTAATGAGGACGTGATGAGGCGCCGAGGCGTAACTCCTCCAAATTAGTGAATTTTTTAATTTTTTTTATATATTTGCTCATATTTTGTTACAACTGAATTTTTATGTTTTTTTTTCAAAGTGCAAGTGTAAATTTGGGCTTGCTATTTATTTCGTGAATCCATTTGTACCGTCGTCAAATCGTCGTTAATGAATTTGACTCTAAATTAAAAATGCAAAGAGCTTAATTACAATTGTTCAATAAACAAACTGAAGTTAATACAAACATTTAGTTCCTTTTTAATTACATATCATCAAAAATGCTGAATCACTTATTTTCCTTTTTTTTTTTTTGGGCAATCTAATGCCTATATACTGTTATTTTAGCTGTTTATATATCTAAACATTTAGCTCATGTAGGACGGATGCTGCAACTTTATTTTTGTAGTTCTTATATTTTCTAAATATTTAAAAGAAATGTTTTCCGAATAGGAATACACGGGTCCGTTAAATTCTTTAAAAAAAAAAAATTTATATTTGAAATTTGCTTCGGTATAGCTTTTGTCTTTTAGTCGTCTTAAGCTACTTGTTAGTTTTAGAACATATCAAGACGTTTTATTATTTATTGCATCTGACAAGATATTTCTGCTTCAGATTTTTGTTTTGTAAAAATTTGCTTCCAGCAGCTTCAGAAACATCCTCCTTGCTTTGTTACTCATAACTCCGTTAGGAATTACCTGAAGTAGAACCAAAAACAAGTTTTATTTTAAAGTTTATTTCACAACAAGTTGTTTCAATACAGTAATTCAGTTAATATGCAGTAGACAGATTGCATATTACGGGACGTGTGTTCTGACAGTTCTTGCACTGTGGAACAGCTTTATTGCTAAACTGATCCTGAATCGGTTGGGAACAAGAAAGGCTCATCTGAAATAAATACAGATAAACTGATCTAAATGTTCTAGCACAGAAACTAGAAAAGGTCTACTGCATGAACCGTTTATTCCCTGCTGGATGGAGCAAACTTAGCGCTTCAAATGAACCTCGAACAAAACAAGAAATTCTGAACATGAGCTTAAAAACAGAAAATGAACAGTCAACAAAAGTTTCAGTTTTATAATCGGTAAGACTGTGTTAAAGCTCCACGTGGCCAAAAATCAACCCACCATTTTATTTTTTATGTTAGAAGCTTAAACCTTCAACGTTTGTACTTGAGAGGGGGAAAAACATTTAAAACAGCAAATGTGTTTTTTTTTTTTTTAAATCCTTGAACAAGATGAATCAAAGTTTAAATTAGATAAATAATTATAAAAATGGTGAAATTTACACTCGCTTTTATCAAGAAATAACTACAAGGTGCAGAGTTTATTTTACATCTATTGTGGGGAAAAAAAGTTTTTTTTTTTTTACTTCTTGAAGTCTGGACAAGATCAAATTACTTCTAAATGCACAAATATTTTATGCTAAGAAATAAAACTATGTAATTTAATAGATGTAGTTATTTATGTAGACTTTGAAAACTAACTGACCCAGAGAAGCTGGTGTGATTTATGGGTGTAGTTGCAGTTCTCAAGCTTCACCAGTAGGTGTCACTAAAATCAGCCAACCTGATAAACGGATTTGAAAGTTTTCCCACAATGCAGCTGTCACTACACGGTGACGCATTTTAACTCATCTGGAAGTCAGTCAGACTGGCGGTGATCCTTCTCAGACCTTCTGGTTCTGTTTGTTACAGTTTCGGTCGCTGTCCGTTAGAGGTTCAGAGACTGGAAGGGCTTTGTGATCCACCCTCGTGGTTGAGTGTTGCTCTCTCCATTCGCGTGTACCAGTATTTAACTTTGGTGTTCTTCATCATGTCGTCAAATGCCTGAAGGCCTTCCATCACTCTGAGGACTCCGAACACAGCCTGTGGATGAACAATGACGTAAATAATGTACGTGGCTCAGTTTTCATCCGTAAAACTGAAGCTAAAGGTAGCAGAGTGGTTCCTCACCAGGTCTGCCAGGTTGGGCTGATCGCCACCCATGAACTTCCTGTTCTTGCCAATAGCTGCCACCCAGTCGTTGACGGCCTTGTAGAGATCCTGCCTGACGTCGTCCTGCAGGTTGTGTCTGTTGGGTCAAAGAAGAAAAATCAACCGTTCGTGTCCAAACAACGAGATTATAGGCAGAAAACATTTAACTCACCGGCTTTTCAGTCTTTTTGAGATGACGTACATAGCTGCAGCTCCTACGTATTTGGCAAAGAAGGCTTCCACGGTACCAAACTTCCCCTCACGTACGATGTAATCAAAGGAGGCCAAGGCCTCACCGGTGGTTCGATACACATTTGGAGATATTAGGTGCACAAGCCAATCATCAGCCCACTGACGCCACTTCATCTCCTCTCTGAAAACAGAACACGGTAAGTTTCTCTACAAGCCAGTATCATGTTGGTGTACGGTCTGTTATCCAAGTCGCAGCGATTGTTTAAATTTAAAGTCCACCACATTTTTTTTTCTTGAAGCTCCTTCAAATCAAACTGACTCATTCAGTATTGATTATAGTTAAGGTTTCGGGAAAAGGTGTTTTATGCATTTACAGCCCGTCTTGGAAAAACATGGCAGTTTTTAATAATTTCAGTCTCGTTTTAGATTTCGTCATAGTACTGAATCAGCCCTGCTAAAAGTCCATAATGACATTGAGCTGCTGTGGTGCTGCTGGACCGTACAGCTGTTTTTGACACAGTGGACCTGCTGTTCTCTCGTCTTCAACATTACCTTGGTAGATATGGCTCAACTTTAAAGTGGTTCTCTGTCGTGTTGGGCAAGCTGTCCATCAATCAGCCAATTGTGTCGTGACCAGTCTTACTTTGAAAATCTGCGATAAATGAACCGCGAAGTAGCGATGGACTGCCGTACTGCTTTAACCCTTTACTTACTTCTGCATTCCCTTCTCAGGGTAAATCACATTGTTTTCACCCTCGCTCAGCATCAGCCAGTACTTGTTGCTGTACTCCGTCACCTCCTTGCCCTTTTCATTCACATATTTCAGCTCTGGGTAGCAGCGAATGATGTCGGGCATGTTTTTCCCCCTGGATCACAGAAAGTTTGGAACATCTGAAATGTTTACCATGTTCCGTTATGAATCCAACATGGACTTATGACATTTCCAAATCATTACATTCAGTTTTGTTTACATTTCACACCAAGTCCCAACTTTTTTTGGAATTGGTTTATATTTGAAATAAATGAGTTGTACTCAATTTTACCATGACGTACTCCATACATAAAGATTAAAGAAACCTATTACATGTTAATGTCTTATAAAACAGCATTTTAAGGAAACGTCATCTTACTTGCTGATCATAAAGGTCCTGAGGGCGCTGATGATGACGGACGAGTCGTTGAGTTGCTGCAAATAAACACAAAAAGTAAAAAACATTGAAAGTTTCACTGCATGCACCCAGAACACTAACATCACTTTGACATAAACTGGAGCCACAATTAAACAAAACATCAAGACTGTTATCTCCTGTATGTGAGACTGGTACATAAAAAAAATACTTCCAAAATTCAGAGGTAAGTTCTTACCAGCTCTTCCCCCACCATCAGGATGGGGACTTTTCTGTACGATGACCACTTGATTTCCTGCCTCATCACCGGATTCACCTCCACAATCTCATACGGCAGCCCGTGGTAGTCCAAAAACGCTCGCACTTTGCTGCAGAACGGGCATGTTTTGTACTGGTACATGGTCAGCTTTAAACCTTGTCCTGAAACCTGCAATAAGGCAGCGAAGGAAAAGCTGAATCTTGACAGGTGAGACTTTTAACATGTGTCAGTGTCTTCCATAACATCTTAAAATAATACACGCAGTAAGATGTGAACACTTCTATGGAAAACTGAATATGTCAACATGGGGTAACCTATGTTGGCAGCGTGTTTGGGATCATAGTTGAAATAAAACACCAAGTAGTTCCCAGTCAGACACTTTCCAGTTATTAGACTGATCAAAATGTAACAAAACTTTTCTGTGTCCACGTTCGAACATCTCTTCTTCCCCACCTTTCAACTTTTCTGTTTATTTTAAGAGATACTGCACATCACACTTCGTTTATAGCTGTTTAACAATTAACTTGTTGGTGTGGTAAAAATTCCTCGTGTCAAATGATTTTATTTTTGTTTATGTTAATAGACTGAATTAAATAAACTGGAACAGATGTCTTAGTGACAGGCAGTAACAAATGTTTAGAGCCTATTTAAAACGGATTTTTTTTGGATTATCTGTAATGTGCAGACCCAACTCAAGTTCATCCCTTGAGTTAAGGAGCTTTATTTATTTATTTTGAATGATTCATAGGTTAGATAAGCAGGTTGGTCTGGTTGGTTCTCAACAGATTACAGATTTTGGCCCCAATTGGCCACTTAAAAGTCGATTAATTGGTTTGTTGATTAAAAACAAACCAAGATTGAAACTTTTGCACAGTACTACATTTAGACACTGTGTAAAAAAACACAATAAACACGATGCTTTATTTGGAAAACGTTTGTAACTCAGCTAGTTAACAGGATACCCCCCAGTCAGGTGACACCAGGACCAAAACCGGGTCCTGGACCATCGGTTCCGGACTCACATCTCTGTCCTCCTCAGCCAGGTGCTGCTCCACGGAGAGCTTCGAGGCTTGGTATAAACCTAAACCTCCGCCGAGCAGAAAGGCGCAGCCCAGCGCCCTGCCTCCTCCTGCCCGCACAGAAGAAATGAGTTTGGACCGGAACCCCGGACCGCTGGTACCGTAAGCACTTCTGGACCCATGTCCGCTGACATTACCCAGCAGACGAGAGACGGTACGGGACCGACAGACGGATGGAGCCTCCAGAAAAGACTGGCCGACCTTACAAAGTGATCTGACACAGGCGGCTGCCATCTTGATTCTACGTAGAGCCAGCCCCACAATGCACCGCGATAAAAGGGTTTTGCTCCCTGAGTGCAGTCTGACAGGCTCAGCGCTGCCTTCAGGGACCAACAGAAGCAACGACAGTTCACACGTTTGGAAGAATAACTGAACCGAGTTTAAAGAGATTGTTTTACTTCGTTTTACGATCACAATGTGAACTCAGAGACATTTAAGAACAAGGAGTCATGTAAACGTAACAAAAAACAACCGTTAAACAAGTTCTACATGACAGAAAATGACAATCAAAACACCATAAACATATTTTTTTTAAACTGCCCCTACAAAACAAATCAATAATTACATTCAAAAAGTAGTGCAACTAACTGAAAAGGTGTAAAACTACATTTCAGATTACACTGAATGTATTTAAGGAGATGTATTCAAGGATTCAAGGTTCTTTATTTGTCATACGTGGTACATGTGGTGGAACAGAATGTGTACACAGGATCCCAGTTATAGCCAACAAAAGTATAAAATGTAAAAGCAAAACAGTAATACGCTCCAAGATATGAACTGAGAGAAAAACGTTAACTAAAAATACACAGCTGTATAAAAACAATATGCCGAACAGCAGCATGGACATGAGTCTGTGTGAGCAGATGAGCACGAATGAACACGACAGCATGAAACAGATCAGCAGCAACATGATGTGATTTTTTTTTCACAGTGATTATTCTGGTTAGATATTCAGGAGTGTAACAGCCTCAGGGTAGAAGCTGTTCCTCAGTCTAGTGGTTCTACACTTAATGCTTCTCAACCTCCTTCCTGAGGGGAGCGGGGCAAAAATTGTGTGTGCTTGGTGAGTGGGGTCCTTCATGATGCAGGTGGCCCTCTTCCTGCATCTGGAGGTGTAGATGTCTGTGATGGTGGGGAGGCTGACTCCAACATCTTCTGTGCAGCCTTCACCACTCTCTGCAAAGCTTTTCTTTCTGCAGCTGTGCAGCCTCCATGCCACACGTTGATGCTGGAGCACAGGATGCTCTCCACTGCACACCTGTAGAAGGAGGTGAGGACTGAGCTTCCCAGAGCAGCTCGTCTCAGCCGCCTGAGGAAGTAGAGTCTCTGATGATCTTTCTTGATCAGGCTGGTGGTGTTGTTGCTCCAGCTGAGGTTGTCATTCAGGTGCACACCTAAGTACTTGTAGCTGGAGACCACTTCCACCGCAGATATAACAAATAGACAAAAATTTATAAAGCCTGCATGAACAGTAAAATAAAAAAGAAATATGTGAAATTACGGAGAAGCAAGACATATGAAGTGACACAAGTAGATAAAATATAAAATGTGAAAAAGTACATAAAAATCTACAAAATAATTACACAGAAGTGAAAAACCACAACAGAAAACATGCAGTTTATTAACAGTAGTAAACATGGAAGCCATATAAGTAAACTGAAAAATGTACAAAATCAAAAGAAAACAACAATGAAAATTAAACAACACAATGAAAATAAGCAAATTTCACGATAAAACAATGCCAACATCACAAACATAGTTAACTTGAATATTAGTGCAGGGTCGTTCCAGAAATGACCCAAACCAACTCTTCAACAGCCACAATAAGACACAATGATAGTTCAACTTTATATTTTTGCCTTGATTTGTTGTTTTGCCTAATTAATATGTTTCAAATAGTAAAAACTATTTAATTTCCTGAAACTGATTGAGTGACCCCCGCGACCCAAAAAGGAAGAAGCGGGTCAAAGATAATGGATGGACAGATTGACGGATTAAAACTGATCTGGAATCTGTTTCAGCGCTGCAGTTCACTCAGGTCGCGGTGCGTTCAAGAGCATCGTTTTTCCCAACGACTCCTCGGACCGCAGCAGCAGCAACAGCGTCTTGCTGAAAGCGGAGATTCCTCTCCGCTAGCAGCAGCATCCATTTAAGTGTCACAGTGGTTGGATCCCCACATCGCCTTTCTCCACGGATTCTCTGCTCCCTAATAAGATGTCCAGCAGCGGGGGGGATTTGTCGGGGAGAGCCCATGCCTAAGGACGCCTTCTCGGAGATTTTGTTTTTCGAGCTTGTCTAGAAGGGAGCGGAGCGACAATGGATGAGGGCACGAGGAGACAAATAAAATTTTGATTTTCTCTGCGTTTGGACGGCTAATGCTAGCACGCTAACTAGCCTTCAGCTCGATGTGTTTTCTCCTTCCCGTGCACTCACCGATGTCATGTTTTTTTTTTTTTTTAACGATAAAAAACACTCCTTAATTCCTTTTTTTTATTGATGTCAAAACATGCGGGAGTCATTTTTTTCCAGGATAAAGCATAGCGATTAACTAGCTTCCTAACGGTAAAGCTAGTTAGCCGGGAGCATCTTTTTTTAACCTTCATTTTAAGTTGTTTTTTCTTTCCCCTTGTTCATCCGTGAAGATGCTGACAGAAATGGAGTGTGCTTAATTTTGGACTCGCATGGACACTCACTCCATGAAGGTCATGATACTGAGAGAATGATCATGCTGGAAAAACAGGTAAGAAACCAGCCGGCAGCATAAAGTGAGCAGGTTCAGATTTAATGAAACGCACACCTGGGCTCATTTGCATATGATTGGGCAGGGGTTGATGAGGGGAGTCCTGCATCTTTATAATAACTTGGATCGGACAAAACTGGCACCGTGAGCTGGATTTATATAAAAGCATCTCGTATATATCGTTTGGACAAGTGTACTCTACGGTTTATTACTGCAGAAGAGGTGAAGGCGGGTGATAATGTTTTGCATGCTTATCATTGCTATGTGTCTGTGTTGGCCAAGTATGTCACGAACCACTTGGAGGGCTTCAGATGAAACTTTAAGGAATTAATCACTGGATGTACATTTAAAACTGATAAGCTTTTAAAGCTAACCCTAAAAACACAAACATGTCTGTGCAGTAATTCAGCCCGTGTGTTTACATGTGAGGTTAACATTTGCTTTAGCTGAGTGTAGTCCCCAGAACACTGTGCAGTATTTGTCCATCAAGAATTGGACTGATTTTAATAAAATTCTCAGGATGATCAATCGGTTTTCCTAATTGAGGTTTTAATTAAACTAACCATTGCTAAATTGACCTAAAATATAAAAAGCGACGCGAAAGCTCTCATTTTAGAGGGGCATGTTCTCTTGTGTCATTTAAAAGACACATTGGTGACATTAAGAGGACTTCAAACGTCTTGAATAAATAAAATAGGCCTAAGACAATGCTGTGGGCTTTAGGAACTCATTTGCCGTCATTGTAGTTTGTGGCCTCTGATTTTTCTCAGCTGCAGACTGAAAAGCCTTCAGCCAGTCGAACTCATTAGAGGAAGGGTTGGTGACATCATTCACAGACCACATCAGCCGTAGACTTGTGAGATTCAAACGAGCAGTTCTTGTCTTGATTTTTGTCAATTATTCTGTTAGTTGCTCAGCAGGAGCTTAATAAATATCAGTAAATGAATATCAATAAATTCCTTCAGCTCAGTGTAAGGACTCTCCTCCCTGTGAGCCACAGATTTGAGTTATAGCTGGGGTGTAATTGTGTGTATGTGTGGGTGTTGGCTCTGTGATATTTTGGGTTGTTTGCTGCCCACTGCATGCTGGGATATGTATCAACCACCTGTGAACCTGATTAGATAAAGATATAAGAAAAATTAGAATATTTCTCTTCTTGTTTACAGAATGTTTGCTTAGGACTCTGTGTTGTTTCACCTGCCCCGATTTAATTTTAACAAAATATTTGTTTCTGCTGTGTTTAATGCATATATTTTATTCATCTCAACCATTGTTAAATGGCTTAGCTTTTCTAGTTATTGTTGTAATTTTGTATATGGTATATTGTTGGTTTAGCTTTTTTTCTATGGTACACTAAATCCTAAATAATGATATTTGAAACAACAGAGTAGGGTTTTTAAAAGTGGTACCACTTCAGCTTTCCTTGTGAGTGGGCTCGGAAAAAATAAAATAAAATGGCAGATGGCAGTAAAAAGAAAGATGCGGCTTTAAGATAAAAAAAAAAAAAAAAAGCTTCACTGCGTTACGTTTCGTGAAGTGTTTTGATGATATTACTGAAATCAGGGCCCAAGTATTGCGAGGCATCAACAGGACTCCAGAACTCAAACCATCTGGTGCTATTAAAAATATGTAATATTTTCTTTACAGAGCAGTTTCATCAACATCTGCCGGTTCTGAATGTCCTGGATGCAGGTTCATCATAGAGATAATCACAATAAATAAAGCAGAGTTCTATTACTTTTGAAAATTGCAGGTCGTTTTACGACGTTGCTGGCAACAAGAACAATCAGATAAACCTGTCAGATTGTACCGAGACAGCTGGGAAGAGAACGAGACGGAGCGATATTACAAAAATTCGGTTTAATCTGGAAGATTAGATCATTTAAATAGGTTTCATGGCGCTGCGTCCATCTTATCGCCTGATCTGAACTAGTACGACATCACTCAATGTTCTGTTGTAGTCAAGGCAAGAAAAATATGCAGCACAGGTTTAAAACATAAAAAACAAAAAACTTTACTATTTTGTTTCTACTGGGAGAGATAACATATTTTTGGGGGAACACAAGCTTGCACCTCCACTTTAGAAAAGGGTGCTGCTCCATTGAGTGGGTGTACATGTACAACTGATTAACCTTTGTTGTCAGCCCAATTCAAAATGGCCGCTACAGCTTACTGACACAAAAATGATCAGAGTCAGAGAGATTTGTCATTCGCATCTCATGTGGTACATGTGGTGGAACGAGATTATGTGCACAGGGTCCCAGTTACATCCAACAATAAAATGTAAAAGAAAAACAGTGATAAGATCAAAGATATGAACTAAGAAAAACATCAGCTAAATAATACACTAAGCACTAATGGCATAAAAACATTACGTGGAACAGCAGCACGAGCATGAGTCTTATTATAACTTATTGAGCTCACGTTTGGTGAGGCAGTAGGCGAGAGTAATCCTCAGCATGTACCTCGAGTGCTAACGGATCAGTTTGATATAACAAAGGGTGGCGGGCCTTTAGTTTATAATAAAGTTAATTTTATGGAGCTTCTTCTATTCAGTTCAGTTTATTTTATTTATATAGCTCCAAATCACAACAGAAGTTGTCTCGGCACTGAACAGAAACATTCTCGTACATAAAAAGCCAATTAGTAAAAGTTCTCTATCTAAGGAAGCAGCAGATTGCGTTGAATCTTCACTTCGTCACAGTCTCCCCGTCTCTTTTGTTGTGAGTTAACAAAAAAAGGGTATGAAATAATAATTTTGTACGATACTTTGGTAATGTTTTAAGAGATGCTTTCAAAGGTAATCCGTTAAAAGCATCGGCTCTAATCCAGAAGGTGATAGTTGAACTGTCCTGTGGGTTAAATGAACGATGAAGCTCGTTTCACATCTGAACTTTTACATGTTATAGCTCAGGCTTCTCTCTCTGGTTGTAAAGCTGTTCAGTCTGCGAGGAGTCGCGAAGTAAACACGATCAAACTGTGTCAAAGGTCAGTGCTGAGCTCCGTTTGAAAGGACCGTTTCACCTCAAACGCATCACAGATACTGCTTCATTCTTCCTTCGTCCCCTCCGTTTCAATGCTGTTTCCTGTCACTGCAATTGTTGATGTTTATCTGCTTTTGAAACAGTTCATAACTTTTTTTTTTTTCAACTTTTGTGGTGTTGTAGATAAAGCTGTGGTTCTTTAAGCTGGACTTCCCTCCGAGCGTATCTGACTTCTTTGTCTGATGGAATGTGACAAGAATCAGACTTGTTTTTTTATTTGAAAGGGCAGTTGTGCGAGTGTGTAAAAAGGCTTTGTCTTTGAGATCTCTGTCGTAGAGAAATGTATCCGAGGTTCTACAACCAGCTGGAGCAGAGGAACAGTCTGAATTGTTCTGGACTGGTCTGCAAACACTTCAGGATTGTTTCAGAAACAACCGATGCTTGTTTGCGTCTGTAATTTACATTGCAGAAGAAAATTTCTTTGTGCATACATACATCATAAACATCTGTAGGCGTGATCAAATACTTGGTTATAACTATAATTAATATTAGTGGTTAAATGTTTCAGTTTATCTTCTCTTTCTTAGATGCACATTTGGCATAATTAAATGTAAAAACCCACTTTTATCAGATCTTCTTTCCAATAAGATGAATTGAAATCTGCTGATTAGTTAATATAGATCATCAGTTTAATATGATTATTTTTCAAAAAGCTTAAAAAATATTTGTTTGTATTTTGTGATTCAAAAACCGTTTATCCTCCAGCTAGATTTTATGCAATAGTTAAAATAAAATACAAAGTGATTAATGCTTATATTTAGTTTTATATGAGTTTCCCACATAAAAAGCAAAAAATACAAATGGACATATCAACCTGGATTATTGAGCACGCATCAGGACATAATAGACTTTGTTCTCCAACATATTTAGTACTATTAAAGATTTTAAGTAATTAAGATTTAGGATTCAAGAATACTTAATGTAGTTTCATAAATACATAAAATATACCTAAACAAACTTGTATAGCTTTAACTCAAAATAAGAACAAAACGAAAAAGATCATAATGGCTAAATGGGTCACGAAGTTATAAAAATTATTTATAATATGAGACAAAAATAACTGACAGTTAAATGTACAAATAATAAAAGCATAACTTTCAACATCAATAAATAGTAACGCATTAAAACAATAAAAAAAAAAAAACATAAAAACAACACAAATTACATTTTTCTTAAACTTTAGTTTAGACTTAACACCAGAGAAAAACATTTTCTGTGAAAGGAATGCTGAATGAAGAAGCCGAACCTGGACCATTAAAGCTAAAATGTAACAAAACACAAGCTAAATGTAGCAAAGCCTAAAGGGGGAAAAAAAGCAACATTTTAGCTAAGACAGTAGTTGCAAAACACAAGCTAAAAGAATAAAAGTACCAGGCAGCCAAAGTAGCAACACACTAGTTAAGTTTAGCAAAAACACTAGCTAAAAGCTAAAAGTAGCAAAAATCCAGCTAAACACAAAGCACAACAAAATGCCAGCTAAAATCCCACAGTACAAAATGTTAGCTAAAAGTAGTAGAACACTAGTTTAAAGATAAAAGTAGCAACATTTTAGTAAAAAGCCAAAATGGGTACACAATTTCATTCTACCTCATGCACCACATGTGATGTGAATGACAATAAAGAACCTTGAATCTTGAAAATAGCAGAACACAGTTTAAAGTTAGCAACATGCTAAAAAGGATTAAATGGTAGCTAAAATAAGCTTAAAAAAGCCCAAAGTAGCAAAACTTGAGCTGAAGGTAGCAAACCACTAGCTTAATGCCAAAAGTAGCAAAAGACTAGCCAAAAGACTATAGCAATCCATGAACTAAATGTACCAAACCACTAGCTAAGAACAAAAACATAGCATAAGAGCCAAAAATAGCTAAATAATTAGCAGTAGCAAACATCAAGTAAAAAAAACAACAACAACAAAAGTTTAGCTAAAAGATTAATGTTGCAAAACACAAGCTAAAAGCTAAAAATAACAAATTGCTAGCCAAAAGTAGCAAAATGCTGGCTAAAAGCCTGAAGTGGCAAAACTTGACCTAAAAATAGCAAAAGTTTAGCTGAAAGCTGAAAGTAGCAAAATGCTTACTGAAAGTCCAAAGCAGCAATACACTAAGAGTTTAAAGTAGCAAAACTCATGCTAAATTGCTAATGTTAACAAAACACTAGGTAGAATAAAAGAATAGAATAGAAACAGCCTTTATTGTCCCACGGATGGGAAATTCAAGTGTAACGGCAGCAACAGATAAAAAGATTTCACACAAACATTCCTAAATGTTAATACACAATACAATATATAAAGAAATAAGATAAACAATAACAATAATAATGTTCAATATGTGTTTGAACATTGATAAGGACAGACTATTTAATACAGTATTACAGGCAGAGTGTGTGTTTCAGCAGAGGTCAGCATGTATTTAATCCTTATTGAGTTTGTTGGGAGCAGTGATGGTTGTAGAGTCTAACAGCTGCTGGGAGGAAGGACCTGCGGTAACGCTCCTTTGTGCATTTAGGAGCAGGAACCTGTCTCTGAACGAGCTCTCCAGTTCTTCAACAGCTTCATGCATGGGGTGGGAGACGTCCAGCAATGATGTTATTTTAGCTAGAGTCCTTCTGTCTCCCACCACCTGCACTGGGTCGAGGGGGCATCCAAGCACAGAGCTGGCCTTCTTGATGAGCTTATCTAGCTGCTTTTTCTCAGCTGATGATAAGCTGCTGCTCCAACACACAACACCAGAGAAGATGGCTGATGCCACTACCGAGTCAAAGAAGGTCTTCAGGAGCACCCCCTGCACTCCAAAAGACCTCAGTCTCCTCAGCAGGTAGAGTCTGCTCTGACCCTTCCTGTAAAGTGCATCAGTGTTGTGAGACCAGTCCAGTTTATTGTTCAGGTGAACACCCAGGTACTTATAAGAGTCCACAATCTCCATGTCCACTCCCTGGATGTTCATCGGGGTCAGTGAGGTGGACCTGCGCCTGTGGAAATCCACAACCAGCTCCTTAGTTTTAGCAGCGTTGATCAGGAGGTGGTTCTGCTGGCACCAGTCCACAAAGTCTTGAGTCCGCTGTCTGTACTCTGAGTCGTCCTCAGTTGATGGAGTTGATGGTGAAGTCTGCAGTGTAGAGAGTGAAGAGGAATGGTGCCAGCACAGTCCCCTGTGGGACCCCCGTACTGCAGACCAGCCTGTCAGAGACAGAGTCCTGTGTCCTCACTGTGGGCGTCCAGTGAGGTAATCCAGTATCCACTGGGACATGTGGTGATCCACTCCTGATAACTCCAGCTTGTCCCGCAGAAGTCCTGGCTGGATGGTGTTGAAAGCACTGGAGAAATCAAAGAACATGATCCTCACGGTGCTTCCAGGTTTCTCCAGGTGGGTCAGAGCTTGGTGCCTGAGGTCGATGATGGCATCATCCACCCCGATGCCAGGCCGGTAGGCAAACCGCAACAGATCCAACGAAGACCTCACCAGGTAGCGCAAATGTTTGAGGACCAGCCTCTCGAGTGTCTTCATCAAATGTGAGGTCAGAGCCACCGGCCTGTAGTTACTGAGGTCCTTTGGATGTTTGGTTTTTGGTACCGGTACCACACAGGAGGTCTTCCACAGATGTGGTACTTTCCCCTGCTTCAGGCTCAGATTGAACATACATCCCATGATGCCACACAGTTGATCTGAGCAGCACCTCAGGAGCCTGGAGCTGATTCCATCTGGACCTGCAGCTTTACGCACCTTCATCTTCTGCAGGTAAAAGCTAAAAAAGAAAAATTCTAGCTAGTTAAAAGCTGAAAGTAGCTAAATGCTACCTAATGATTAAAAGTAGCAAGACGCCGACAAAAAATAGCAAAATCTAGTTGGAAGTAGCAAAAGGTTGGCTAAAAACAATAGCTAAGTGTGTACAAGAAGACAAAAATAGAAAAAGTGAACATAGAACATTGTGTGTTTTTACAAGTAATTGAAGAAATCTGGATATCTTTATATGAGCAAAATGTTTAAAATTCAAATCTTGGAATTAATAAGAAATAAAAACAATCAACATGTAGTAAATTTAGTCTTAAAAATTAATAAATTTGAGCCTACTGGCTGCAGATAAACTATTTTAACTGAAGAAATAAAAGTAAACTATAGTAATAAACAGCCTCTGTTTACCAACAGTGAAAACATTTTTTAAAGTAGTACAAAAAATGCTAAATTAATTATTTTAAGTGGTTTGTAGCGCAACTTGAAAACTGTTATTTATTTATTTATTTATTTGAGGCGTTACAGACTGGGGGATAAATATGAGCTCAAACTTTCAGCCTCATTTTGCTTCTTGTCATTATTATAAGTTAAGATGTGCAATGGAAAGATGTTTTTTTGTTGTCAAACACTTGTGTCTTAGACAAACTGACCTCCTGTGCACCTGGACCACCCGTCCTGTTTCTGTCTGAGCTCACAGGAAGCAGACCTGCAGGTTAAGTTCTGGCTTCCTGTCATGATGTATCTGTACATGAATAAGGAGGGTAGAAGAAGAAGAAGAAGAAGAAGGAGGAGGGGGACCTACGAGGAGCTGGCTTTGCCTCCTTGTTTCCATGACAACCACTCTTCTACAGTATTCAGCCGTGGGACGGCCTCTGCATCTGAAAACGGTTCCCAGTGGTGTTTTCAGAGCTGCTCGTTCTTCCCCCCCCTTCAGCTGCTACTTCGCTCCATCTTCTTTCTCGGCTGCCCCTCTCCGTGCATCTTTCTTTGCAGAGCAGCTGATTTTCAGCTTCGCTCGCTGCCGTTCTTTAAAATCTACAAGTCAAACACCGTTTGCTTCTGAAACCAGCTTGTTTAAACGCCCCAGGACCACATGGTTGAACGAGGAGCCAGCGTGCACTTAAATTATTTAGACCAGCTGTCCTGTAAATATGCAAATATTAGCTGAGTGCGAGGAAAGCCATAAAAATTGCTCTAAGTGAAGGATCACTATTATTTTACAGTCATTTCCCCCAAAAGAAATGGTTAATAATTACTCAGCTAGAACTCTGAAATCAGCTCAAGCTGAGCTCTTTTGATAAAACACAAAGTGGTGAAAGAGCTGATGTAAAAACAGCACGACTCATGTGATAAGCTAGATAAAAACATACACTGAATACACAGCTCCAAGGCATTTTTTCCAAATGTACTTCCTTTTTATTATTTTCAGCCATTTGGGTTAAAAGCTGGGTGACCTACATACCTTGAGTTTGACTTAAAGTGGAGTCCATTTGTGTGCGCTGTGTGAAAATCCTCAACACACACATTTAACAAAGCATCTAGCGTACTTTAACAACAGGTGTTTTGTTAATCCCTAACCTGACAGCAGAGAAAACGCTTCAGCCTAATTACGTAATCATCTGTTGATTGAAGAATTCATTCGAAATTTATGTTTCAAAACAAAAAGTCTGAACCGTCTGCACTTGGAGTCATCTGTTGAGCAACAATGTACAATATTTCACACTAAATGTTTGAGTGAAATACTCCAGAACACAAATAATCTGCTGTCTTCTGAGGCTCTGGGTTCAGATAGATCTTCAGTGTTTTAGATTTGAGATCTGGTTCAATGCTAATGACATTAAAATAAATAATTACTGTAAAAAGTAAAAGTAGCTACAGTTTAATTGATCATTAAATTAATAACTTTTGCACACAACAGGTTTTTTTTTTTTTTTTTTACAAACGGTTAAAGAAATTCTTATTCTTAATTAACAGCTTCTCAAAAGACTTCAAATCAGACAAAAAAAATAATTCCTTTTTGTTACATCCACCAAGAAAGTACCATATTTTCCATGTAGATGAACATATATCTGTGATATATTCATAAATTAAACGGATTCATTCATTTTTCTGGACTGAATAATATCGTGCATTGAAATTAAATGTGACGTGAGACGTTAATTTTCTTTGACCCATCAAATGAATGTGGTCATTTATTAACAGAATCAAAGTTTAACATCACACATTTACATTAATTTGGCAAATTGATTTCAACAACAACATAGCTTAGTTAGCAAGCTTTACAATTAGGAAACCATACGACCATGATTTCCCTTGCAACTTTAAACCAACAGACATTTCTGAAAATATCTGGATGAATTACTGGCAAGATAGAAGAGTTTTAAAGATGGGAAATTGAGGGAGTTTAAAGAGAGAGAGAAGATGGATGAGTGTACATGTGTCGGTATCAGAACGGCACGCTCCATTAGATCTCAGCTTCCTCCTCGGTACACTTAGGTATTGTAAATCGACTCTTTACCTGTAGAAGGTGTCTCCACTGGTACGGAGTTCCATTTAACGCACCCTTTCAGCGTCTCCGTAGGAACAGCTGTGAATCGTCCGAAGTAGTGACGGTATTCCGTCCGACACACGTTCACCCCACTGGTAGACTCACATGAGGAGTAAGTCCGTCAGAGGCTCTACTCAGATGTGGAAGATTCCATAATTCCCACAAGACTCGGAAGAACTGCGGATCATGTCTGGAACCTCCTGTTCTCTCCAGCACTTTTTCTGTTCGGTTCTGCTCTCCGAACTGAACTGCTCTCCCACCGCCCTCTCTTGAACTAGGAAGTGTTGAACCTTTTAAAGAGTTCTGTTTCCGGTTCATTTGGGAACTTCCTGATTGGCTGAAAGCGCTAATCAGGGGTGTGTTTTTGTGACGTAAGAGGTCACTAGAAGTCAGAAAAACAGAAAGAATGTTTTGGAACAGACAGAAAATGTTTTTGAGACAGACGAGAGAAATGTTTAGGCGAGTTGGGAGGAAACAGGTGCCAGCTTCTCTATTTATGTCTGAGAGGATTTAAAAACATGACAGTTCGTTCCAACAAACTTGTTTGCGTTTGTCTCCGACATTTGACCGACATCACAACTTGCTCATTTCAGACAGAAGATCAAGAAAATGAATCATTACTCTGTAACACATTCTAACTTGATTTCTACTTTGAATGAGGATTAAAAAAAATCACTAATACTGTTTCACAGTTGATTTAAAATGAGTAGTTCACTTCAACATTTAAAAATGGTTTGAACTAAACACACTTTTGATTATCACGACATTTGTAAAATAGTAATGATAATAAAAAAGAGAGTGTTCTTTCAATTGATCAGTGCAGGACACTTAGAAAGTCTCTGGATGGACTTGATTTTGTGTTTCTGGACTCAAATCAATGAAATACAGTTCTTGTCCCAGGAAGGCCCTCAAGGTCAGGATTTGACCTGAGGCTTGGTTCACTACATCCGTCATACACATTGCATCGCCGTATAAGTCGCATCAGTCCATAAACGTCTAATAAAGTGGAAAAATCCATAAATTAGTCACTTCACCGTATAAGTCGCATCTATTATGCGTCACCACTGACCAAACAGAAACGTGGGCCGGTGTTGTACCAAAAATCGATTGGCTGCCAAATGGCAGTCGCGGGAGCATGCATGGGAGGACTTTAACAAGAATTTAACAAGATTAACACTTAAAAATAATTATTTGTTTGCTTGACATTGTAGCAAAAGTGTGTCTCAGTTGAACTTTTCCTTAATAAATGCACTTTAATGGTCAAATCAGCTGCATTTCACCTGGGCGGCGCGGCGAAATGCAGTTGATTTGACGTTTGCTCCAGGATGGCAAGCCAAGTGTCTCATTAATAGCCACTTTTACCTATTAATGAGACACTTGGCTTGCCATATTGCTTGAGCGCCCTCTAGTGGCTGCACATGGTAATGTTTAATATTTTTCATGTCAGAATGAATGAAATCATCAGATCTCAGTCAAAAGTTGGGTTATAAATAAGGGGACAAAAACGTATATTTGTCGCTTCGATGTGTAAGTCGCAGGACGTGCAAATTTATGCAAAAATGTGTGACCATATGGCAAAAATTACGGTATTTAATTTTTCCTGGTGTATGCTAAACACTGAAAATATAGATTTTAATTAAAGCATGTAATGTGACAAAAACCAAAGTGATTATAATTATTTCCATTTGTTAAGATTTGTCTGTCACATTTGACTCTAATAATCTCTCAGTAAAGATAATTTTAATCCCATATGAACATTACAGCTAAGTTATTTCCTAATTGTGCTTTTCTCTGCAGCCACACGTCTCTAAACATTTGTATACATTTGGTGACACAATGAGACGCTTCAATCAAGATCCATCTCTGATGTTGAATAAATGTGAGCTTTATTTGCTCTTCATCATCCTCAAGTGTTACACTTTTGAAGAAGACCATTAAGGAGGTTAGGGAGCGACGACAGTTTCCACGTCACAGATTCACGTAACAGCACTCACACTGACGGAGCACTTCTGCACCTTTAAAGTGACGATGTGTTTCCATTCTCAAGCTTCGCCGCCAAAACTTTCCCGTCACTTGCTCCGGACCTTCAGGAGTTCCTAAATCTCTTTACGACCAGAGGTGAAGAAAAAAACGATCAGCTTTCATCATGTGGATGGTTTTCAAACTTCTCTCTCTTTCTGCTGTCGCATGCAGTGGTGGTGTTCATGAGAGAGGAGGCTGATTCATACATCAGCCTCCGAAGCACTGCTTCGTCTTAAATGGGCTCACACAGGCAGTCTGGCACAACCTGAGCAGACCAGAACCGCTGCTTCTCTCTTGATTAAATTGCTGCAGCATAACGAAGCAGAAGAGATTCAGACAGTAACGCAGAGCCCCTCCGTGTACATGCTGCGTTTCATTTGGTGTGGTTTTGCTTTTGATTTCTTTGGTGGACGCACGCCTGCAGATCTGTGGCAAGTCTGAGCGCCTCTGTTTGAACGTTACAGCTGAGCGTCTCCGAGCTGTTGGGTAATACCCCCCAGAAGGTGGGAGGGGGGCCGGGGGGAAGGAAGAGGGAGGGTTGGTTGGTGGATGTGAAGAAAAGGAGGAGGTGAAGGTGTTCCTTGCTCAGACGGATTCATGCAGCCCGAACAACACGGGGAGTCTCTTTATTTTGTTTTGATTATTTTTAAACCAATGTATGTTGGTCGAAGCGTTCAGGCTGAGGAGTGCGTTCAGCGTGCAGCATGGAAGCCAAGTCTCTGTTCAACCTGCACAGAGCCCTCGCTCAGCCCGTCAAGATGTGCATGTTTGATTTCCCCGTCACCATCCTGGACGACCTGGTGAGCTCCGAGTCGCGTGTGTGACATTACATTAAATTTGAGCACGTTGTGAAAGTCTGCATGTCCTCTTTTATTGTCTGGAGCAGTGTGTTTGACTGACTAAGTGAGGATGTGTGTGCTTAGACAAGATGTTTCTTATATCACCATAAACACAGATGCTTAAATGGGTTCTTTTCACATGGTATTGCTCGAGAAAAATAGGCGGCACAATATGTGTGTGTGTGTGTGTGTGTGTGTCTGACCAAGCCTGCAGTTGAACATCATGTTTATTAAAACACCTACTTGTTTACGAGTCAGTCTGGTCATTGTTCAATATTATTAAGTTAGCAGTTTTCTTAATGTGATCTGGATTTTATTGGGTGTTTATAATCTGGGTTAAAAAAATAATCAGCTAATTAAAGCTTGTAAATAAGAAGCTTCCTATGAGTAGTTTAATCAGGACTGTAGGGTTGATGCCAGAACTTACAGGTTGGGATGCTTTCCTGCATTCTGTTTGGTGCATTTTTGCTCTTTTAGGACTGAAAACATTCTGTAAATGTGGATTTGTAGAAAATGCTTTTTTGTTGTTGTTGTTGTTGCCTTTGATGTATATTTTCATGCAGCAGTGAGCCGAGCGTGTTGTCGTTCGATTGTAAAAATAAGCAGCAGCGTGATATCCAGTATCTTACAGAAAGCTGTTTGCATCGTGAAAATTTAAACCAGCCTGCGGTTGAGCATCGTGTTTGTTTCTGCAGTTGTGCGTCTGTGAGTGAGTACTGCATGTGTGCGTGTGCGGTTTACAGTGGAAGGGAAAGTTGATTACACATGCGTTTTTTTCTCAGAGCAGATAAATTGATTGTTTTTTTTTGCTCTTGTTGTTTTGACAAACACCAGGTCGTATGAAGCGTACGAACGGGCCGTACGACTTGACGCTGTAGCGGTTTTTATCAAGTTTGCAGGTTTTTATTAACGCATGATGTTTCAGCATTTTCATTTAATAATTAAATTTTTTCTCGGGTGAATTTTTCCATGAAGCAGTTTTGCACTTTCTGCTCTGAATAAATAAACAATGTTTTGACAAGCCTTTTCTTTTTGCGTCATAAACATAAGCGGCAGGATGTTGTTGTTCCACCTAAAAAAAAGGGAGAACATTAATATTTGTGTTAATGCTGATTCAGCATTAACGCTGTTGTTTTCCTGTTTTTCACTTTTCCATACATATTTTATTATCTAACTACTTTTTGTTATTGCAGGCGTTCATATATCAAAATGTTGAGGTCTTTCAGGGCGTCAGGACTTTACTTTCATACTTTTATAAATATTGAACTTTATTTACAAATATTTTATCCATGGAAATACATTGAAATTGCTTTAACTCATACAGAACATTGTTCTCTTTGAATCTGCCTCTGCAAACTGGTTTTATTTTCTCCTTACATTTAGTTTATAGCTACCATTCTACCACTTTTACGTTTTGTAAGTTTTTGTTTTTAGCTTCTATTTACTTTTCTGCTTCTTTTAACTTTAAGCTACATTTTTTGCTACATACCCTTT
>NC_056505.1:5914748-5947518 GCF_014905685.2 Nematolebias whitei
TTCTCGCTACCATTCTGCTTCTTTTCGGTTTTAGCAAGGCTTCTGCTACTTTTAGCATGTAGCTAGCGCTTGCTTTTTGCTACTTTTTAGGTTTTATCTAGACATTTGTTATTTTTACCTTGTAGCTATTGTTCTTGCTTTTTCTGAGTATTGAACATGCATCAGGATATCTCTATCTGAGTGTTTGTGCGGTGAAAACGCGTGTGCACGTGAGTGTGTCTGAGCGAGCTTGCAGCTGAGCTTCATCTTTTTTTTGCTGCACTTGTTCGGGTGTGAGTCAGCCTCGTATAGATCTCCGGGTTGAACGTAAGAAATGATTAAATCTACATTTTCCCCTTTGTGGTCCGCTTTGAAGCAGATAAATTGATTGCACCGCAGTTTTATTTCTGATTTGAGCAATTGTCAGTTAACTGAAGCGTGTAAACACAAGACTTGTAGTTTTATCACGGCTGCAGATCAGAGATTATACCTCCTAAGTGTTTCACCTCCTCCTGATTCTTTAAGATTTTTATGTCTCCAGGGTTTACTTCTGGCTGTTATTGTTACTGTCACCAATCCAATTTACCCACCTGGATAATACTTCTGATCACAAATTAACAAACACAATGCTCTTGGTTGCTATTTGCCATTGTTGGACTTAGCTATCTTAATAAGCTGCTCAGAGCTTTCCTGGTATAAATGTTGGTCTACATTTGTGTATTTGTTTCTTTCTGTGCATGTTGGGCTGCCACTGTCACCAAACCTCACACACCGAGGCAACCATCTCCCTGCAGAGGAGGCTTTGAAATTCTGACATGTTTGATCATGTCTAATATTTCCATGGTGGCTTTTGATTTTGTTTCCTCTTGTTTTTTTTTTTTTTTAGTCCACAGATTTAAAACAATGATGAAACGGAGACAGATCTGTTTTTGTCGTGTGTAAACGTCAAATTATTGCTGTTAGTCTTTTTTGCGATGTTTATTATTGACTGAAGGGTTTATATTTTTCAGTATATTGTATTTCAATGCTCTTATTGGTGTTTTTAGATCATTTCCCCCTCATGTCTTTGTGCTCCCACTGTGCAGTTTCACTTTTTATCATCCATTAAATGACATTGGTTAAAGACTTTTTATCTCAACCATCACTGTTCAAATGTTTATTTTATTTTTTTTATTTACCGATATTTATTTTTGTGGGAACAACTTGGGAAAGTGCTTTGCCGTTGACACAGTTTGATGTCGATTCTTGATCTCGGTGTTGCTAAACGTGTTAGAATCAACTGAAATTATGAGTCAATGTTTATAATTTAGATTCGGTTTGGAACCTCGTTAATCGTTTGTGCATTGATTGAAGCAAATCTCTCCTGTCAGACTCCAACAGAAAACCTTAAAGTGAAGAATTGTGGCTCTCACAGCGACAGTTTAGTGTTTATGGCTTGTTTAATTACACGCCTGAAAGTCCAGTTTTCAGGATGTAATGAGATGGAGTGGCATACATTTAAAATACAACCAACAGAATGTCCCCCTCTTGCACTAAAACCAAGATGGCTGCAAAAAACAAATACTTTGTTCTACCTGATGTAGCACGGTGGAAGGGCGATCATGTTTATCACTGTCGCCCAAGGACCTGTGCCTGCATGTGCTCTTGATTGTCTGTTAGTAAAATATTTCATAAACCACTGGATGGATTTTAATGAAACTTTATTGACATTTTTTGAGTCAACCTAATTCAAAATGGCAGCCACAGTTTTTCGACCTTTCCGAATAAAAAAATGGACGTAACGGGAAACGTTTTGGGATTTTAACCACAGCTCTTTCTACTTATGTTTTTCTGTTGAGAACAATTTATTCTGCTAGTACCACCTCCATGTTGTGATTCTTTGTTGATTTCCAGTAGCTTCAAGCCGAGTTACTGAAAACTCGTCTCATTCACTTCGTTTTTCCTGCATTTCCAAAGATCTCTCAACTTTCTTCACTTGTGAATGGAAACCCAGCAGTAGCAGCGGCTTTCCTGCTGCGCCTTAAAAAGTCCTAAGAAGCCTAAAGTTTATTAGTCCTGATTTTAGACTTTTAAAGTCTTAAATATGTCCAGGTTTTCCATTTTAGATCTTAAAGAGTTATGACCTGATAATCTCATAATGGGGTTTAATAGGCGGTAACTTACTGAAATTGAAGTGCAGTAACATTAATTTGAACTTTAAAAATGATTTCTTGCCTTCAGTTACGTACAGATGTTTTGTGTTGATCTCTCCACGTTGTGGTTTATTTCTTGCTGTTTGCGAGTGAAGGTGATTGTTTCGTTTCAGCACCAACGCCGCAGCAAACCCGAGGGTTCATTGTTGTGCGAAATGTTCCCTCTCTAATTTGATTAGATTAGGTAATTTTTCCATCAGTCGGTGTGTAAACTGTATATCTGCACAACTGTTGTTTTTCAGTTTCTAAAACTCTGTGTTTCTGCTTCGGCACCTGATTAAGTTCTCCATGACCTGAATTCTTCTTTGGGGTCAAACTTGAGCTCAGCTCGCTGCAGTCGGTCTGTTGTTGTATCGGGGTGATGTGGTTGAGGTGAAGTGCAGCCGTGTGCTCGGAAACATTAGTTTCAGATTGAATCAGGACTGTAAAAGCAGCTGTGGAACATTTCTGTAGTTTGACAAAAACAACAAAGAATATGCAAAAAAAAAAAATCTTGTTATGAATTTTGGATGTGTGGCTGTGTGATTCTGATGTCCTTTATTTCAGTTCAGCTCATTTAGGAAACTATAAAGTTTAGATTTGTCTGCTTCTGATACTAGATTTGTATCATCTATAACATTTCTGTCTGTCCTTCACTTCCTCGTTGTAACAGCAGCAGCATCAAACTGGAAACCTTGAATGATGAGTGCTGAAAAATCTAAAGCTGAGTTGTTAAGATAAAAAGAGCAAAACACTAGCTAAAAGCAGAATTTTAGCCAAATGTAGCTAGAAGTAGCAAAAGTATAGCTAGGATCTAATAGTCCCAGAATGTTAGCTAAAATTTTAAAGTAGCAAAAGGCTAGTTAAATGTAATAAAGTAACCAAAAGTAGCAAAAGAGTAACTAGAATTCAACAGCAACAAAATAATAGCTAAAAGTATCAAGAGTATCTAAACTTCAAAAGTAGCTAAAATATTATCTAAAAGTTAAAAAGGCAAATGCAAGCTAAAATTTAAAAGTTGCAAAAATGTATCTAGATTCTAGAAGTAGCAAAAGTATAGCTAGAAGCTAATAGTCCCAGAATGTTAGCTAAAATTTTAAAGTAGCAAAAGGCTAGTTAAATGTAATAAAGTAACCAAAAGTAGCAAAAGAGTAACTAGAATTCAACAGCAACAAAATTATAGCTAAAAGCTAAAAGTATCAAGAGTATCCAAACTTAAATAGTGGCTACAATATTATCTAAAAGTTAAAATGGCAAAATGCAAGCTAAAATTTAAAAGTTGAAAAAATGTATCTAGATTCTAAAAGTAGTAAAAGAATTGCTACAAGCTAATAGTCCCAAAATGCCAGATAAAAATATTAAAAGACTTGCGAGAAGCCAAAGTAGCAAAAGGATAGCTTGAAGCTTAAAGTAGCAAACTGCTAGCTACAATCCAGAAGAAACACAAGGCTTGCTAGAGACTCAAAGAAGCAAAAGGGTAGTTAGAAGCCAATAGTCCCAAACTTCAGCTAAAATCCAAAAGTAGCAAAAGGCTTGCTAAAATGAGTAGCAAAAGGGTAGCAAAATGTAACACAAAAGTAACCAAAAGTCACAAAACAGTTGCTAGAATTCAAAAGTCACAAATGACTAGCTAAAAGCTAAAATTATCAAGATTATCTAGACTCTAAAAGTAGCCAAAAAAGTTATCTAAAGTAGTAGAAGGCTAGCTAAAACCTAAAAGTCACAAAAAGGTTTTAAAAGTAGTTAAAGACTTGCCAGAAGCCAAAGTAGCAAAAGGCTAGCTAAAAGTCAAAGGTAGGCAAGAATAGAGCGTTAAGGATGTTTCAAAGAAAACAACCGTTTGAAGGAATTAATCTTAATGTTTTTCTTTAATTAAAATTAGTAAACCAAGTCAAACAATTTAAACATTTTTTTGCATGTTTATTTAATTGAACTTTTAACACATTTTTAACTTCATATTGTCAACTAGTCTTGGTGTGCTTTGTTTATGTGTTTGCGCAGCCATCTGTCTGGTCATGAATTTGTGTGTTTCATCCCTTTCTGCACTTTTTGCCTGTTCTTTTTTCTCATTTGGCTGCCTGCCTGCTGCTCATTCCTGTTAACAGCATCAGGAGCACATGACTGTTTCTGACATGCTGGCAGTTGAAGTGGAGCTAAGGGACAGTGTTTAATAGTGCACTTTCTCACTGCATGATGAAAAATCTTCATCCTGTTGCCCTTCAAATACAAAAGTGATGTAAACCTCATGGTAATATGTTTATTGTAAGCTTTTTTTTTACACTATAAGGTCTGTTTTAATGACATTTCAGTTCAGCTGTTTTTATTCAAACTCAACTGACTCTTGGGTTTTGTAGTATGACATATCCTGAGATATATTCATACAGTTAAAACGGGTTCTTTCATTTTTCTGGACTGTGTAACATACGTGCGTTGAATGTAATAAAAATGTGGACGTGAGACGTTAATTATCTTTGACTCACCAAGCGAGTGGGTCATTTATTAACAGAATCAAGTTTAACACATCACACATTTACATTAATTGGCAAGAATTGGAAAATAACGACATAATTAATCAGCTTTACAACCAGGAAAACCATACGGCCATGATTTTCCGTTGCTTCACCACAGACATTTCTGAAAACATCTGGATTAATTTGCTAGCAGATAGGAGAGTTTAAAGATGGAAAGTGAAGTTTGTCTACAGAGAGATGTGTGAGGGAATTTGTCTGTTTTAACCAGAACAGCACGCTCCTTCTTTTCCAGCTTGGGCCAACGGTACGCTTGGTCGAAATAGAACTTTTACCTTGCAGATGATAGCTTCAGCATCGGTGTAGAGCTCTCCTTTCAACTCTTTCAGCGTCTCCGTGAGGACAGCTCGAACCTCGAGAGTCGTGTGAGGTTATCCAAACAGAAGTTATAATTCCCAAAATCGTCTCTGGTTCAGCTTGATCCTAATTCAGCAGCATCCTGAATGCCCGCGTTCTGCATTCAGGAACTCCCAAACTCTCTGCATTCTGAATTCCAAAAAACTCTCTCCTTGAACTAGGAAGTGCCCACATTTTAAAGAGCTCTACTTCCGGTTCATTTGAGAGCCTTTTGATTGGTCGATGGACCAAAGCAGAGGTGTGGTTTGTGATGTAAGGTGTTATTAAAAGTCAAGGAAAAGATTCAGATTGTTTAAGAACAGACAGAAAGATATCATGGAAAAAACCAGACTTAGTGGAGTCTCCCACCAAGTATCTTGCTGTAAAAGTTAAACATGACATTTCTTTTCAGTAAACTTTCAGTTGACCGAAACTCGAACTTTGACACACTTACAAATTTGCTCACTTCAAAGCAGACGATCAAGAAATTGAATCATTACTCTGTAACGTACTCTAACTTGATTTCACTTTGAATTGAGGATTAAAAATCATTATACTGTTTCACAGTTGATTTAAAAATGAGTAGTTCACTTCAACATGTAAACATTGTTTGAACTAACACAATTTGATTATCAAAACATTTGTAAAATAGTAATGATCATAGAGAATTGTCTTTTTCCACTTGATTGATTCAAGAAAGAAAGTCTCAGGATGGGTTAACCTGTATTTCTGGATTCAAATCACTGAAATGACAGTTTCAGTCCCATATGGTCAGTTTTGACATCAGGCCTAGTCCACTACAGTTTTATTAGTCAAAAAGCTCCATTTTACATCAATATGACACACGGTTAACAGATAAAGTGAAGGCGTTTTAGATTAAAAATATGATGATGAATAAACATTTCTCTGGCTGTTCGTCAAAGGCAAAACTCTGTAACACAAGATGAACGTGAAGGTAAACTGTAATTTAACTGTTTGATGAAGGTATGCAACTTCAAGGATTTGATTTTGAGCTTCTTTTCGACAAGAGATGCTTTTTATTGTCTGTCAGTAACTGACGGTCAGAATCATGTTCAAAGCAGAAGCGGTTCTTATTTTAATAAAGTGCTTTTCAGAAGAATGTGACAGGTTGAGTTATACAAACAAATAGGTGGGAATGATGAGAGTAAGAAGCTTGTCCTGAGATCGACATCCTGGAATAATGAGAGCGGTCTCTTCTTAAAGGACACTTCAGATCTTTTGAAGTTAAGTTCTTTGAAAAGATTATGATATTCAACTTTGTATGGATAGCTTTTTGAATGACTCTGATTAGTTCGAGCGGAGTCAAGACCATTCCACTTTGTTGCAATCTCAAAACTTTTACAGCTCAAGTTGATGCCGACTCCATTTTATTAGTCTTTACATTGCTGCCACATTTCATGGTTATTTACATAAAATGCTGTCATGGTTTGTGAGTATCAGCGACAGCTCATAGCACTTTCGGTGCACTAGAATGTCATATTGCTGGAAAAAGGTTTATATATATATTTGTATGAAACATGCTGCTGGAAAGATGGATTCCCAGCTGATCTCAACCAATGCTTGGATTATATTACACATTCACGGCACATTTTACTTGGCAAAGTTACTTTTTTTTTGCATTTTAACATATTTTATTTCTAGGAAAAGATTTTTCAAGGGCTTGGATGTTTTAAATTATTCATTGTACCGTATGACTAGAAATATCTCAGGCACATTTTCCATCCTTCTGAGGGTTCAGATGAAGCCACGAAGAGTTTTAATGTAAACTGACCAAAAACTGAAAACCTGCAGGGCTGAAAAGTGACTCGCAAAGACTTGAAAAGCTTCAGATTTTTCTCTTGGGTGGAAGAAAATCACAGACAGCTCCTGATGAGCTCACTTTAATAATTGAAGTTGGGTTAATCAAAGATTAAAAAAAAAAACTTCTGAGTTCATCAGCAATTCAAAGTGCTGTTCAGAGAGCACTTCTTCCATCCAATAATGCATCTTTTAGTAAAAAAAACTGCAAACTTTGAACAGCTTCAGCTAAGTTCTAAGAAGTCCATCATATTTTCCAGCCTGTCAAAAAACAAAAATGTGCACAGATCTGATTAGTTGCTGACATATATTGATAATAAAAAGTCAAACTGCGTGATGTTTTCAGCTACTGGGAGATTGAGCTGTCGGTTGGCTGCGAAGGAAATGAGTGAATGTCTGCAGACGTGTTGATAATGTTCAGTGCACGCTTGGTAGTGTCAGAGTCAAGAAATAATGAACGGTGAGTGCTTTTTAATAGACGGTTTTGTTTGCGACACCAAGCAAATGTATGCAAATGTTTTATTTTTCTCTCAAAGAAAACGTGTTTGTTAATGTAACTCCCACTGTAAGATTTCACAAATCATTGGTTGCAGTAAAAGGTTCAGTAACAGGTATTCAAGTACAAAGGAGAACAAAGGAAAAAAGGTTACTTACAAAGGAAAGCATTGAAAATTGAAAGATGTTGCAGACAACAAACAATAATATTCACTTGAGCAGCAAACAATAGCTGGAGGGTGTATTTATCTACAGAGGGAGCAGGTTGCAGCTGTGCAGGTGGATGTGGAGGTGATGTGGGGAGGCATTAACACTCTGGAGACGATGTCTGGACGGAGGAGGAGTGGTAGAAAATAACAGCAAGTGGTATCCTTGCAAGAGCGCTAAAAATGTGGAAGGTTTCTTTTCATTTTATTTCAAGCTGGAGATAAGATTTACGTTTTTTTTTTTTTTGAAGGGTGCCATATCTTCTGGATCTGTTCCTTTCTAAAAGACGTTGAAGTTTGACCAGGCAGGGATCCCTGTGGACTATGATGTTAGAAAATGACATTATGATCTGTGGTGAGAGCAGGGAACAGGTGGAAGAGAACTTAGAGAGGTGGAGGTATGCACATGAAAAAAGAGGAATGAAAGTCAGTCGTAGTAAGACAGAGTACATGTGTGTGAATGAGAGGGATGCCGGTAGAACAGTGAGGCTACAAGGAGCAGAGGTCACAAAGGTGCAGGACTTCAAGGACTTGGGGTCCACTGTGCAGGAAAATGGGGAGTGTGGTAAAGAGGTGAAGAAGAAAGAAAAGAAGAAGATGGAGAATGTTTCAGGAGGAATTTGTGACAAAAAGATGCCAGTAAAGGTCAAAGGAAAAGTTTACAAGGCAGTTGTGAGACCATCTATGTTGTATGGTCTCGAGACAGTTGCATGGACAAAAAGACAGGAGACAGACCTGGAAGTGGCAGAAATGAAGATGTTGAGGTTCTCCTTAGGAGTGACAAGGATGATGAGATTAGGAATGAGGTCATCAGAGATGCAGCACAGGTTGAACAACTGGGAGATAAAGTTAGAGAGACCAGACTGAGATGATTTGGACATGTCCAGAGGAGGGACAGTGGTTTGGACATGTCCAGAAGAGGGACAGTGCAGCTGCCAGGAAAAAGACAAAGAGGAGATGTATGGATGCAGTTAGAGAGGAGGACATGGAGTTCCACCTACCACCCTATCGGACTGTCTTATGGAAATTAGATCATGGTTTTTCTCTAATTTTCAACAGTAAGAGAACAGAAGTTTTACTTGTTGGCACAGTCTCCACTTCAACCAAATCTCAGAGTTTTTCCATCAATATTGACAACTCCCATGTTCATCCTTCCCCTCAGGTAAAGAGTCTGGGTGTCCTACTTGACAATACGCTTTCATTTCAATCTCATATTAATTCTATCACCCGGTCTGCATACTTTCATGTACGTAACATCAACCGACTTTGTCCCTTTCTTACTCCTCACGCTGCTGCCATCCTTGTCCACAGCCTTATCACCTCCAGGATCGATTACTGCAACTCTCTTCTTTTTGGTCTCCCGAATAAGACTCTGGATAAACTCAAACTCCTCCAGAGCGCTGCAGCTCGGGTCATAACTTGTACCCCATTCAGAGAACACATCACCCCGGTTCTGCAGCAGCTTCACTGGTTGCCCATCGAAGCTAGAATACATTTTAAAACGTTAACTCGCGTTCAAGTGAATCCATAACCTTGCTCCTCCTTACCTGTGTGATCTGCTTCACATCTCCACTGCTTCCTCATCTGCCACTCTTCTTATTGTTCCTTCTGCCCGTCTCGTCACCATGGGGAACGAGCCTTCAGTCACTGTGCTCCTCGGCTCTGGAACTCCCTCCTGTCATCAGGACCACACACTCTCCTCCTTCTTTTAATTCACAACTGAAAACACACCTGTTCAAACAGGCATATTCTCTTTAACTTTGTTTTAAGTGTTGTTTTATCGTGACTTATTTTAATTATTTGTTGATTCTGTTTTTATTAATTGCTGATCTTAATTGTTTTTGTAAGGTGACCTTGGGTTTTTGAAAGGCGCCCTGAAATGTATTATTATTATTATTAGCTGGAGGGAGGAGGATGACTCGCTGTGGCGATTCCTGAAACAAGAGAAATGGCCGAAAGAAGAAGTCACGGTACACTTCGGTGTACGAAGTACAGCCGCACCATGTGACCTGTCAAACATGCAATCCACCTTCCCCTCCTGAGTGCTTGCTCCTCATACAACAACTGCTGCACTCCTCTTCTCTTCCTGTTCTTCTTTGTCTCCGTGGGAAAGCAAAGGAGCAACATGTGTGTGTCTCTGCATCTGAGGAGAAAAACCCAAGGATTCTCGAGCCGTTCTAAAGATTTGTATCGTAAACGTCACATCTCTGTTTCCAGCTATCGTTTATTAGAGCAGCTCCTCGATTTGTCCGTGTTAAAGCTGTGTTATAAGAATAAACCTTCAAATCCATTCAAAAAAAGTATTGCAGTTATTTAAACAAAACAAAACAAAAACCAGAAGGATTAGAAGTCACACTGATAAGACATCAGAATTACAGAGCTTTAGCAAATATTGTTTGCCACCAAAAGGTATCCGTTACCAAAATATCTCATAATCTCTGGACAAATTTTAATGAAGCTCTTAAAAAGTAATCATTGGATACACGTGCACAACTGATTAACTTTTGGAGTCATTTCAAAGCAAGATGGCCACAGCTAACTGGCATTATCCAACACAAAAATATCTGTAACACACTCATCTTTAAAGTAACTGAGCTTAAAATTTGATGTGATAGTAGAACACAAGATGAAACTCTGGAATTAAAGGCAGTATGAAGTCATTGAAGAAGTGCTTGGGCCTTAGTTGTGTTTAGCATTCATTAAATATTTAAGTGTAGTCCTAAACCAAGTTCAGTCTTCATCTAAAATAAGATGAATTTTGTGTCTTGTTACGTGATTATTTCACACTGACTGTTTTAAGAATGTAAACTTTGACTGTGAAACTGTTATGTTTGTTTCCCAAAGATACCTAAATCAATAAAACAACAAGCATTACGTAAAGATAAGGTAATTAAAGTAAAAGACTGGTTAAAACAATAATAATAATTTTAATGACAAGTTCTAACCGAATGCCAGCTGGTTTATGTTTTTTCTTTCTGTGCCGTGGCGACGTTTGTCAGGTTGCCTCAGAACAGAGCAGCCTTCTTCACTCCATTGGCACGAAGAAGCAATTTTAAATGCCAGGACCTCAGAGGAAACCTGAATGGCCCTGCTGGCTGAAATAATAGTTGGGAATAAATCCAGACACTGGTAAAGGCTGCTCAGAGTCTCTGCGCTCCCAGTATGTGCTTCGCTCTGTGTGAATGAGAATCTTCTTGTTGCATCTGTCAGTTACTGGGAAACTTTTTTAAATGTAAACAATAAAGTGTGTGAATCTATGGAGTAAAAAACAGTTAAATCCCTTCACTGTGTAATGCTCCATAGTTCTACAATTGACTGCTGTTGAAAGGCAAAAGGTGGGCAATGATGTGCCTGCTAAAATCTGTGTCTGTCTTTTTTTAACCAAAAAATCTCATGAACTGGATGGATTTTATTTATAATCTCTGAAATAAATCATTGTGTTGACATCTTGACTGTAATTAATAAGGATGCACGATATTATCGGCATGGTATCGGTCGATATTAGTGATAAAGTTAAATATCGGACTTCGGACATTCCATCAAAATAACTCACCAATATAAAAGGCTTCTGTTTTAAGTTAATTTTCAATTTAAGAAACTCAAGTATATCTATTAATGCACTAATACTTACGCACTTTTCACTTGTCGCTTGTGAACAGGTTGAATTTAGATTTGTGAAAATTTACAAATTTGCACTGTTCGAGTGTTGTCATTGTGTTAGAGAGAGTAAATGTCATGAAGAAATTTGACATTAAACATAATTCAAGTTTAAGTGTGACATCATTTTCAGACCCCTTTTTGGCATCTGTAGCAGGACCAAGACTTTGGAACGAGTTGCCTCTGCTTGTCAGACAGGCCCCCTCCCTCTCGGTTTTCAAATCCTGTTTAAAAACTCACGTAGCTTTCAACACCAGAGGATCTGTGTTGTGAACCTGTACGCTCCACACTGGTTTGTCGTCATATTTATTATCTGCATCGTTTTTATGTCTATATTTTTGATTTACTTCATTTTGTATTTTGCTTCGTGTGTTACCTGTTGTTCTGTCTGTACAGCACTTTGGTTGGCCTTGTAGCTGTTTAAGTGCTCTATAAATAAAATGGTATGGTATCTGCATTTGGTAGCAGGCTAAAGTGACAAAGACCATGCAGAATAATGTGTTTTAATTCCACAGCAGAGAAAGCTATGTAAGTGGGTCTAGGGGAAAAAATATCGGTATTGGTTATTGGCCAAATAAGTTTTAACATATTGGCATATCGGATATCGGCCAAAAATCCAAAATCGTGCATCCCTAGTAATGAACCTGATTAAATATGGCTGACAAAGCTAAGTGACCCTAGCAAACACAAAAAAGGCTACAACTCAGCCAGTTTGACAGATATTTAGCTAAAATGTGGTGTGGCAGGTGCTGCGAGTCGTCCCCAACACACTGAGTGAGCATTGATGGCACTGACGGGATCTTTTTTTTTTTTTTTTACTTCGACATTAACCTTTGAAGTTAACTGTGCCTGTCCTTTAGCAAAACATTTAATTGATCACTGGATGGATTGTCAGAAAATAAACATTAGATTTACTTCTACATCACTAACTTTTGGAGTCAACCCAGTTCAAGATGGCTGCCACAGCCAGCTGATCTGTGAAAACACAAAATTGACTAGAGCAGAGCCAGTTTTACAGATATTAAGCTAAAATTTGATGTGGTAGTAGAAATAAGTCCTGAACACGTGAGTCAGAGCCAGAGATTCTTTATTGTCATTCGCACCTCATGTGGTACATGTGGTGGAGCGAAATTATGTACGCAGGGTCCCAGTTACATCCAACAATAAAATGTATAAGAAAAACAGTAATAACATCTAAGATATGAACTAAGAAAAACATCAACTAAATATACACTAAGCACTCTTAACATAAAAACATTGAACATCAGCACAAACATGAACATGAGTCTGTGTGAGCAGATGTGCACGCATGAACACATCAACATTGAAACAGATCAGCAGCAACATGAAACAGATCAGCAGCAACATGATGTGGTTTTTCACAGTGATTATTCTGGTTAGAGATTCATGAGTCTAACAGCCTCAGGGTAGAAGCTGTTCCTCAGTCTAGTGGTTCTACACTTAATGCTCCTTAACCTCCTTCCTGAGGGGAGCGGGGTAAAAAGTGTGTGTGCTGGGTGAGTGAGGTCCTTCATGATGCAGGTGGCCCTCTTCCTGCTTCTAGAGGTGTAGATGTCTGTGATGGTGGGGAGGCTAACTCCGACAGACTTTTGTGCAGCCTTCACCACTCTCTGCAAAGCTTTTCTTTCCAACTCGTTTACGATTTACAACTCGTACTCATCTGCTCACATAGACTCGTGTTCGTGCTGCAGTTGTTCGGCGTATTGTTTTTGTACTACTAGTGCATATTAGCGTATTTCTTAGTTCATATCTTGGATCTTATTACTGTTTTTCTTTACAATTTATGCTTTTGTTGGATGTAACTGGGACCCTGTGTACACAGTTTCATTCCATCACATATGGTACATGTGACAAATAAAGAAACTTTGACTTGAACTGGTTATCTTTTGGAGTCAGACCAGTTTAGGATGGCATCAACAGTTAATTGACAATAGCCAACACAAAAATGGCTACAACTCAGTGTTTCAGACAATAAGCTAAACTTTTGCGTGGTAGTAGATGAGAGTCATTCCCAACACATACTCAATATTAATATATTACACCAAGGTTATTTTCAAGGTTTGACCTAGTCGACTAATATCACTATAATTTCTCAACATGAAATGACTCAGTTTTAAACTTTGGCTGGGACAGGGTTGGACGATGAGTTCCTTCAAGAAATGCAGGGCCTTTTATTATGTTTTGATTTGTATTGATATAGTTTAGATTTACTGTATGGTCCCACAAATAATGAGTCATATGTTAAACTATTTATGAGATCAACGTGAATTTAATCAGCTTTGTTATTAAGAATGTTTTATTCTTTTATTTTTGGTTCAAGGTTCTCAAGAACACATCTCGTTCATTCCTTCATGCCAGTGTCTTTAGTGTATCGGCTCACTACGACGAGGTTTTTCTCTTCGGGTAGTGTAGAGCTGGTAAACTGGACCGACAACAGAAGGAATTTCTCTGACAGAGTAATAAGGAAGTCCCCAGCGTTATATTGCCTCATCGTTGGCTTTCATTTTCTCCAGGTTACTACAGTGTGTCTTGACGCCACAGTCCTGTTGTGGTTTTGCTGGTGTGAATCCCCGGACAGAGGTTTCACTTCGCTTTTGGCAGAAATGGACCGAGCTTCTCGAAAACCAATTTCTGTTTTCCTGGAATAAGTTAATTTTTGTCTAGTGTTGTTCTTTGTGTTGTTGACACAGCTGGTAAAGTAAACACGTGCGAGTTTCAGCAGGGGTTCAGCCAATCTGCAACGAAGGGGAGTGGGATCCCCGGAGGCCCGCAGATGGGTTTTTGCTCCAGGATCATCTGGAACCAAAGGCTTCTGGGTCTGGTTCTGACTGAGCAGAGTCGTTATGTGGTGCTGGGGCCGGCAGACCTGCAGGCCGCTGGTCAGGACGGGTGTCTGCCTGGATGAAGAGGATTATTACCGTCCAGTCAGGAGAAGAGACACGCAGGTTGGACATTTGTGTTCCTTTGATTTTTAGACCGAACCGCTGAATCTTTCACCTACTCAGATTAGCTGTAAACATGTCCAGTGTTTGTCTGAGGACATTTTGATAAGGACTGAAGGCAACAAAAGGTTAGTCGTGAGCTGTTTTTTTTAAAACTCAATGAGAAATAAGTTTATGAGATGCTGAGACACATTTTGATAATTCTTTCTCTTAACTTTTCAGCTTTTTTCTTCTATTTTTAAGATGGTTCTATATGTAGTTCCTGCGCTCACGTTTAGCTCAAGGCGTTCAGTCTGAGCAGCTCTGACTCAGTAAATACATTTCATCTTACTGTTTCGTTTATTGTTATGGCCGCAATACAATAAAAAAAAGAAGCTTTTCCATTCTTGTTAGATAAAAGCAGAGTTTTAACCATGGGTTATGTAAGCGATGCTGATTTGATTAGATATCAATCTGAACACGTCATAATTACTTTTGGGATTTGTTAGATATGAATGTTCACAGTCCAAGAAGTTCAATGTATTCAGGTGTATTTTCATTTAGAGGAACAAACATATTTTCCTGCTGAGTACTACCTCCAAGTTGAAGAACTAGAGAAACAACATTTTCTGTGAAAATGCAGTCTAAACACTGAGCACTGAGTGAGTTGGTCTAAATCTGCTGAATAAGCTGAAACTAATTTGAAAACTCTAAAAGGAGCAGGTCACTAGCTAAAAGCTAAACTAAGCTAAACAACTGCGATTATTAAAAGGCTTGCTAACTCAATCTGAAAAATAAAAAAGCAAAACTCTAGCCAAAATATAAAAGATGCAAAATGCTAACTAAAATATAAAAGCTAAATGCTGGCTAATGTAGCAACAGACTAGCTAAAAGTAGCAAATATGGTTAAAAGTTGCAAAATGCCAGCTAAAAACTAAAAGGAGCAAAATGCTAGCCGAAAGTCAACAGTAGCAGAAGACTAATTAAAAGCTAAAAAGATGAAAAAGCTTAAACCTAAAAAAAAATAATTCTTATTAATAACTCAAAGTAGCAAAACAGTAGTCAAAAGCTAAAAGTAGCAAAATAGTGGCTTAAAGACTAAAGCCAAATGTTTTGGAAGGCTAAAAGTTTAAAACAGCAAAAGCTAGCTAAAAGCTTTAAGTATCAAAAGGATGGCTAAAATCTAAAGTAGCAAAGTGTTTACAAAAAAGTATCAAAAGGCTAGCTAGCAGCTAAAAGTCAAAACTAAAACCAGTAGCTGAAGTAGATTTCAGAGATCAATGGTTTATGGAGGGATTGAAAAATTTCAATAATGGATTTCAATAATGGATTTTCAAAAATAGAAAAATTACAACACCAAAAGTCGTCGTGCGTTTATTCTGAATGAGCTGAACTTTCTGCTATATGAACAGCTGAAATAGCAGAAAATCTGCAGAAGTGGTAAGATTGTAACAAATGTACAAAATAAGTAGAAAACAACAAAGTAAAAGCTGATTCAACAAGAAAAAATGGTGAATCAACAGGAGGGAACGGAGACTGGTCAGTCTTATCGCTTCTATTGTGTTTTATTTGTGCAACAGTCGGTCTTTAAAGATGCAGAAAACTCGTGCATATATTTTTAAGACCTGCCCAAAAGGCAGCTTGGATTTTAGAATATTTTTCTGGACTCAAAGACTTGATAAGTGTTAATAATTACCGTAAATGCTCTTGCATCACAGTTCAGCCCGTCTGCAGTTCAGATTGATTGCTGCTGCACCTAAAACGGAGGTCGAGCTGTCTTCCTGACTTTAATCTGATCCAAGTTACCAACGTTACAGTTTTCTGGCTTCACGGCGACATGAAGCGGCGCAGACGCCTGACCTCAGCTGTCTGGTTCTGTTAAGAACCGTCGATCTGAGACAACAGAACGGGCGCCTCGCCAACATTTTCTGCTTCTGTTATATCAGCTGCTCTGTAAAACACTTTACAAGTTGTTTTACTTAACGTTTTTTAATATAGCAGCCTAAACAGGATACCACGGCTCTCGGCCGTAAGAGCTGTCATTAATAATAATAATTAAAAAAGCCTGCTTTGTTTGTTGAGGTCAACTTAAACGTCTGGTTTGTTCATCTCTCCTACAATTGTTTCAACTTTCTGTACTGTCCGGATACTTTTCAGCATTTGTCTCTAATTAACCGCTGAAACATTTAAGGTGCTTCTCTCAATACAACAAGCGATAAAAGCTGCTGATTGGTAAATATTTATCAGCTGTGAGTTCAGAATGCCACGGTGACGCTGGGGCTCAGGCAATTCACTAAAACTACGACAGAAACACTTGTGAGAACTATAAGACGTTGCTGCACGTGTCGCTTGTGTGACAGTTTTGGTTTTTAGCGTGAACGGTAACGTAAAAACAGTAACTTTTGTATTTCTGAAGATCTTGCTCCCATTTTTTGCGGAGCAGCTAAGCATTTTATTTATTTATTTATTGTAATTTAGAAGCTTTAGGAGAAAAAAAAAATGTCCTGCAGTCTTAAATTGGGTGAAAAAAGACAAATGGCATCACATTTTGATTTTAAAATACTTCCTGTAAAGTTGAAACTGTGGCTGACGCAAAATATTATTTTCTCACGAATCTTCTAGCTTCTTGCTCTGAAAGTTTAGACCTTCTTATTTCAGGAAATTTATTCATAAAATTGTTGATTATTTTGAAAAATTTGCAACAAAAATAAATGCCTAGTTAGCAACAAATGTTTTTGTTCTGATCTGTTTTAGACTTCACGTATAATAAAGCTCTTACGGACATTTTTGGCGTTTTAGCTCCTCTAAGCTGCACATATTCCTTCAGTATGACGTTTTTCTTTTAGCCTACTTTCAACATTTAGCAGGTTGTGTACCCCTCTGTTTATTATTCCTATAAAGATAATTAAGTGCAACTTTGGAGAACTAAAACAACTGCTTCTTTTGATTTTAAAGCTAAAATGAACTTTAGAGATTTCATAAAGAAAATGCTCATAAAATTTGAAACTTGTAGATTTATGCGTTATTGACAGTTTAATATCTATATCGATCACATTTTTTCATGTTGTTCAGTCCTACTCTTAGTGTGTATGTCTGGGAATCTCGTTTATTTGCTTTTACATGTATTTATTTACTTTAACTCTTGAGGGGCGTTGGGAGATGGTTAGCAGCTCAGTTTAGCTTCAGGCCTTCAGAGCTGTCCAGTTCACTGGAGGAACAGAGTGCCTTGCTGAATGTCACCCAGGCAAATAAATAAATAAATAAAAATATCTGAGTTGTTGGATGGATGGATGGATGTCACTGCCCTGATTTCCATGCTTGTCGTGATGGAACCCTTTTCAGTCGAGGTTGCTAATTTTGAATGTGGGCTCATTTTTGTTCTTTTTAATTCTGCTGCGACGAGTTTCTTCTCAGTAAAACTTGTTCTCTGCGTGGGAGAGTAAGGGAGTAATGCAGGCCGTTAGCGTCGCCCTCCTCGGGGAACAGTAAAACAAGTCCGAGCCTCAGCAGCAGAACAACAACATGCTCTGGTTTTGATTCCCAGCAGATTGAAGAAGAGCTTCTCTTATATCACTGCAGACTGGAATTTGGCCGGACCTCCTGGCTCTCAGAGATCGTTAGGGGTCCACAACAATTGTTAAGCTAATACTTCTGCTAGTGTTGGTAGTTCTCTTCCTCTCCTTCAAGCAGCTGCAGATTTTGTGTTATGAAGTGCAGCAGCTGCTTAATGAGAAAGCTCTGGGAGCTCAGATGTGTTTGTGGTTGGACTCGGCTCATCTGATGTTTTACCCTTTTCACTCCTGATCTCACCGCCAGCCCTGCACGTTTTTTGTAATTAAGCATCACACATGAGAGCTCTCTGTTAATCATCAGTGATTTGTTGGGTCTCTTTGTTAAGTGTTTGTGATTAAAACAGGCTCAAGTGATTTGGTAATCGTTTAAAAAGCTTAGGGGTTCTGTTCAATTAAAAGATCCTGCTGGTTCAATAATAAGAACTGTGAAACTCACATCGGCCTGCAGGTGGCAGTGTTGAACGATAAATCCTCTCCAGTTGTCTTCTGTTTCTTGGTGCATCTGCTGAGTCACATCTCAAATAAATAAAAACACAAAACAGGCCCTTCATGATGGGTGTTTCAGGAATTAAATAATGGATCAGCAGGATAGCTTTACAATAACTTTACAGCTTTACAGTTTGTGGCAACTGGCAAAATAAAACAGGATTTGTTTTTGGTTTGTATTGTGTTTTAATGTCTTAACACGTCTTTGGGAATCCCGTTGTTGGTGCTAAAATGTGTTTTTCTGTCTGTCAAAAAGTGTTTTCTCGCTGCCTGCCCCACACTTTTTCAAAAAAGTCTAGCATTTTCTGAAGCAAAACTTGAAAACTATAACGACTTGCACAGTAATTAATGACAGGAATACAAAAGAGTACATAAACTTACTATAATTGGAATTGTTTTGTAATTGATTTGGACGTGGAGTGTTGCTCTTGGTGTTGTCGAAGTAGTAGCTGCAACTTTTGTCAAAAAGTTTTGTTTTAGGAAAATGTAAAACTGGTTGCTCTGCAGTAGAAGGGATTCAGTATAGAACAATTTACTACTCACTTTAAAAGTGAAAAAGAAAATCAAAGCACTCAAAAAGACAAATTAATTTATTATTAATGTTATTACTGATGGATTTTGAGTGCAAGATTTGTTCTGAACAGTTAGCTAAGTTTATTTTTGACCAAAGTTTAATTTATTTGAGCTTTTTTGTTTTTATAGTTTATTTGTAATAAGAAAAACGTGGGAAACATTATGGCCCTCATAAAATTTGCAGATTAACAGAAACTACAGTGGCATTAAGTAAATGTGTGTTTTTTTTTTAGTATTTTACTTGACCAAAATGGTGCAGCGTGACTTTTTAATGTTTGCAGGCCGTCGAGCTGCTGTAATTTCTGTGTAAATATGTGCTTTCAGCTGAGAGCAGAGATACTGGACTGTACTTTAGTGTGTTTTCTTTTCCCATACTGTCCTGCTGCCATAGTGAGAGCAGAAACAACACAAGACCATCGTTTCCCAAAGCCATGACGTCAGAGTGGAGGAGTTGACGCTGCCTTCAGGGTCACCTCGGAGATCTCGCTTCTCGGAATACGAGCTCTAAACGTCTGATTTCTTTGATGAAAATAATTTGTTTTTTGGTCGTCAGTATTCATTTTCTCATATATCTTTTAACGGCTAAATAAAAAAAGGAGCTAATAATAACACCAACATCTATTTAGCTGAGTCTGTAAATGTAGTTAAATAATTTAAATACAAAACAACTTTAAAAAGTACACAATAGTTAACGAAACTGTTAAAAATAGTAGCAGTACATAAATAAAAGACGTAAAAAATATTTTTAATTACCAAAGCAAATAGTTGTGAGTGTAGTAATGATATTTCCGATAATCATGAAGGTACCACACGGCTGTGGGCGGGGTTTAGAAGTTCCTCGCTGTGAGTCATGATTATCCTGAACGCCTCACACCGCAGCGATGAGCCCACAGAGCTGATTCAGCCTCACCCAGCAGCAGTCGCTAAGGGTTTTAAAACACCGAGAAAACGTCTTTAAAATGCCGCAGTGACCGACCGGCATCCATGGTCTATTTCCCGGGGATGCAAACTGAGGCGCGCAGCCTCAAACCGGGACAGCTGCTCGAAATGTTCGACTCGTCTTGGAAGGTGCGGAACATTTGGGACGGGGTGAAGCTGGAGGTGGTGGAGGACCCCAGTCCGGTGGTCCTGCACAGCTTCACACACCTGGACCCGGACCTGCCGTTGGTCGAGGTGAGGAGGAGATGAGGGCTCGAGGCCCGTTAGCTGATGCTGTGATTTGTTTAACCTCATGTGATGTAATGAGACCGGATGGCAGGTTCTGGTCCAATATTTGATCCGTTTGGAGTTTTCTTACGTCCACTAAACTCCATTTAATCAGCTTCTCATTGAGGGGTTGGTACAGTCAGAGAAGTTTTGTTTTATAGACTTAAATGGTCGAATTCCTTGAATTGTATACAGTAGAGATGGTGTTTGTTGACGACTCTCAGCTACTACCACACACTGTATTGCAGCTCAGTACCTGTACTGTTGGCTTACTTAAAGCCAGTTTTGTCTTGCATGTGGTTGCTTTGCTGTGGTGGCCATTTTTAATGGGGTTGTCACCAAAATTTAATATTTTGTAGATGTACATCCAGTGGTTAGTTCAATTAAAATCCATTCTGTGGCTCATGAGATATTTTGCTAACAGGCAGAGTTGATGACTGTATAGTTAAAGCCATTAAATTGATGTTTGGAGATTTGTGTAATTCAATCTGAACAGGGTTTTTGTAAAAATTGTGTTTTTAGAAAAATGCAACTAGTCCTCGCCTTTTGTTTACAACTCGAATTGTTGGCAACAAAATATGACTCCGCTCATTTATGACAAATTATGTGGTAGACTTTTGGAATGAGGCATACTTAGTGTTTTTTTTTTAATCATATGATGCACACATACAAAGACATTAAATAAGAAACATTGAAATTTTGTTTTTTGAAAGCAAAATTTTACAGTAAGTCTTGCACGATCCGTGCGTGTGATGGGAATGACTTTCTGTTACTACACCCAAATGTCTATAAAACTGAGTTATCGCCATTTTTGTGCAAACTGTGATTGCTTAGCTGTGGCAGCCATCTTGATTGTTGTTGACTTGTAAAGCCAGTCTGGTATAAATGTACATCTGAGTGATTACTTCCTGAGAGTTTCATTAAAATCTGCCCATTAGATAAAAAACATGATCACTTTTGGTGGCAGGCGACGATAACAATACAGGTGCACGCCTCATGGGCCGGCACGAGCCTCATTTACAGGATGATTTGTTTTTAGGGGCTTTACTCTTGTGGTTTTCTTCACTCAGTTAAACCAAACTCAAACCCACAGCTGGCTCTGAGTCAAGTCCCACCAAATATGAAGCACCGGTAGTTTTTCTATGTAGATCGTATCACAAGTTCATCTCATGTTGACTGGTACCTCTTGTAGCCGTGGGGGGAACTCCACTCGGCGCCATACAGTAAACCAGTCTAAGTTTAGTCGGCAGCAGATAGATTGTTTAGTCAAAATGGTGTCTACAAAACATGAAAACCAATAATATCTGACAAAAAGTTAGAAATCACTAAAGTTTGAAACTTAATTTGAGATTTTACCCTTCGTTTTGTGCTGAAACGACAACAACAACAAAAATAGTTGAATGAATAATTGATTATAGAAGTACCGTAGTTCATAAATTGATTGCACATTGATCTGTTTTTGTCATAATTTGGTTGAATGTTGTGGTTTATTAGCCGTGTAGAGGAGAAAATCCATTCCAGCAGACTTGAACCCGCCCAGGTAATTCCCATCATTAATTACAGAAACCAGCTGGAGTGAGATGCTTGCAAGGGATGATTAGGTTCACTATTGATTAGGACGATTATTATTTATCCCACTTATTGATTTATTGCTTGCTCGTTACGTTTTGGAGCTGCAGCCTGTGAACTTGAGCATTTATTTAAATGCTTGTTGAAGCTCCGTTTGGGTTACCGGTAAATCAAAAAAAAGTTTGCGTAGTTTAATTTGTGAAAAGTCTCAGCATCAACTAGTAAAAAGCAACTAACGTTGCTCAAAGCTTATCCTGCGTGGCGAGTGTTTGAGATCTAAAGAGGCTTTGGGTAACTGGAAATGTGTGCACGCAACCCAGATTTTGCAATCAGCTAATATTGACTGGGGCTTCTCCAGTGGCTTCTTCAGACGATGGCATCCATTAAGATTTGTGTCGAGGGTTTTAGCGTTTCTCCTGCATGTATTGTGCATGTTTTTAGACGTTTCTAAATATCACTGGATGTTACTGTGTGCATGTTGGATCTTTGGAGTCCAGCTTAAACCAGGAACATAAAATTAAAAATATGGCAGTAAGGCTCGTCAACAACTAAAGGGTAGTTTGTTTTCCAAAAAAGTCCCAAAACGGGTCACTTTCGTAGTTCTACAAATAAATAAATAGACATTAAATCAGTATTAGACAGAAAAACTTTACCATATCTGAAGAAAAAGACTTTCCCAGCTATATCCTAATCCTCTTCGTGTTTGGACTCAGTGAAATATGTCTGCTTCCATTAAAAAATCTTGTTTTCCATGGATTTCATCCGTTCTCCGTTCAATCAAATAAGGATAGGTAATCATACTTTTTAATCTTATGCAGTGCTTTGTAACTGATACCACATAGAGACGTTCCTCCTTCTGTCAGATAGGATATTTAATTCTCTTTCTTTGTTTTCCATCAGTCAGATCTGCACTGATATCTCGTTATTAACTCCTCAGTTTGAAACTCCCCCGTCTCCAGCTAACCTGTTGTGCGTCGTTCTTCAGCTCTAATCTAAATCCTCAGCTCTAACACAATTACCCAACGCTTAATCCTCCTCCTGCAGCGGCCGAGGGGTTTCCTCCGCAAGCTCTGGCCTTCTTTACCTCGCCGTTATTTGACACAGAGATTTAGTTACAGTATGAGGGGCTGATGTCGTGCTGACTGTTTGGTTCGGTTGATCCCTCCAGCATCAGGCTGTGTGTTTTACGTCACAAAGCTTTGAAATGGAGGTTTTGTTAAAAGATAAAGTTACTTCAACATGGGGGTAATAATAGAAAAATGATGCTGAGCTGCCCCGGTTAACGCAGATTTTTATGTACTTGTACTGTATGCGTGGTTTATAGTACCATGGAAAAGCCCCAATCTTCCCACTGGTTCTTTATGTTTTCGTATCTTGTACTCTTTTCAAGTGGTTTAAATCACTAGTTTGTAAAGGCTTTCTGCCCAAATAAGTTTTTATTTAATTTTTTGTCTAAAACCTTTTTATTTGTCCATATTTATTCAATTTATTTTCAAGAAATAAGGATTTTGCACGTCCAGTTTAGTTTATATTTATTAGGCTGGGCAGCCACTTTCTGAACATTTGAAGGGTTGTTAAACATGACTGACGTCTTATTAAGAGGACGATTCGGTTTGTTTTTGTATTTTTAAGTACAATTATTGCTAGTACCTGTAAGTCTGTTATTTATGTCGTGTAACGCTTTTATTTGTTTTGATATATATATTTTTTGTTGTATTTTGTATAGAAGGATTTTATTTTAGGGCAGCACGGTGGCACAACTGGTAGAGCTGCTGCCTCTCAGCGCGCAGGTCCCTGGTTCAAATCCCAGTCTGGGGGCCTTTCTGGGTGGAGTTTGCACGTTCTCTCCGTGCATGCGTGGGTTTTCTTCGGGTACTCCAGTTTCCTCCCACAGACCTAAAACATGCATGTTAGGCTGATTGGTAACTAAACTGTCTCTAGGTGAGAGAGTGAATGGTTGTTTGTCTCTATGTCCCTGTGATGGACTGGAGACCTGTCCAGGGTGTACCCCGCCCCTCGCACATCGATTGCCAGACATGAGCACCGGCGACCCCCGTGACCCAAAATGGAAGAAGCGGGTAAAGAAAATGGATGGATGGATGTTTGATTAGATTTTACTTGAGCCTGGTAGTAATGCGCTGGTAACGGGACCACGAGCCAAGTTGTATCCTAACCAGCAAGGTGCTTCTCCTTTTATCGTCAACCCCTCTCAAAGTTATGTTTCTTTAATTTTTGTTTTTATTTTGAAAGGATTACAAAGTGTCACAGGTGCGCTACAGCTCTACTGCCAGATCTCTTCCACGTTGATCCGCTGGACCAGTGAGAGTAAAGAAGCGCAACAATACTGGCTTGCAGCGTTAGCTGCAGCATATGTAGCCAAAACCTCTGACCCATTAGAGGTTTTTTCCTAAGCATGTGGACATTTCATTCTTTTAAATGAAAACAAGAAACCGGCAACGGTTATAAATCATAAACCGATGGCTTAAATTACCCCTCGTTAAAATGAACGTGTCAAATTAATCATTTTTGTTGTCCGGTCATTTAACAGAAATATTCTCTGGACACTTTTAAGAAAAAAGTAAACAAGTTTAGGCACAATCTATTTTTATGCACTGCTGTTTTTATTCAGCACTTAGCCTAATTATATTAGTACCGGTAATTACGAAAATTGTTTTGTATGAAAGTTCTCTAGAGAAAGAAAGCGATGAGTTGCATATAAGTTTTAATTTGAGTCATAAACTGTAATTTGCAGCGTTTGCTAAACATGACGGTACATTATTTTTTTTTTGCTTCAACATGCTGTGATCCAAGTTTACATTACGTCAGCAGCGAGGAGTGTTCTGCGATTAGGTTTCTCTAAGTGTTGTTTGACTTTTAAGAGTCGAGAAGCGGCAACCAAACAGTTTCCAAAAGCACATTCAAGCTGAACGTACTCGTATTTCTGAATGATGTCACCAAACAAGAGGATTAGAGTCCAAACTTGGCATTAAAAACGTCCAACAAGAGTTAACCATTTCGAATCGAGCCTGAAGAGACTTCAAACAATGCGTCCTTCAAATGGTCATTAGTTCGGTTAGAAATAGGTGGAAAAGGCTCATTCATGTACTGTAAAGTCAGCTCAAGACTGCCTTCACGCGTGTCCGATCCAGTCTAAAAGGTTTTCAGGTTTTAGGAAGCAGGCGATGGTGGAACCAGAGACGGAGCGCGTCTAAAAACTGCATTCTTCCTTTTTATCTGCGTGTCCTCCGTGCTAACGGTGACTCAGCTGAGCAGCTCCCAGATGAACTTAATAATACGGTATGGCTCTAAACACAATGTAAAACACAATATCTCATTACAAAAACAGAACAGGACGCAGTGCCGAGTTAAAGCTGCCTTGATGTCCTGTGGTGACTCTGTATGCATCATCATCTATTTTCATCCTCGTGAGCAGAGAGCTGTGGCGAGTTCAAGTTTTCTGCTGCTGAAAGGAGATTATCAGGTTTGACACGGCCTCAGCGATGGGAGGTTGTTTATGTTTAATGACTAAAACACAAGCAAAGCCTTGGCAGATCAACACGAGCAGAACCTTCGGACTCGGCCCAGAGAAGTTTTTGTTTCCGCGGTTTGTTTTTTAAGAGTCAAGTAGCTGACTTCGAGCGGCAGAAATGGACGGGAGCAAGAATGCGAAGGCCTGACGCCTGGAAAAACACTTAATTCTCCTGTTTCCTTAAACTGTCTGATGCTGCGCTCGATGCCTGTCTGACGCACTCTAATTATCTGATCCGGCCTTCCATGAAGGAAACTTTAAAAACACGGTAGCAGAGGTGCATTTATAGAGAAATTCATGTTGTTTTCTCCCTACGAGACGCGATTCTCATGATTTCTAATCGGAATCGAGAGCAGAAAACTGCACGGAGTTTCCCTTTTTTATGATTCCCATCTGAGTCCAATTAACGCCCCGTTGGATTCTGAGATGTGTGAATATGTGAGGCTCGAAGAAGCTTGGACCATTAAAACGTCGTTAATCTGTCGCACAGCATTTTACGCTGGTTTCCAGATACGAGTGAGCTCAGCAGGTTTTACTTTCAGAACAGACATGACGCTAGAAGACGTTGACTTCTTGTCTTTTTGACAGGATTTTGAAACCTCTAACTCTTTTATGACAACTAAAGTGGTTTGGTTAAAATCGCCGAATCCCAGTTTAACCCTCACCTTGTCCAGACGCTCACTTCTGTTCTTGCTTAAAACGTTCCTCGTACTTTCTGATTAAAGTTTCATTATTTATAAACTCAGGGAGTTATGAAAAAATAAATATATTGGAATGCCTTAAAGGCCTGAAAGCATCGTGAGCCTGGTTTAATATTTCATTAAAACAAAGCCCCGAATGGAAACTGAAGACATCACTTATGTCTTTGTTGAGATAGTTCCCGTAAAGAAGGGCAGAACAGACGAGAAGGTTCTGGAGGGATCTGATTTGATTCAGCAGGATTATCTCGCTCTTGTAGTGGGAGGGGGGGTGGAAAGGTTTTATGTTTCACTCTGAAGTCTTTCGTCTGCCTTTACTTCAGCTTCTGCTCTGACGCCGACTTCGTTCTGACCGTGTAACCGTCATCGTGGACCCAATTCGACGTGAACCTTTTTCCATCTTCTGACCAACTGAGTCGCAGAACAACTGCTATGTTTTGACAGAGCTGCTGTCATGGCCGCTTTATAGATGTCTCCAGAACTTTGAACTACATTACAGGAGTATCAGAAGACCTCCTGAAGGAGCTGTAATAAAAACACTTAGTACTGTAATACTACTAGATGCTCTTGGGGGTGGGGGGATTGTGACATTCAGCTTACATTTTAGGTTTCATGTTATACAAACGGCTTTTATTATCAGGCTTAGGCTTCTTTATCAACATGCAGTAGTTCTTCTGGTTTACCTGTAAAATAAATAACCAAAATTAGCTTACCAGTTGATAATTTGAACCATAAACAATTCAAAACCAGATGTTCAGGCAAGAAAATGTGAAAAGATTTCCATCGATCCATTCACCCTCTAAAAAAATGGGATTATTATTCTGTATGATTAAAACTCCAAACAGGTTGAATAATAACGATTGATTAAAAACGCATCAGCTGCTGGTCTATGTAAGACCGCACTGACATCAGTTTCAAATATTAAAAAGGTAAAATTAAAAAAATAAAGATGCACAAAATATGAACAGCTCAAAGGGAACATGTCGTATTCTATCTTTCCTGTCCCTTTGAGTTGATGTTGTCAGGTTAAGGGAACGTGACGGTTACAGCTAGATTAAAAAAAATAAAAAAACATTGCAGGAAATGAAGACTGAGGTCACTTTTAAAATCTAATCTAGAGTTTTCAGGCTCAGTCTGGCATTTCATTTCACTGCAGAGAGAGAGATCGGGATGTTTATGCTGCAGGAGAAATGTCTTCTGTGATATTTGTAAAAACATGATTCAAAACCCAGTCATTAGATTTGAGGTGGGTTTTTTTTTATGGTAAAACTGAACCTGAACTAATCTCTATATTTGCATCCAAACAGAAACTGTACTCCTGTGTTCCCTTTGTAAAACCATAAATGACCCATGTTTTGTGTATTTAAGGGTTTGCCATTGACCCTTGAACTTGTGTAGAAATCTTTATTGTAACCGAACATAGTAGGAACGATCTAAATATTCATTTCAGTCCTCATTTAGTTTCCAAAACAACAGATTTTGTTTGTCGTTTGTTAAATTTGGCATTTTTTAACATAGAATTTAGAGGTAAATTCGATCTGGCTGTTCCCGTAGATGTATTTGAGCCTTTTGAGTTTTTCTCCAGTATTAGAATTTCACTGTCGATAATGAGAAAATTGTTGGACTCATTGCTGTATGATTGAGCCCCAGTGTTTTTGGTTCTGAAGCGATCGGTTCTTGTGACTTTGACGTTTTTCTCCTGTTTTTATCTCATTTGTTTCATCCATGTTATGTTTAGATTAATAACTTTATTGTTAATTTGATGTACATAAACTCTTCTTTAAACTCTAGCAAGTCTAAAAACATTCTACAAAATGCATAGTCAAAACAATTAAGTGTATATGAATACATAAAGGCACTTTTATTCACAATGACGTATATAATCAAACATATATACAGTAGTCCTTCGTTTATGGCGGGGATCCGTACCCTGAAGACTCGCAAGAAGTGGAAAACGGCGAAGTAGGAACAGTAGTACAAGTAGTAGTTTAATATATATATATATATATATATATATATATATATATATATATAACTGTTCTATAAATCCTGAATTGGGTACTATACTTCATTTCTTGTTTGTTTTTTGAGTAAAATATTTTAGTAGCTGTTTAATGGATTTCCTGTAAACTTGTCACTTTTTCTTGATTGTCACAAGATTAAGAAGTAATTAAATGCTATATTGACACTAACTGCTGGATTAATTACTAAGCAGCCATCAGACATAACGACCATCTCAAGAAAAACATTTTCTATTATACGTTATATCTTGATATCAACTCCATATGTTGTCCCTGTTTTCATTCAACATGTATTTATACAGCTTAGTCTCATTGAGTCACGAGGACTCGTTTTCAAGAGAGACCTGTTTTTAAACAACAACCCACAGATGAGGTGCACGTCTGTTGATCAGAATCAATGCCTTGTGGCTCGTAGAACTTGAGATAGTTTCTATGAGCTAGTCACTAAATGGGCTACTGATTGTTGCATCGTACCTGATGAACGTTTACTTTAAAAAGTGACTTATTGCTTGCAAATGATTGGCTGTTGATCTGTGGTTGAACCGGAAGATGAAACACGGTGGTGGTGAGGCCGAAGCTTAGTGGGCTAACATGCTGTTCTCTTTAATGTGTTTCTAGTTTCTGGTTGTAATAAATTACCTGTCCTGTGTAACGTAAAGTGACACTTTTTGTTTCGTTGTAGAGCAAATCCCTCCCTCGATGTTGAGACCGTTCGGTGAAGTTTTGAATGTCGTCCTTCCTCCAGTTGACCTCAGATTCTCTCGGCACTCATTGTTAGCGAGGGGAAATCACTGGCTCGTGCTGCAGGCTCGTTACGGACACACTATTGTTGGCTTTGTTTAGCCGTTTACTGTTGATGCCAGGTTTTCTCCTCTCGCTGGGAGTTTCCCTCTTCCTCCACATGTAGACTTTGCCTCAGAGGGGCTTTCTAGTGATCGAAGCAGCTGTGTTTTTCTGTTGACGGGGGTCTGTATTTAGCAGACTCCTTCTCTGAGGGCTGCCTGGCTTAGAGTTAAAGGAGTTCCCCGTTAGTTTGTTTTAGCCTGAACCTGGTGGCTGTGTTTATAAACCCCATCATCAGAACAAGGGTTCGGTAATCTTAATTTTGATTTCTAAATGATGTGATGTTTCTGAGGTAATGATCAGGCAAACGTATACGGAGACTGATGAAGCCTTCCGGATGGAAGGTGAAACGTTTCAGCAAAAAAATAAACCGTCCAGAAAATTGACGAAGTTTAGTTTTCATTTTGGTTGATTTGTGGCCAAAGTTTAATCCAAATGTTGTTCAAGATTTCATCCATCCATTATCTTTACCCGCTTCATCCTTTTTGGGTTGTGGGGGCGTCACTGGTGTCCATGTCCAGCCATCACTGTGCGAGAGGCAGGGGACACCCTGGACAGGTCTCCATTCCATCACAGGGACACATGGAGACAAACGAGAAACAACCATTCTGTCTCTCATTCACACCTAGGGACAATTTAAGAGTTACCAATCAGTCTAACATGCATGTTTTTGGTCTGTGGGAGGAAACCGGAGCACCCGGAGAAAACCCACGCATGCACGGAGAGAACATGCAAACTCCACCCAGAAAGGCCCCCGGACTTGGACCGGGATTTGAACCGGCGACCTGCTCGCTGATAGGCGGCAGCTCTACAAGTTGCGCCATCGTGCCGCGTTCTTCAACATTTAAAGACAAAAAAAAATCCTCCACAAAAGGCAAAATAATAATCGTAAAGGTTTAGGACTGACGAGGAGATGATTGAAGAGAGTGTAAAACGTACGTTTGTTTTACCTGCTATTTATTTTATTCAAGAAATCTAAACTCAAATCTAATTTAGATGATGATGTCGAAGAGATGGGAAACTGGAAAAAAGAGCAACAATAAAAATGTGCATTTACCTCAAGTGGTAGAGTAATAATTAGCTGGAATATTTCCTCTACATGCTTTCATTTACAATTTAATTGTTGCGTTTCACTTTAGTGCTTTTAATATACTTTAAAAAAATCTGTTGGGCAAAATAGTTTAGCCAAACACAAATGTAATAGGTTTTTATACGAGTGATAATGTGTATAGTGCTAGACGTGGAGCATTAAAGGGACGTTTAACTGATAAACGACTAACAGAAATTATGCTTCCTAAGAATGCACACAAAGATGCTACCTAAAGAAAAGTGTCCATGTTTGTGCTTTCTGTTGCCATCTTATAGATAAGCATCTTAAACTAGCTGACGGAAACACTTCTATTAATAATTTGAAAGTTTGGTAACATTTTCATGTAGATTTGATTTAACGCCGCGAGTGCCTGCTCAGGTTTTATCGTTTCAGATCTGCACGTATCTGTGCAGATGTTAGAAAGAACCCTCTCTCCACCTCATCAGTCTTTGCTGCGGCGGTGATGGACCTCACATTCCTGCAGGCAGGCGTCCACTCGTGGTCAGTCCCTGTCTGGATGGTGTAGGTGAATGTAGATCTGATAAATGTCGGAACAAGTGTGGAGGAGGCCGCTTCTGGATGCCAAACATTTCTGTGGGCTCCACCGGAGTTTTAGCATCGACAGCATTTATCCAGAAACTCGCACAGACCGCTCAGGGTTAGTTAAATGTGGAGTTCTAATATTAATATATTTATATTTATTTCAGTAGAGTGAGTTATTTGTGTTATTGATGATTTTATTAACATAATATTATTTATTTGAGTTGTTTGTTGAACCAAATGACAATTTAACTACACAAAAATGCCACAAGTGAAACATTAGAACAAACACGTCCTGATCAGTTTATACTTTGTCGCTTTCAGTGGCAGCACAAAGTGATAAAGTCACTAAATTTGTGCCGTTTTTGTTGAAGTGCACCCGGAAAATAAAAACTCTGATGTATCAGTCATGACAAATGTTCATTAGTTACAGCTGAAACCACAGAGAAACCAAACTGCTTCAAATGTATGCATTTTTTTTTTGTGTTTTGTTTGAAATGAACATGACTAACACCGAGATACATTTTTAGAAACCTATTTTATGCCAGTTTATTTTATTTTTTTAAGTTAACCCCGTTTCTCAAAGCCACTTCCTGTTTGTAACCAGGATGGTTCTGATGGTTGAGCACTGAGTCAGGCTGTAAGAATGTGAGACCAGTTCACATAAATAAAAGTTAGGAGCTTTAAGAGGATTTTCCTCCTTCTGTTGGTGTATTTCTTAATAACTGTTCCTTTTTCTAGAGGATGAGTCCAACCTGTTGCATTTTTTTTAGATTTATGATAAAGCTACAAATATTTTCTAAAGTTTGAAGTGATCTTTTGTCAGATGAGTGTCCTTGTTGCTCGACACATTTCCAGTCAGATGTTCTATTTTTAACGAGCAAACTTTGTCTATTCTTGTTTTTTTTTTTTATTGTTTTTGTGTGAAGGACTTAGTTTGAAAGGACTCTGTAGCCAAGTTGTTTTTTAAGTATTGACCGCTTGTTTAGTTTAAACTGTAGGGAGAGTTTTTGTTTATCACGACGACGCTCGTCCTTGCTGGAACCGGCGTGAATGGGAGCATTATTGCAGGAATTGATTAGCCGGATGGAGCGGGCGGCTGCCCTTGAGTTGCAGCTTTTTTCAGCGTTTGAAGTGATAGCGGTGCAGCCGCTGCACTTCGGCTGATAAGCCGCGCTCCTGCTGTCAGCCTTCAGCTGCAGCTGTGCCTCAGACATTAAACAAAACGGGATTTACAACACTTTGTCTCCTCTCTCCCCATTTATCTGTCACAAACGACCTCCCTGTACATCCCTCTGTAAAGGTCTCTGCTGACAGTGCTCTTGTTTTTGTGCACCTCATTTACCAGGATGTTGTTTGGCTGAGAGCGGCTTCACATTCTAGTTAGAGTTTAGCATCCTGACTGGACAACCTCTTTTTTTGTTTTTTTAATGTCACTTTTATTATTTTTATTAACTTGAGTCATGATCGGAGGTGTAAACGGTAAATTAAAAGGACTATTGATCAGTCTGTGCTTTAAGAGTTAAGCACTTAGCCAACATTTAGTTTAAATATATTCATTCTCTGGTCTCTAATCTGAGAAAACTGTGTTGAAATCTATCAAGAAGACACAAAATTATTTAAAACATAAAGTAATTTACTCTGAAACAGTTCCTGTCTGTGCAAAAATCACAAATAAAATAGATTATTGCATCAAAATAATGTTTGAAAAGCCAAAGTCCATGCTCAATAATCCAGGTATAAAATCCAACAATTTTCAGTCAGGTCATCTGACTGGACTGAAAATGTTTAAATAAGTGCACATACATTAATAACCTGGCTTTAAACAAAGTATCTTAATGCTCATCAAAATGAACTAAATGTACTGTTTGCATCCTTTTGCATGGAGTAAAAATCACAGTAAACTAAAAGGTACTTTGTAAAATACTAATAGAGTAGCAACGTTGGTTGTTTTTACACAAACGCTGAGCGATTGTTGCCCAAAGGAATGTGCTCTGCTGATTTAAAATAATTAAATATTATAACAGTCATGCAATATAACTAAATATGCAATGCACAGAGATTTCCATAAAATATATAATTCGGTTTTGAATTTTTGGCAATATAAACCCCTAATTTTACAGGAATTTTTTTTTTTTTTTAACAAATTCAACACTTGAATGCAGAACTGTTATGTTTCTGGTGAAATAAATTCATTTAGTAGCTATTCTGGGTGATTGTGGAGCGGGTTGGTCTTTTATTTTTTCCCCTTTTCTTACAGAACTGTACATTTGTGCATTTGATACCAAGGTTTGCAACAATTTGTGCTTTATCTCTTTGCAACAGTAAACCCCAAATTTCGTATTACGTTTTTTTTTCTTCTCAGATACGGAGCAGAGCTGTAGTATCATCAAAGAACCAGTCACTTCAGAGCTGTTGTATCGTCAAAGAACCAGCCAGTTCAGAGCTGTTGTATCGTCAAAGTACCAGTCAGTTCAGAGCTGTTGTATCGTCAAAGTACCAGTCAGTTCA